>NC_080071.1:86803383-87106413 GCF_949987535.1 Balaenoptera acutorostrata
CGGGCAGAGACGCGCCCGCTCCCACGGGCAAATGGGCACACTCGCGGGCAGTACGCGCTCCAGAGCGCGGGGGACTCCTCTGTGCTCCTAGAATCCCCTCCCCGCCCCCCCGGAGGGAAGGGGAGATAGGCAGAAAAGGGGAGGTGGGAGATGGGGGGGTTCGAGGGAGTGAGGACAGGCACGCAGTCTCCATGTGCCCCGTGGGACTGTGTGTCTGCAGCCCGATCCTGCACTGAGCTGCGTTCATTTTGTATGTGTCTGCGGACCAGCGGAGCCTCCCAGCTATTACCCTGACATGTTGGCGGGAAAAGTGTAAGAAACACGGTGTTTGCTTCCGAGTGAGGCTTGCTAAGCCCTGCCAGAGAAGCCAGACTCCCAGCGTGGCCTCCAGGCTGGGTTACAGGGGTGAGGGGGCGTCTGGGCAGCGGAAGGGGTCCTGGATTAAGAGGGTGTCTGGCTCTGTGGGGTTTTTGGACTCCCTGGCTGGTCCCCTCCCCACAGCCCGGGAAGAGGCAGCCTCACATGGCTAAAGATCAGGAGATGAGGGCGGGAGAAGGGTGCAGGGTAAGGAACCCCCAGATCCATGGAGGCCCAAAGCCACCTCGCTGTGGAGAGTGGGAGGGAGCGTCCCCAGATTCCTTTGAGTGCAAACTCCTTTCCCCCACCCCATCCCTGGTGCATTACCTTGTTTCCTAAGCAGTCAAGGGGGAGCCCAACTGTTCTGAAAGGGCGCTTTCTCCAGGTTTGTCTTTGTCAGCTGTGCCCGCTCTTTCCCTCCTTCCAGCCCCTTCCCCTCTTCTCTACTCTCAGAGGCTGAACTTTGCCCACCCCTACCCACTAGTCATCCCAGTACCAGGAAGTCTTGGTCCCTGGGCTCCCTCCTGCTGAGGGGTTAACTCAGATGCCCTTGCCCTTGTGGAGTTGGTAGAAAGTTCCAGAAGCTGAGGCAGAGCCCCTTGCCCTGCACCACAGGGTTTCTACCAGTCCTTGGCCGGGGTCGGCAGTGGGGACAGCAGGTTAGAAAGAGAATCCTCTAGCACTAGCATTCTGTTTGCTTTTCCTTTGTCCCCAGTTGTCTTGTCCACCACTGACCCTTCAATCTCCATGTTCTTGCTCAGGTTGAGAATCTTAGGCCCTGGCCTTAACCATTATCCCTCAGTTTTCCCATCTATAATCTGGGGTTAATAATGGTGCCTACCCCCCAGAGTGGTTATATGGGTTAAATAAATTTATATGAATTTCATGTATGTAAAGAGCCTGGCATATAGCAGATAATAAACAAACATTTGTTATCGTTATTGGATGTTAAGCGACTTGTCCAAGGTCACACAGTCAGTAGCTAAACTTGATGCCAACCCAGGTCACCTGACCTCAGAGCCTAGGCTCTCATACTGTGCTAGTGAAATTTTGCCCTAACAGAATCGGGAAACAGTATTAATGTACGTAGCTCATCTGTAACGTAGGGGAAAACAATAGTTGCTGGGGGTTAGGAGACATTTTTTCAGGGAAGGGCCACATTTATAACAGTAATGTCTGACCTAGTTCCCACTTTATGGCTGTTAAATTTGTTTTATGGGTTTTTTTGGTTATGTGTGTAAATTGAGAAATTTATGACAATCAGATAATCACCTTGCTGGGGGAAAAGTCTAGGTCTTTCCAGCAGTAATGTGAAGCCTATAATGTTTCGTCATTTCATATTTATCAACTTGTCTGTGCCCAACATTGTAGTAGATGCCGTGGAGGCAGGGGGAGCATTCTTAGCAGAAAGAGCGCTCACTTCACTGTCTTCTTGGGGAAACAGTATGTATGTCTGTGTGACATGACGCCCTTAATTGCCAAAAGGAGTAGTTCTATTAACGATCGGTGACTATCTGACGAGGACTTGCGGTGGACGGATCGGAGGTGGCTCCGTGACCCTTCTTCCTGGTTCATGCCCTGAATGTGGGAGGGAGGCATGTATGTGTGCGACTTGTTCTAACCAATAAAACAGGACAAAGGTGATGAGAGGTGTGATCGTGTGCATGTGATTATGTTACACAAGATTGTAACAACCGTCTTGCTAAGATGCCTCCTTCCTTGCTGGCTTTGAAGAAGTGAGCTGCCATGTTGTGGACTGCCTATAGAGAGGGTAAGATACTGAGATACCAGCTGACACCAAGCAAGAACTGACACCTGTGAAGAACTGAATTCTGCCAACAACCACGTGAACTTGCAAGCAGATTCTTCCCGTCAAGCCTCAGATGAGACCCCAGCCCTGGCCAACACCTTCACAGAAGCCCTGCAGAGGAGCTCAGACTCCTGTGAGAAACTGTGAATAGTAAATATGCACTGTTTTGGGACGCTATGTTTGTGTTTATGTTGTTATACAGCAACAGAGAACTAACACATGATCTACTGGGTGAAGAGTCCTCCATGGGACTGTTAGGGGGCGAACCCAGCACTTCAGGAGCTTCCCGGCACTCAAGGTGATAAAGGAAACACAGCATGGTTCCACCACTGGACAAAAGGAAAGTAATGTTTCTGAAGAGGCAACTTGGCTCCTGATTGTAAGCAGAATTTGTCATATGGAACAGTAGAATCTATTACCAGAGCATAGAGTCTGTAGGGTCTGGACCTACCTTTAGTTCAAGATCCTTCTTCATCCTGCCTGACCTCCTGGGACACCGTGCCCTCCCATTCACTACCCTCTTCCTGGACTGCCCTTCTCCCTTTTCTGCCTGTTGACTCCTGCACTCAAGGACCAGCTTGGTCCCGTGGCCTCTACTGTGAAGCCTTCTTCAGTTCCCTAGCAGAATTAACTGCTTCCTCCTGATTTCCCAAATGTTTGTTGTCAAAGGCATTATGTCATATTATTCATTTCTAATTATGCATTGAGCACCTACTAAGTGTTAGGCCTCCTGTTAGGTGCAAGAGATACAGTCACAAATACAGCACAGGGCTGTCCTTGGGGCCTACAGCCTGGTGGTGGCATGGCCGTCATGGGCCCATCCGCTCTTCCACTTAGGGCCAGGCCCTCTCTGTATCCTTAGAGCTCAGCACAACACACAGCAGCCACAAGTCTCAATGTTGGTTAAGCGAGTGACCGAGGCTAGGCAGGTCTTCCTCTGATTATCTCTTGATGAGTTGCCAGCCTCCCCTCTTGACAGGCTTTGGGGGATGAGTTAACTATGAAATATGCCCCCAGATAGCTGAAGCTGTTGGATATTATGATTTAGTGATGTCCACGTGAACTCAACATTCAGCATGTTGACAGAGAATGTCAGCAGAAACTGACTTAATTTACCTGTAATTGATGTGGGGCTTTCCGGGCTGATGGTAATTAATCAGTAGGCTCAGCAGCATTTTAAGGTTGCTCAATTCTCAGCAGTATGGAAGGAGATAGGGAACATCCTGTGCCAGTGATAAGAGATTTATGCATCTAATTTATCTAAAAAATGAAGGTCTTGGGAATTCCTTGGCGGTCCATTGGTTAGGACTCCGTGCTCTCACTGCCGAGGGCGTGGGTTGAGTCCCTAGTCGGGGAACTAAGATCCCACAAGCCTCACGGCGCAACCAAAAAAATAAATTAATTAAAAATAAATTTAAGGGACTTCCCTGGTGACGCAGTGGTTGAGAATCCACCGGCCAATGCAGGGGACATGGGTTCGAGCCCTGGTCTGGGAAGATCCCACATGCCGCAGAGCAACTAAGTCCATGCGCCACAACTACTGGGTCTGCACTCTAGAGCCCGTGAGCCACAACTACTGACCTCATGTGCCACAACTACTGAAGCCCGAGCGCTCTGGGGCCCGCATGCCGCAACTACTGAGCCCAGGTGCAGCAACTACTGAAGCCCGTGCTCCACAACAAGAGAAGCCACCACAATGAGAAACCCGAGCACTGCAACAAAGAGTAGCCCCTGCTCGCTGCAACTAGAGAAAGCCTGCACACAGCAACAAAGACCCAACACAGCCAAAAATTAAATACATTAATTTTAAAAATAAAAAATGAAGGTCTTTAGCAGCAAGTTAAAAAGAAAGGGGGCCGGGGACTTGCCTGGTGGCACAGTGGTTAAGAATCCGCCTGCCAATGCAGGGGACATGGGTTCAAGCACTGGTCTGGGAAGATCCCACATGCCACGGAGCACTAAGCCCTTGCACCACAAATACTGAGCCTGCGCTCTGGAACCCGCAAGCCACAACTACTGAAGCCTGCACGCCTAGAGCCTGTGCTCCACAACAAGAGAAGCCACTGCAATGAGAAGCCCGCGCACTGCAATGAAGAGTAGCCCCCTCTCGCCACAACTAGAGAAAGCCCGTGGGCAGCAGTGAAGACCCAAAACAGCCAAAAATAAATAAATAAATAAAATAAAATAAAATATGTAAAATAGAAAAAGAAAGGGGGCCAAGTAGTGGCCCTGTTAGTCCTTGTTGCCTGTTACTACCCTTAGGTGTTTATAAGGTGGGATATTCAATTCCCTTGTAACTAGTGGCAGCCCTACTTGACAAGACTTCAAAAGGGGCTGCCTGCCCACACTCTCAGGTGGAGTTTGGAAATGTCTCAGGAACATGGAGGGCACAGACGGTGGCATTCGGGTGTTGCCACGGGGAGCAGCCCACTCCATCCTCCCACTGCCCCTCCCCTAATTTCCTGGCCATCGCAGGCAATGTATGGCCCCCGTGTGCTCAGTTTCCTGAGAGCCTCCTTTCCCAAGTATCCGGCCCTCAGGGAAGGATGGGTTGCTGCCTCAAGTTCCCCCATCAGCGGGGTCCTGCCAGCATTGTCTAGGGCTGCCCACCAGGTCCTGCCTCTTGCTGCCTGTGGCCCATCCTTGCACCTGGGGCCTCCATTATCTCTGCTCAGAATTTCCAAGCCACTGCAAAATCCTCCAGTGGGAACCTCCACTCCCCCCACCCCGCCTCCCGACACTGACCAGGGCCTCTAGGGGCCTTTTGGCAGTGTGATGAAGTTCCTGGAATCCGCCTGGAGCTGTGCTTCATTCCTTGGAACTTGTTTACCACAGCTTCCCCCAGGGAGCTGTGGAAGCCTTTCCCCAGTGTCGAGGAACCTGTCTCTACTTGTTTCCTCACTGCCCCAGTTTGCCTTCCTTCCCTCCTGGGCAGAGCTGATGTCCCCTTTTAACTTAAGCTGCAGGAGAAGTGCTCTTGGGAATGACCTAAAACGTTGCCCCTCAGCCCCATAATCTAAAAGCTCCCCCTGCGGACCTTGTACCCTTCTTTATCAGGTCTCCGCCCCCCCCCCTCCCTGGAGCTGCACCATCTGGGGTGTCCTATCTTCACACCCGTTTTTCTGATCCTTGGGATTTGATGACCCGAATTTTGGCCTGACATCTTGGCTGTGGGCCTGTCATTACTTTGGGTCCCCTCTCAGACTTAGCATGAAGTTCTAGAAGGAATGCCCGCTCTGCACTCTGTCCATCCTTCAGGGCCCTGCCTCTCCTCCATTCCCCAGGATGTTCCTCCACTGAGACCACGGTGATGACACATTTCCAGGCTCTGATCTCTTCCTCAACCAGACAGCTCAGCCCAGACAGTTTCCAGCTGATGGTATGGGATTAATAAACACTGTAGGAAGTCTTTATTGTTCAAAAAGAAAGAAAATTCTCTTTTAAAAAAATAGTGATGCACATGATAAAAAATTCGAAAAGCAAGAAAGAAACTCTCTCTGCTACCCTTGCTCTCCAATCCCACCCTGCACAGGTAACTATTTTGGGTTTCTTGTTTCTTCCAAACATTTTTTAAGCACTCCTCTCCCCACCGCCCAGGCCACCCAACAAAATGGCCTGATTTGTAGTGTTTGCCAATTTTCCTGGTATAAATACTCCCACCATCGCTGATGTCAAGCTACTAATGTGATGTCAGTGAATGTGGAGTTGAGAAGAAATGCACACGATTGGTGAGGGATGAGAGCCACCTCCAGCTCGCCACTGTAAAGTTATGTGCACATCATCAAACACACAGCCAGATGCACACAAAGGTGCCTTACATTACAATACATTACACCTTGCTTCTTACACTGTATTGTACCTAACCAACTTCTGAGTAAGATGAAGCCACGTATAACAAGCACCACAGTGGAATGGATGTATGTCTCCGACTCACCTGCTCCCCCTATAAGACTAAAGGTTGGGAAGGTCTGTCCTAGAGTCATTGAGAAGTGCATGTGGCAGAAAACTAGGTCGAGTCATGAGGTAAATTAGGGGGTAAGTGATTTTAAGAAGCTAATTAGTGGAATGTCACTTTTGAAGAATAAAAACTTTGTTTTGAAGAAACAATATCTTAATTTCTAATCGAGTAATTAGGAGTTAATTCAAGACAGGATTTAGACTGCTCTGCCGGAAAAAAAAAAAATCTTCACCTAACTCCTTTTAAAACTTCAAATGATCAAATTTCCCAGCCAAAGAGAATTCAGGAATCTACAAAACCTGGAGAGCGGAGCCTAATGAGAGAGATCACAGGCAGGTGTGTGACCGTGAACTTCCCGGGTCCTCTTCAGAAGCCACGGACAGCCCAGGCTGACGTCGTCAAATGATCCGCCTTGGTGGCTGCCCAGGACCCCCTCCGAGCTCCACTACGAAACATTTGGGGTTTTTTTAAACAGCACTTGAGAAGAGGATTTCGACTCTGGGTTTCTGGTGACTTCCTCTGTGGTTGGCCTGTCACTCTGCCTCCTGGCACCTCTGTCGGCATTTTGAGTTCCCAGCAGTCTTTGTCACAAGGAGGATAATTAGGACTGGTGTCCACCTGGGCTCTTGGTCTGGGTTATTCTCCGGAAGGCTGCTTCTCGTAGACAGCTGAAACGGTTTTGTGTACCCTTCAGGTGACAGAAGGTGACTCATGGGACGCATGCCATGCTGGCCTCTGTGAACCCCTCCTCGCCCGTCTCAATCCCGGGAGTGGTCGGCCAAGGGGGCACAGGGTTGAGCATTAGAAGCGCAAACTATTAGTTTATAGGAAAGGGATAGTTTCTCGTGCCGTCTCGTGCTTAGAACTGAGCAAGGGACTCATTCCGAAGGCTAAAATGTGCAGGTGTCAGAGTTCCTAGACTCGTCCCGCCGGCCATCGTTCTGCAGCAGGAGGTTATGGATGACTGCTGACAGCACTCTGGGTTCCCTGTGAAGCAGGTGACTGAGCCCCCTTGGGAAGCAATCCTCTGGGCCCCATCTTTTCCAGGGATACATCTCGGGCAACGCCATCGCCAATGGGTGTAGGGGAATATACAAAATGGGCGTATACAGCTAACAGGTATACACAAAGTTCAAAAGACTGTCAGGTTGGAACCAGATAGCTAAGAAATCTCTTTGGCTTAAGACAGCTCCCTGAGGACAATGCCATTTCAGTCTGTTTAGGGAGCAGCTGGAGGAGAGATGGGTCATTCTGAGGGCCAGGTAAGCAGAGATGACCTCCCTGTGGTGGGGAGCCCGCTACTTTAACTGGATCTTAAAAGGGGGGGGGGTGTTAAAAACCTAGAAGGGAGGGAGATTTGGTATCTAAAAGCCACAGGCTGATAAAGAAATGAGGCTTGTCCTGGGAAGAAATGTCAGCCTTTGGATTTATTCCTCCATCCTGCCGCTTTATGAGATACAGTTTTCATTCATTGGCAGGTATGTGTTTCAGAATACCCTTAGGGACAGGAAACATATGGCCATTTATTTTTTGGCGTTTGGGCCTGATTTACTCGCATCTTCAGTGTTAGACACGCCTCGTTCATTTAGGCTGAAGGGTAGTAATGCAGAAGACTTCACTCCGCCCAGCGGGAGCCCCACTGCACATCCACGGCCTGGCCTCGGTGGGGAGAGCAGAGTTTCAGGACCATACCTGGGAAGGCTCTTCCGGGGCTGGCGCAGATGAAACTCCACAGAGAGGGAATCTGGGAAGGGGGGGCAGCAGAGCACAGAAGGCCCTGGGTGGATGGTCCTTCAGAATCAAGATGGAGGAAAGGTTCCAGCTGCATAGCATTCAACAACAGACTGGGAGCAAATGAGATCGACTGGAAATACGGAAGGAAAAATCATTTTTTAAAAAAGAGTAAATCTGAAAAGAAACAGATGCTGCTGAGGGAGGGGGGAAATGGGTTCTTTTAAACACAGTTGCCAGGAGGTAGTGGGGACTGCATTGCAGTCCTAGTAAACTGAGGGTGTGTATAGCACACGCCACGCGCCCCCTCCGCGGGTCTCCCGCCAAGGTCTTTGGCACAGGTGCTCCAGAAAACAAGTACAAAGATATTACTCTTGGTGGTAGATCAGATGTTTATCCATGTTACATTTTTGTACCTGTGGTGGGCTGAATAATGGCCCCCAGAGATGTCCATCCATGGCCTAGTCCCCGGAACCTATGAATATGTTACCCTATATGGTTAAAGGGACTTTGTACATGTGATTAAGTTGAGGATCTTGCAATAAGGAGATTATCCTGAATTACCCGAGTGGGCCCAATGTAACCACAGGGGTCTTTATAAGATGGGGGCAGGAGAGTCATCAGAGCCAGCAAGAGGGGACAGTGGAAGAAGAGGGTGGCGGGATGTGCTCTGAAGATGGAAGAAGGACCCAGAGCTGAGGAATGAAGAAGGTCCCTAGAAGCTGAAAAAGGCAAGAAAACAGATTCTCCCCTGAAGGCTCCAGAAGAACACAGCACTGCCAACACCTTAATTTTAGGCTTCTGAACCTCTGGAGCTGTAAGAGAACAAATCTGTATTGTTTTAAGTCACTAAATTCATGGTAACTTGGTATGGCAGCAATAGGAAACTAATCCAGTACTTCTGGGGGGATGTTTCGTAATTCAAAAATTTGTTTGTTTTCATTTTGTGATGCTAAGTTAGGAGGCTGGTGGTAAAGCCTAAGCCCTGTCTTCCTGTCCCTCCCCCTTCACAGGAGATAGAGCTATTCGGGAACCTTCTTAGGTGAGGCCGAGCTGTATGCCCATCTCAAGTGGGCCCTGGGGTTTCTGGAAGGCCTAGTGGTCAGAACATGTCCAGGGCGTTGGGGGGAGATGCACTCCAGGAGAATGTCTGGAGCTGCTCTCTCCCTCCCCAAAAGCTGCTGGAAGCTCACAGAAGTCTGAGGGTGACTGCAGAGGTGAACTGAGGCCCTGCACGAGGAGCTCCCCAAGACACTCCCGGCCCCTTCATCCACCTCCTGAAGAGGCCATGGATGGTTTGGGGTCCAGCCCATGTCGCAGGGCTTTGCCTGGGAGTGGAGAGTCCAGATGTTGGATGGCCAGGTCCTCTTCCAAGGCCGAAGCACTTCTGCCCCTGTGGGGGAGGGGAATGAACAGCACTGTGCTAACAGGAGCCTCCACCCCCTTGACCTGGGTCAGTGCCTCCCCGGGAGGATGCGGCAGGAGGGATGCAGCCCGGGATCAGCCTGCTGCAGGTGTGATGTACAGTATCCAGGCAGAGAGCCCATCGGGTGAAGCAGTTGGGCTCGAGAGGGAGGAGACTGAAAGGAGAGGGGGTTTAAAGGCATGTAAGGATCCAGAAAGAGTTGATGATTTTCAGGAAGAGAAACACCTGTGTGCATTTGTGTGCGTGTGTGTGCACAGATGCACACACAGAGGCCCAGAGTGAGGGGTTGTGGAGGGGAGAGCAGCTGGGAAGGGACAGGGGTGGTTGAGGCCGCAGGCTGCCGGGGAGGCTACAGGGTCCAGATCTCAGCACAGGCAGAAGAGCGGCCTTGGTGGGAAGAAAGATGGTTCTTCTCTCTCCACATCTGGAAACTAGGTAGCAAATCCATGGACAAGGGTCTGGAAGGACACCCCACCTGCCCGGAGTTACCCTGGGGTGGGACTGGGGGATGGGGAGGGTGAAGGAGCATCACTCCTTCTGGATCACCTGAATTGTTTTACAATAATGATGTGCTCCTACATTACTTGTGAAATTAAAAATAAGCTTAGGGCTTCCCTGGTGGTGCAGTGGTTGAGAGTCTGCCTGCCAATGCAGGGGACACGGGTTCGAGCCCTGGTCTGGGAGGATCCCACATGCCACGGAGCAACTGGGCCCGTGAGCCACAACTACTGAGCCTGCGCGTCTGGAGCTTGTGCTCCGCAACAAGAGAGGCTGCGATAGTGAGAGGCCCGTGCACCGCGATGAAGAGTGGCCCCCGCTTGCCACAACTAGAGAAAGCCCTCACACAGAAACGAAGACCCAACACAGCCAAAAATAATAAATAAATTTTTAAAAATAAAATAAAATAAGCTTAAATATATTAGACCCTCTGAGCAGCACGGACAGTAAGCGCCAGTTGTTCAGAGAAGGGTCAGGCAGGTGTAGGATTCACCCAGGGGGTGAGCTGAGGGATAAAGGGAAGGTGTGCCGGGTCGTGGAGGCGGCAGGACCCCCATGGCCTGAGAGAGGTCCCTGTTGGAGAGGAACTGGCCACTGAGGTGGTGCAGGCCACTGAGCAGCTGCTTCAGAGTCTCCGGGAGGCTTGTTTGCAAGCAGAGACACCAGGGAATTCCCTGGCGGTCCAATGGTTAGGACTCGGTGCTTTCACTGCCAAGGGCCCGGGTTCAATTCCTAGTCGGGAAACTAAGATCCCACAAGCCACGGGGCGCAGAGACACCACACACACACACACACACACACACACACACACACACACACACACACACACAAGAGGCCTGGCAGGGGCTCGGAATTCCTGTTTGTTTAGTTCCTCCAACGATTCTATGGTGATGGTAATGGGTCCACCTCTGTAAGGATTCTGCTGGGGGTGGGCGCAGGGGTCCAGATCTCACCCCCCACTCCAGACCAGGGCAGCTCAGCATTTTTGTTTTGCGTGGGGGGCAGCCAAAACCTGGGTCTACGGCTAAAAATAAAGTGTGAACACCGCTAGGCTAGAATAAGAGAATGGAAGTGGTTGTGTCACTTTGAAGTAAACTGGATTGTACTGCGCATGAGCACATTTCTGGGCAGCGAGGCAACACGAGATAGCCTGGGCCCTAGGGAAGGAGGGCCAGGATGCGGAGGATGAGGGGAAAAGAAATGGCCAGGCCAAGAGACATTTTAGGAGAAGAATCAGAGGAAATGACTGACTGTTGGGGATGCACAAAGGGCGGTGAGAAAGATGAGCCCTAGGCCTGCGCCTCAGAGCTGGGCTTTGTCAGGCAGAGCCGTCCGGAGGCAGCCATATTTTGGGGAAGATTCCAAGTTAGGGGATGACAGGGAACAGCAGTTCAAACCCTAGGCCAGGGTAGATCCGCTCTCACGGCCACCTTGAGGATGCAGCTGTGCTGATGGGGAGAAGGTCGCTGGAGAGTCCTGGCCGTATTAGGGAGCTCCAGGAGGACAGTGGGAGGAGGAAACCCAGGGAACTCACAGAGGAAAGTTCGGGTGATGGGGCAGCTTTTCCACTAAAAGGGTTTCTCTGTGTTCCCTTTCCTTTCCAAGAGACCTTCACCGTGGGAAGGCCTGGGACAGCCCAGCACCACGGTGACAGCAGGGTGGGTGACAGGAGAGGCAGGGGGTGTGAGACCCTAATGCAGCCTATCAAGCCCATCCCCTCCTGTAAAGGACTTCTCACCCCAGACAGAGGGTTAAGCATCACGGCTCCAGTTACTGGTAATCCAACCGCCAAGCTTCTTGCCAAGAGCCCCCCTCCTGCTCTTCTGGCAACTTCTCTCCACACAGCCTCCTTGCCCATCTCATGGACTTCATTCAACCCAAGGTCCCACATACCTCAGAGCAGGAACTGAAGAGGAAGACCCTTTCCACAGACGACAGGACCAGGGAGGGGCCGAGTTAGCCCTCAGGTTCACCCTGGCTCAGAATATTTATCAACTGAATTTTTCATTAAGACAGTGAAATACAGTATCACGGTTCTGGCACACTTGTTCAGAATTTAAATAAATGTAACATAAAACAGGCCCAGGAGCATTGGGTATACAATCAAGAAAGTGAGGACAAAATTATAAATGCATTTTTTTCTTTTTGTTTTAACAACAGTACTGCAACAAGCACTTTTGTAGCCGTGCATTTTGGACACCTTGAAGATTCCTTCCAGATAACCTCCAGAAGTAGAATTGACAGGTCAAAAGGTACCGGTTAATTTTAAGGCTTAATTTTCCCTCAAAAAAAGCTCTTCCAATTATTGGGCATTCCGAGAAGTAATTAATAAGGAAGCCCCTACCCAACAGTGGGGACCCATTTGCTAGTCTGATACATAATAAGGGGAAATGTTATCTCGAAGGGTTTTATCTGGCCTTGCTTTGAGTATTAAGGAAGGTGAAATTTTTCTTCTCTTAATAACCATTTGTTTCATTCTTTTTTTTTTTTAAATTAACCTAATTTGTTAGTCAATCTTTTTTTTTTAAACAACTACTGTATTTACAATTTATTCTATTAATTAATTAATTAATTATTATTTTTGGCTGTGTTGGATCTTCGTTTCTGTGTGAGGGCTTTTTCTAGTTGTGGCGAGCGGGGGCCACTCTTCATCGTGGTGCACGGGCTTCTCACTGTTGTGGCCTCTCTTGTTGCGGAGCACAAGCTCCAGACGCACAGGCTCAGTAGTTGTGGCTCACGGGCCTAGCTGCTCCGCGGTATGTGGGATCTTCCCAGACCAGGGCTTGAACCCGTGTCCCCTACGTTGGCAGGCAGATTCTCAACCACTGCGCCACCAGGGAAGCCCTATTTGTTTCATTCTTTTGATGAATCTGCCTGCTCACATCTCCCATCTTTTCTTTGGTGCCCTATGCTTTGTAAAAGCCTTTGGTATATTAAGGATATTTGCCTCTGTTGCCACATTTCTCTGGAAAATATATTTTTCAAGTTTGTCTTTTGCCTTTTCAATTTGTTTGTGGTTTTTGACACATAGAAAATTTTCATTAAAAACGTTGAACCTAATAGGCTTTTTTTGCTTTAGTTCAGTCTTGGGTGCGGCACTGAGGTATAAACAGTAAGGACAGAAGGGAATTTTGAGGGAGGGGTGACAGTCTCTGGGAGGAGAGGCTGCTTGTGGCTCACTAAAGGTAGCTGTTCCACGCCCACCCAGGACTTCCTGCCCGAGGTGAGGGAAGGGAGGGGGGAAAAAGGGGGAAAGGACAGAGGGAGGAAGGTTCTTGATGGCAGGGCAGGGCCTGGCCAGACCCAGTGTGTAGATCCATCTCTAGGTTGGTCCCGCCTAGTGATGGGACTGGAGAGAAGCCTGCCTGCCCAGGCCTCTCTCAAAAAACAACACAAAAACCAACACAGTGTCTGAAACATCCCGGGAAGGGGACAGAATCTACACAAGGGGGTAGTCTTTGGACCCAACTGAGGGCACAGCTGCCCCCTAGACAGGCAGTCTAAACACCACACCGGAAGTTCTGCCTAATCACAAATGAGGCCAGACTGTGAAAACCAGAAGGTCAAATCCTCATTTCAATTCCTAATTAGTGACGGGTGCTGTCCAGGAGTCTTTTCCTGTTGTTCACTCTACACTTTCAAAGACTCCAAAGTTCTTGCTGTTTTCCTGTTTACCTGGGTGGAATTTTAAGAATCATTTAAAAGTTGGTAAACTTGCCTTTTTCCTACATCCAAAAGCTGAAAAAAATCTCCAGCACAGTCTGTGAATTTTAAATCTGAAACTGTCCTCTAAGTTTTCACATTGTGTGTTTTGTGTTTGCATAGTTGAATTTGAAAAGGAAGGTCAGAGGCATTCTTTGCAACTTACTATAGGCACTTCAAAAGAACAATCTCTAGCTAATGTTACAGAAATAGACCGTTTGGTCACTGGCTGATTAAAATGGAAAAGCCAAAGCTTTTCCGAGAGGAAACAAAAGGATGTGAGGCTTCTAGACTCTAGCCACTCAGAAGAGTGTGTGTGTCACTGAGGTGTGACCAGAAGTTTTGGGGGGCTTGCCTCAGCACTGTCTAAATCTGGGTAAGCGTTTTGGGGGGTGGGTGGGCGGGCAGGCTCTTTAGTCACACAGCTGTTTCTGACTTGAAGGCTTTCCCTGGGGGCATATTCGTGTGGCAGGAGGGTGTGCATGGGACAGCCTGCTTCATGCATTCTGCCTGTGCAGAAACAGTATGTGTGTGTCATCCCAGGGCTGGTCTGTTTCCCTGGGTCTGTTATTCCGTGTTGCCGGGCAACCCAGTGTGTCTGGGTGTGTCCCCTTAGCACGCCGCGCTCTCTCCTGCTAAAGTCTTTGGGTACAACCTGCGCGTGAGCATCTGGGCTGTGACCATCCCCACGTGAATCAGGTCTGTGACAACTCCTGTCCTCTGGTCTCAGTGAATAAATGCCCAAAAGCACATGTGGTGCATGGCTGGGGTTCTCCCAAGCTGCCGACCCTGGAGGTTGGGACTAAAACTGCAAGTTTCCATCTGGCCGTAAGTGTGCAGACCCCTCTGTTTGAGTGGTAGACTGTTTAAGACCCTAGCAGGACTCTGCTTGTGGCTGAGAGTTTGCAGAGTGGACGGGCCCCTCCAGACACTTCTCACCATCCTCCCAGGAATCTTTTGAATTCGATATTTGGAACGAGCCCAAAGTCTCTCCGTACCGTGGGCACTGATCCCTCCAGGCAAAAATGAAATGTCTGGAAACGTAACCAGGCAGACTTGTGAGTGCCTGAAACTGGTTCTAAAGGAATTTTTCAGGAAAAAAAAAAAAAGACTTTAAAAATATGTTGCACAATGAAAGCAACATCTTTGGAATAGAGAACTTTCTGGGGTGATTCCTTTAGAGTTCTGTTCTATTTTGATCTTCAAGAGATCTATTTTCATACTGTAGAGGTGGAAAAATGGGTTCAGGAAAGGAGCTGATTCGCTCAGGCCACACAGGGAGTGGAGAGAGAGCTGGAACTAGAACGGGGCTCCCGAGGGTCCCTGAGGGTTTCCCCAGCGTGTTTGTTTCTGTTTACATCTGTGTGTCTCTGGGCGTGGCCCGCTCTGGGTGGTTGCACAAGCAGGCTCTAGGTGTGTCCCATCTTGGAGCAGCTCTGCCAGCCTGGTGATTCTCCACCAGGGAAATTCCAGGGGGCAGATCCTGCCTCAGCTGCGGTGAGACATTATTTCCTTGGGAGGAAACCAGCTCTCAGCAGCCAGAAAGGAAACAGTTTCCACTCCGGGGGGTGGCGGGGGAGGGAGGAGGGCAGGAGGGAGGAGGGAGGAAGCAGGAGGGAGGAGGGAGGGAGGAGGGCAGGAGGGAGGAGGGCAGGAGGGAGGAGGGAGGAGGGAGGAAGCAGGAGGGAGGAGGGAGGAGGGCAGGAGGCCAACACTGCCTTCCTGGAGGCCGGCCTGGAAGGGAGCCGCCCCAGGGCCCGTAGGCCCCTGGCTCCTGAAGCCTCCAGACACAGTTTAAATTTAGACCTTCTATTCTGGTCCTTGCAGCCCGGGCCTCACCCTCTAGCTGTATAACCAACCAGTTTCCCTAAGCACAACTGCCCCTCGCAGGCTGTGTGTAGTAAGCTCCTCTCCCGGAGGAGTGTCCTAAGAATTGTTTTGTGGCGCTGTGGAATCGTGAGGCAGAGAGGAATGAAAGAAAGATCAAAGGCAGATTAATCCACCACCCTCACTCACATTTTGGAACCTGGGACCCCTATGTCCGCATCGTGGTCCCCGTTCACCGTCAGACGAGAAAAGGGCTGACCAAGTGCAGCACTAGGGGAACGTGCAGGAGGGACATCAGCATAACGCAACCACGGTTCCTATGGTTACCACTTCATCCGGTCTCTGCGCGGATGTCCCCTCCCTGACCAGCCAAATCGGCGCACCTCTCCCTCTCTGCCCCTCACCTGCTTCCTTCTCTCCTAGTGTGCACTGTCATCTGATAATGGCCTGTGTTCCTTTGTCTAGCAGGTTCCTCTCCAGAATGGAAGACCCAGGAGAGCAGGGGTTTGGTTTTGCTCAGCGCTGTATCCCTAGCACCCAGAGAAGTTAGCTGTGGTAACAGAGCACTTGCTATGTGCCAGGCACTGTATGAGGTGCTTTAAATGCATTATCTAATCTTATCCTCAGGACAATCCTATGAGGGTTTTTACCCAAGTAGGAGAAGGAAGCCCAGAGAAGTTGAACATCTTGCCCAAGAACACACAGTTTGACCTCAGCAGTCAGTGCTCCTGCGCGTGCCCTTAACCGCTACACCGACTTGGCCACGGGAACGCGGCCTTGCACATCCTCTGCTGAGGAGACCACCGCTCTCACTCAGCCTTTGCTCGCTGAGCTCCCAGCGCCAGCCTCAGCGATGCTGAGTCAAACCCCTAGCTCTCGCCAGCTCACCCCAGACAGCCTGGCCTTTGAGGGAGAGAAGAGGTGCGTTCATGCAGAGGGATCCAGAATATCCCACTGTGAAGAGTTTTATTTTTTGGTTTTTGCCTTTTTTCCCCTTATCTAAAAGCAGTGCCTCCTCAAAGCACACAACCATCTTAATTCCCCTCCCCAAAAGTTTTGCAACCAGGGAAGACTGACTCTTATCACTGGAGAGAAGTCTACACTGGGTTAAGAAATCACAGAAATAGGGAGGGGGAAGGGTAAGCTGGGACGAAGTGAGAGAGTGGCAAGGACTTATATATACTACCAAATGTAAAATAGACAGCTAGTGGGAAGCAGCTGCATAGCAGAGGGAGATCAGCTCGGTGCTTTGCGACCACCTAGAGGGGTGGGATAGAGAGGGTGGGAGGGAGACGCAAGAGGGAGGAGATATGGGGATATATGTATATGTATAGCTGATTCACTTTGTTATAAAGCAGAAACTAACACACCATTGTAAAGCAATTATACTCCAATAAAGATGTTTAAAAAAAAAAGAAATCACAGAAGTAAATAGTCACAAAACTATCAAATCTCTCGTCCATTCTCCCAAGGGCTCTTTCCTAAAAGTCATTTATTTTCTCATAAATGCCTTTTTCCCTCTCCCCTTTCCCTCCTAAGATGATAGATAAGCCCCCAATTCTAACCACCTCCTTGAGTCATGTTTTTCTGTGAACTCCCATGCACACATGTGAATTAGACATCTGTCTTTTCTCTTGCTAATCTGTATTTTGCCAGTTTAATTTGCAGGTTCCCAAGCACTGAACCTAAGAGGGTAGAGAAAAAGGTTTATCTCCCAGATAATGCCGAGTTAGATCTGCGGGGAGAAACACTGGTGGTGCTGTCCTCCAGATGGGAGGGGGCCTGTTGACCCCTGGCTGGTTGTGTTTTTTGTTGTTGTTGTTTGTTTGTTTTACTTTTTGGCCGAGCCACAAGGCATGTGGGATCTTAGTTCCCCAAGTAGGGGTGGAACCCGTGCCCCTGCAGTGGAAGCGCGGAGTCTTAACCGCCTGACCGCCAGGGAAGTCCCAACCCCTGGCTGGTTGTTGATTGTCAGAATGGATTTGTGCTCCTTTTTCTTCTGCCTGGTCCCTGTGCATCAGAGGACACTATAATCTCTGCAACTGAGTTTCTTTAACACAAACCTAATATATACTGGAACCTGCTCCCTCAGCCTCATTAACATGCTTCTAGCTGAAAGAAAGGCCCCACCAGGAAGGGCCACTGCCCCAAGCAGAGGGCCAGTTGGCCTCAGAGGGTGAATGGACACTTACTGTGGGGAATTCACCACAGTCTGCAGTGCAGCCCTTAGCTCTATGGGCCAGAGGGGATCCCTTTCAGCAGGACTGATTCACACTAATCAAACTCACCAAGCACTGATGTAAAAACCAGAATGCTATCTTCCTATTTTTCAGAGAAGTCTGGCCAACAAGATGCTCACATGGGCAGGTCTGGACAGTTTCTCTCTCTCCCAGTGTATGAATCTGAGAGGAAACTACACCCCAGCAAGAAGGTTGCTGGGTGGGCCTGGGATCTGGAAGGAAAGAGAAGCTGGTAAGGTTTGAGGCTGAGGGACAGGGAGGGAGAGAAACTTACCACATTCTATTTTCAACTTTTGACTGTTGTCCCATGTGCTCCTGTATCAATTCAAGAAACAATTCGGGTTTTTTTACATTTATTTATTTCTTTATTTATGGCTGCGTTGGGTCTTCGTTGCTGCACGCAGGCTTTCTCTAGTTGCATCGAGCGGGGGCTACTATTCATTGCGGTGTGCGGGCTTCTCATTGCGGTGGCTTCTCTTGTTGCGGAGCACAGGCTCTAGGCGAGCCAGCTCAGTAGCTGTGGCTCTCAGGCTCTAGAGCGTAGGCTCAGTAGTTGTGGCGCACGGGCTTAGTTGCTCCGCGGCATGTGGGATCTTCCCGGACCAGGGATCGAACCTGTGTCCACTGCATTGGCAGGCGGATTCTTAACCACTGCGCCACCAGGGAAGCCCAACAATTTGTTTTTTGTTTTTTTTATAGTAATCTTTTAAAATTTATTTTTATTTTATTTCTTTTTTGGCTGTGTTGGGTCTTCATTTCTGTGCGAGGGCTTTCTCTAGTTGCGGCGAGCAAGGGCCACTCTTCATCGCGGTGCGCGGGCCTCTCACTATCGCGGCCTCTCTTGTTGCAGAGCACAGGCTCCAGACGCGCAGGCTCAGTAGCTGTGGCTCACGGGCCTAGTTGCTCCGTGGCATGCGGGATCTTCCCAGACCAGGGCTCGAACCCGTGTCCCCTGCATTAGCAGGCAGATTCTCAACCACTGCGCCACCAGGGAAGCCCAACAATTTGTTTTTAAATTTTCATTTGGCCTGCTATTAAACTGCAGAGGTTCCTGCCCCTAGCTCTCAGACCCAGTTCAGTGCTCTGCCACTAACCTGACTCCCAGGTCCTCATCATGGGTCAGGCAGCACTGCACATCCGTGCCAGGGAACCCGGGACCCTGGCAAGGGAGCAGGTGCGGGCAGAAGCACACGGGGTCCTCCAGAACAAGTTTGGGGCCCGCATCTTCATGGGCTTCCTCACCATGCCCAGAAGGGACAGGAGGACCCCAAGCCCCTCACCAAAGCCACAAGCGTGACGTGCGGGCCAACCCCAGCAGATGGCGGTGTGTGGCTAGGCGGCCAAGGAAGGGTGCCAGCCACACACAGCGCACCGGAGTGGGGACTGGATGCCCGGAGAGAGAGGCTGGCAGGGTGACTGTGAGGGTGGGCGGTGGCCTGGGCAGGCTGGGCGCGCTTCCTCATCTGTATGCCACAGGCCCCTCTGGAGTCTGGTGAGGCCTCTGGACCCCTCTCAGAGTGAGATTATTTTTTTAAGCCAGATCCTTTATTTTAACAAAAATTGTACATATATGTGTACATTTCATAAAACATGACAATTTAAATTAAATGTATGGAGCTTCCCTGGTGGCGCAGTGGTTGAGAATCTGCCTGCCAATGCAGGGGACACGGGTTCGAGCCCTGGTCTGGGAAGATCCCACATACCGCGGAGCAACTAGGCCCGTGAGCCACAATTACTGAGCCTGCGCGTCTGGAGCCTGTGCTCCGCAACAAGAGAGGCCACGACAGTGAGAGGCCCGCGCACCGCGATGAAGAGTGGCCCTTGCTCGCCGCAACTAGAGAAAGCCCTCGCACAGAAACGAAGACCCAACACAGTCATAAATAAATACATTAATTAATTAATTTAATTAAATGTATGTATGATTAAGACCACCAAACATAATTACAGACTCTTGAGAGGTTAATGTTTATTTCAAAAAGATAGCAAAGGGACTTCCCTGGTGGCACATTGGTAAAGTATCCGCCTGCCAATGCAGTGGACACGGGTTCAATCCCTGGTCCGGGAAGATCCCACATGCGGCGGAGCAACTAAGCCCGTGCACCACAACTACTGAGCCTGTGCTCTAGAGCCCACAAGCCACAGCTACTGAGCCCATGTGCCACAACTACTGAAGCCCGCACACTGAGAGCCCGTGCTCAGCAACAAGAGAAGCCACCACAATAAGAAGCCCATGCACCGCAACGAAGAGTAGCCCCTGCTCACCGCAACTAGAGAAAGCCTGCGCGCAGCAACGAAGACCCAATGCAGCCAAAAATAAATAAATAAATTTATTTTAAAAAGACAGCAAACGTTCTGAAGTATTAAAGTCTATCTAGTGAGAACATTTACTAGGAGATTTTTTTTTTACCATCTTTATTGGAGTATAATTGCTTTACAATGGTGTGTTAGTTTCTGCTGTATAACAAAATGAATCAGCCATATATACATATATCCGCATATCCCCTCCCTCTTGCGCCTCCCTCCCACCCTCCCTATCCCACCTCAGAGTTAGATTTTTAAATGCATAAAGTAAAATACCCAGGGTTACCAAGGAAGCAAAATATACTGGAATACAATGACCACGTGTGATTGGTAATTCTTTATTAATGTATTAAATCAGGACCAGATCTGGTGGTGGGCCTGATAACGACTATGATTTTTTAAGTCACGATGAAGGTAGACGATATTCAAATTATCTGCACCAACTGCGCTGTGATATGAAAATAGCTGTGACTTCTATTGTGAGAAGGTCCCAGGAACCGCCTATATTATTGTGGTGAGATGCTTACAGGCACAATAGAAGGAAATGCTAGATTTCAATTAAAGATTATTGAACATAGACATGTAAATTTTTCCTGTCCAAGTTCACCAACTCCTAGAACTTTAACCACAGGCTAAGAATCTGAGTGAAGATTTAAAGGGGTACCAAATGGGGAAGAAAGGATGGATTTCTAGACCACCTCCCCAAACCAATGTTCATTTTTGCCATTCAAATCAAGTGTCAGAGACCAGAGAGCGGAAGGCATAGGAGGGGCAGGGGAGATGAGGAATCCTGGGGGCTGGTCTAGCTGCTGCCGGACACTTTGCCCCGGCTGGAAACAGGTGTGGAGTTTGCGTGGATGGATGCTCTGCCCCAGCCTCCAGGCCCTCGGTGACAAAAGGAAATCAGGGCTCCCATCCCTCTCATTCCTCTGTCTCCCCTCCAAGGCCACCCCAGTTCACTTCACTTCAGGGGAGACAATAAAAGAGCCCAGAGCCTCTCTTCCTCCCCTCAGAAGGTGGTTCACTTCTCCTCAATAATGGGCCAACAACAAGGACGTGGGGGAAGTCCTTCCCCTCTGCTGTGCCTTCACCTGAACAGGTGCTGTGAGTCTGAATCTATAAACAGAGAGGCCAGACATTTACATCTGTGGATCTGTGGGCTTGGCGCATATATATATATATATATATATATATATATGTATATATATATGCCAAATTATATATATATATTTTTTAGTTTATTTGATTTTCTTCTCCACTTTGTGTTTCAAAAAATTTTAAACATACATAAAAGTAGCTAAAATGGACTCCCATATTCTACAACTATCATCCTTTTGCAACACTGGCTTTACTTGTCCCTTTCCAGCATAATAATTATCACTCCCAAAAGTCCTAGCTTGGACAACTACATGCAATATCTGATCCTAGACTGGATTCTACATTGGAGGGAAAAAAAATGCTATTAAGGACATCTTTGGGTCCATTGATAAAATTGGGATATAAACAGTAGAGCAGATAGAAATATTTTGTCAAAGTTATGTTTACTCAAGTTGATTTTTAAAATTGTGGTTATGTAAGACAGTTTCCTTACTCTTAGGAGATAAATAGGAGTAAGGGGCCATGATGTATGCAACCAACTTTCAAGTGTTTCAGGAAAAAAGTGTGTGTACACATATGTACATGTAAACATATGTACGTATATGTGAGTATACACATATTGTATATGTGTATATATATGGAGAGAGAAAGAGAAAGATTGAAAATAGGGAAAATGTTAAAATAGGTGAATCTGAGCAAAAGACGTAGGAGTGTTCTTGAACTATTTGTATTCTTGCAACTTTTCTTTAGGTTTGGAATTATTTTCGGAAAAACTTACTTACCAAAAAACATATTAGCAAACCAATGAGAAGCACTAGTATGGACAATAAATTTTACAACCATCCTACCTAGGACTCATCTAAAGTCTAAAATGGCCAATACGGCTTGACTGGGAGGTGGGTCCTGGGATTCAGGGGTGTAAGGAGTTCCGGTTTCACAATTCCGTGTTTATTATCTGCCCCACAAACGTTTGCATCTGTATGAGAGCCTACAGAAAATATCCATAAAACCAGCGCTGTTACTGAGCAAGGACTACTTGCAGGGCGCTGGGCCCAGGGCAGCAGGGGCCTGAGACTGGATGTGGCCCTTGGGCAGATGGACGGCTTTGGGGGCCATCCTGATAGGATAGAGCTCTTTGGCCCCAGGTTCTTCCCCGCCAGTACCAGTCCTGGAGGCCCTCAAGTGCTGGGGTTCCACAGCCCGACCCCCCAATCCCTGTTACGGGGCTGCGGGGACACCAGGGCCCTGGCGCCTGTGCTATGGCCTGCAGCACTCAGGCAGCGTCCCAGCACCTCACTGACAGGACGCTGATGCCCGCTAGAACAAACCAGAACAAGAGCCGACTGTCCACGCCCTCACCATCACCTCGGCTTTTCATAACGGGGTCTAGGGTCCTTGAAAATTCCAAAGTCCAAGAAAAGATCTCCTGGGCAGAAGCATTCTGCTCCATCACGCATTTTTCCGTATCCGTCGCTGGGCTGGAATTTAACATATTAACTCTAATCTCCCAGATGTCTTTATGTCAATTCATGTGCCCACTTGCCCTGCACTCTTCTCCCACCCTTAAAACACATATGCATAATAAAATCAATAGCTACCATTTACTGACACTTTATGTGCATTTGATCATTTAATTGTCCCAAGGAAGTAAGTACTATTGTTCCGTTCTACACAGTTTAGTAAACATTAACTAAATTCATCCAGCTAGAGAGTTATGGAGCGGATCTTCCAGCACAGGCAGGCCTGGAAGGGGTGGGGCAGGCAGGCTGCACGTGGAAGGGGTCCCCCACCTCAGGACCTGGGAACCCAGAAGTTGAAAAGTCCACTCTGGAAAGGACACACTGGTGAGGCACTGTCCAAGATTTATGAATCTCCATGAATACAGCTGGGTATCCTGAGTACACACTTGGGAACTGGCTGCTTGGGTTCAAACCTCAGCTTAGCTGATCACTAGCTGGGTGACTTTGGGCAAGTGTCTTAACCTTTCCGGACCTCAGTTTCCTCCTCTGTAAAATGGGGATAATAATTGTACCTCATGGGGTGGCTGTGAGGATTAATGAGTTACACGCACAGAGATTTTAGGACAGAATTAGTTCTTTCTACAAAATGCTGCCTTCTGTGCATCCCTCCCTTAAAGCCGTTAGATCCAGAGGACTCACCCACTTTTTGAAAATCAGTTAATGAGTTTAGCCAATAGAAGGTTGATCACTCAAGTAATGATCTCTTTTTGTTTGTTTGGTCGCGCCGAGCGGCTTGAAGGTTCTTATTTCCTGAGACCAAGTCCGTGCCCCCTGCAGTGGGAGCACGGTGTCCTCACCAGGGAATTCCCTGGACCACCAGGGAATTCCCAAGTAGTTATCTCTTTTTTTTTTTTTTTTTTAAACATCTTTATTGAAGTATAATTGCTTCCAAGTAGTTACCTCTTAAGAAGAAAGTGCAAAAGTCTGGTGGGAAGATTTCAGGAATTGTGTGTGTGTGTGTGTGTGTGTGTGTGTGGTCTTTTTATTTATTTTTATTTTTTTATAAATTTATTTATTTATTTATTTATTTTTGGCTGTGTTGGGTCTTCGTTTCTGTGCGAGGGCTTTCTCCAGCTGTGGCGAGCGGGGGCCACTCTTCATTGCAGTGCACGGGCCTCTCACTGTCGCGGCCTCTCCCGTTGCAGAGCACAGGCTCCAGACGCGCAGGCTCAGTAGTTGTGGCTCACGGGCTTAGTTGCTCCGCGGCATGTGGGATCTTCCCAGACCAGGGCTCGAACCCGTGTCCCCTGCATTGGCAGGCAGATTCTTAAACACTGCGCCACCAGGGAAGCCCGTGTGGTCTTTTTAAATGCAAGGAAATAGATCTGCAAGGATTCACAGCTCCCCTACCTTGGGGGTTGGCAGGAGCAGGGAGCTGAGACAAGGGCTTTTGCATTTTATTTTTATAGGTGTCAGCATTTTTCAAAAAAAAAAAAAAATTTTAACAACAAGCATGTACGACCGTTGGACATAGAAAAAGTTATTAAAATAAGAAAAAAGTCTTTTTCAAATACCTTCTTTTCCTCAGATATTAGTCAGCCCATTGAACATGGGGCTGAAAATGGGTTTATAATTAACACAGGCAGTTTTCCTCAAACTTTAAATTGAGGGTTTGGATTTTCCATCAGGGAAAACAGAAAGGGATATTTTCAGCTGGGTCTTCTTTAGTTAAGAAGGTTCCTGGTGCCAAGCCAGATGTAACATGAACACACAGCCTGCCTTCCAACAGTAATTTATCAAAGATGGAAAGCTGTTGTCCAGCTAGTGAGCTGCCTGTGAATGCAGGTGTTGCTGGACTATCTGGAGACCTCTTCTCCAGGACGCTGTTGAAGGAATTTATGCATCTTCAGGTAAGGGCTGCACTAGCTGCTTCCAACCCAGCACTGCTGGGGTACCAGCACCCCAAATCTTCCTTCCAACAGGTCCCACTTTGAGTGCTTTAGAGCAGAGCTTCTCCAATGTGAAATGTGCAAGGACTTGCTGGAGGCTTTTGTTAAAATGCCGATTCTGTAGGTCTGGGGTGGGGCCCGAGACTCTGCATTCCTAACCAGCTCCCAGACCCACGGCCTCACTTGAGTAGGGAGGGTCTGGAGTACTTGACCTAGAGGGTCCCCTACCCTCCTGATCTTGCTCCTTTGCATTTCCACAGCCTGTCAATATCTATTAAAAAGTGGCTGCTAGACGGTTCCTGATGCAATCAGTATGAGCTGGACCACCACATCCCTTACTCCTGATGGATCGGCAGCGTTTGGAGACAACTTCATCGTGCTACTAGTGCCAGCTCCCCAGAGGGAGCCTTCTCATCCTATGCCTGGTCCCACGGAGTGGTCTGGGCTGTATGGAGACTGCAGCCCTCCTCCCCATCCCTACCATCCATGAAGTGCCTCAGCCGCCGAGGCAAGCATACATTTCTCAACCTGCCCATCAAACCAGTTTCCCCAGGTCCTTGCAAGATGGCTCCTACCTATTGGGTGTGTCTCCCCCATCCAGTTGTGGAACAAAAGTCATTAGTCAAGAACTGAAAAATGGGAATAAATGTTGTTGAAGGTACACGGGGAATCATACTCTTCTACTTTTTCATATGTTGAAAATTTATAGAAATTTTTTACAGTTTAAAGCAGTTTGTTCTCAAGGCAGATGACCTTAAAGGTACATATAAAGAAAAAGTCTCTTGGTTCATCATCACTCATAACAAATTTGAAAGTCTGAAGAAATACAAAATCCTAGATGCCTAAGGAAGGCATAGAAACTGCTATCTTCAATTCATTCCCTCTTATATCAGACCTAGCTGTAATTTCCAGTTTTATAAAGTAGCCTTGTAGCCATTTGGAAGATTCTGGAATAAAGGGCAATGTGCTAAGTAATCAGTAGGGAGCTCTGCACCTGCCAGCCTTTTTTTCTGCATAGGAACCATTGAACTTTCACAGCAGGTACTTTTCTAAGCCCTTTAAATGCATTAACTCATTTATTCATCAACCCTACAAGAGTTACTACTATTATCCACATTTATGAGAGAAAAATGAAGCTCAAAGAAAGTGACTTGCCGAAGTCACACAGCCAGTTGGAGGAGAGCCTGGGCAATCCATTGCTGTTTTAAGCACAGTGTTTTTCATACTGGGCCCCAGGGCACTTGTCCCAACGCGGATATGAAAGCCTAACCCTCTAGAGTCTTCCGAGGCATATCCACACGCTGGAGTATTATTCAGCCATAAAAGGGAATGGAGTACTGATACCTGCTACAACTCTGATGAACTTAAAAACATTATGCTAAGAGAAAGAAGCCAGACACAAAGAGCACATATTGTGGATTCCATTTATATGAAATATCTAGAATAGGCAAATCCACAAGAGACAGAAAGTAGATTCCTGGTGGGGTTGAGGGGAGGGGCAGATGAGGCATGACCACTGAGCAGTGCTGGGTTTCTTTTTGGGGTGATGGCTGCTCAACTTTGTGAATACATTAGAAACAACTGAGTTACCTATACTTTTAAAGGGGTAAATTTAATGGTATGTAAGTTATATCTCAAAAAAAAAAAAAAGTCTTTTGAGGATTCTCAAGAATTCGATCCAATGAGGAGAATATTTAACAATTTAGTAAACCAAAGCTGGTGAAGGGTGGCAAAATATGCCACCCCCAAATATGCCATTTTGGCATAAGGATTATTTTGAGCTAAAGGCAACTGAGAAGAAGCAGATACAAGAAAAGCTCTCTGCCCTCCTCCTGTTTGGACATAAATTTGCAGAGGTGGAAGGACAGAAGTTAATCACTGGAGACAGCTCTGGACACTTACCAGTCCAGAGATGGCAACAGAGGAAGCTACATGACAAACCTTGTTAAAACCAGCCCTTATCTACTATTAGTTCCGCCGTTATCTTTACCTTCCTACAATTTGATCCCCTAGAAACTCAAAAGTCCTTTTCCTTTTTCTTGCCACTTCTCTAAAATTTTATTGGTCTTGTGTTAGGTGCTATATAATAAGCCCAAGTTCTAACCACCCGTTCGAGTTACTCCTCACTGGGTGCTCCCATGTGTACGTGCCATGCACATTTTAATACACTTCTGTTTATTCTTCCCTTGGTAATCTGTCTTTTGTTAGTTTAGTGTGCAGGGCTCCCATCAGAGAACCTAGGATGGGTAGAAGAAGAAGACTTTTTTTCTTCTCCTGCAGAAACCTCTACTGTCCGGCTCCCATCTGTCTGTCTCAGTTCCTGTCACTCCCCCGACCCGGCACCCCCCACCTCCCCACAATCCGCCCCCATGCCACCTCCCATGCCCAGCCTTTCTGGACTCCTTCAGTTCCTCAACTTTGAGGTGCGCTTTCCCTCCTCAGAGTCTAAGGGAATCACTGCCTCCAGGGAGCCTCCCTGGCCTTCTGCCTAAGTCAGCGCCACCGCCACCTGGTGGACAGCCTCATCATCCCACACTTACCACCCTGGTAATTTGCTCAGGGTCTGGCTTCCTTGTTCAACTCTAGGCTCCATGAGGGCAGGGATGGGCTGTCTTGTTCACTATTGTACCCCCTGCCACCAGCACCCGGACAGAGGAGGCACTTACAAATCTGCTGAGCAGAGACCTCAGGGCCCCGCCGCAGAGAGAGCTCTGTGGCCTTCAGAGGGCCCTGCTGCTTTGAGAGGGCAGGGGACCTTCCCTCTCAGGGTTGCAATTCACCTTGAGCCCCATCCTTACATGACTCCATTTCACATAGCCCTTTTGTTATTTACTCCAGATAACGCACATGCCTGATTCATCAAGCAAGCAACTGACTTGTTTCTCAAGTGAATTTTAAAACTTCTCTTTCCTTGTCTTGATGTTGTTTGGGGGTAGAGCTGGGTACACAGCTGTGATCTGCAGAGAGCTATGGTAATGTTTTCTCAAAGGCAACCAGCTAGTTGATCCGGCATTTTTTAAAAAAATATTTATTTGGCTGCTCCAGGTCTTATTTATTTATTTGACTGTGCGGGATCTTAGTTGCGCCCACGGGATCTAGTTCCCTGACCAGGGATCAAACCCGGGTCCCCTGCATTGGGGGCACAGAGTCTTAACCACTGGACCACCAGGGAAGTCCTGCTGCTTTCTTAAGAGAGAATAGCCGTCTGCCTTCCCCTCAACTGTTAAGAATAGACAATCTTTCACTACGCAAGAGAAGCACCTACCATTGATCAGTAATGCTGGGTGTTGGGATCCCCGCCTTGTGAAAGTTTAGACAAATAAGCATGGACTTAATTAAAGATCCTATGGACGTGGCGGACGTGGAGACTGAGGTTGCAAAGCAGATGCCTCAAGTTGGATGAAGCATCTCTGCTCCACTGTCCATTAGCTGATGAACTTGGGCAAGACTCATAACCCTCAATCTCAGCTGCTTCATCTCTAAGAGAGGAATCATTTCTGCCCTGCCCTCTCTACCTTGAAAGGACTCCATTCTGATCTGCAAAAAATTCATTCCTCACGGGAGCAAACGAGCTTGGGAAACTCAAGTAAGGCAGTTATGACCTGAGAACGTGCTATAGCAGGGAAAGAAAGGACGGAGGAATAAGGAGGCTTTTCCTCCCAAGCCCCAGAAATGATCACGAGTCACGAGAATTCTCTGGGATCACCGGATGCCAACATTCTGGAGCTGCGGTGCTCCTCAGACATCACTTAGTGCAGGGACTTCCCTGGTGGTCCCGTGGCTGGGGTTCAGACTCTGCGCTCCCGACGCAGGGGGCATGGCCCGGATCCCTGGCCAGGGAACTAAGACGCCGCGTGCCACAAGTTGTGGCCAAAAAAAAAAATCACCTACTGCTGTCTCCGAATTTCACAGGACCAAGAGGCCCCAGACACCGAGCAACAGGAACTTCCGCGGCCCCTCCGGGCCTCGGAGCCTTTTCCATTTGCCCACCTACAGCTCTCCCAGTTAACCAAAAACTGGGCATGTATAACATGAACCAAACTTCTTAAGGCAAAGAAAAACACCGGCGGGAGCCATGCCAGCTTCTTAAAGAGTGGTTGTCTTGTAAGGTGGGTTCACTACTTTTCCTGATTTCCTGTACTTTAAGTACTTTTGTGTACTTAACCTCTCTGTGCTGCAGTTTTTCCATCTGTACCTGGTTATGAAAATCAAAGCACTTAAAAACAGGACCTGGCATATAAGTAGTCGGTGAATGCCGGCTATTTCTTTCGAAATATTCTACCAAGAACATATATTCCTTGTATGACGGAAAATGGTTTTTAAAATGTTTTATTGCTCTTAACAAACCTCTCTTTAATGGAAAAAATTTTACTTTTTGTTCATCAGTTTCCTCACCCGTCCCCCAAATCCACAGTCCCAATTTGAAACAGCAAGTTGCAAACTACGGTAATTTGCGGAAGGTGCTTTTCTTTTATGAAAAACTATGCGAGTCACATCCCAAAAACTTTCCGAAGCGCTACATCGCCCCGCATCCGCGCTAAAACGCGCGGACAGAGGAAACAATTTGTGGAGAAGGCCTCGGGCGTTCCCGGAGGCGAGCCCTTCTTCCGCTCTTGGGGAAAGGTACCCAACTCCCGCCATTACGGCGCGCGAGGGAAAATGGAGGCTCCCGGCCCGCCCCGCGGCGGCAGCGGCCACGAGCATGGCGCCTGCGCCCTGCGCGCCCACCCCGGCCCGCGAGGCCCTTACGGCTGTTGAGGGCGGGCGAGGGGAGGGGCAGGAGCGCCGCACCACGCCCCACCCCGCGCCCGAGCGCGCGGTTCCGGCGAGTCCGGCTCCGGCCCTGCGGTCCGCTCCAGGCCGCTCCGGCCCGCCAGCCGCTCCGTAGGTGCGATCGCGCTCCGTGCTTTCCCTCCAGCCCTTTGTGTCCTGGCGCGCGTCGGAGGAAACGCGGGAACGCGCGCCGCGCTGTGCGCTTGCGCCGAAGGGCGGATGGCGCGCCCTGCCGGGAGTCGGGAATGGATACTGCTCCCGGACGCCCCGCCCTCGCCCCGCCCCCTAGCCGCCATTTCGTGCTCCGGCGCGCGCCGACACCGCGTGATGGATGCCCGGAAACCAGGACAACAAAGGCCTGAGCGCCAGGGCTACGCGGGCTGCAGGTCCTTCCGCTGCCCGCCGGGCGAAGATGGCGCTCGGAGACTGCAGCTGTGCCCGAGTAGGGGGGGAAATGGACGCTTCTACCTCCTTCGGTTGGCGTCAGGGCCACGCACGGCCTCGTGTGTGCACCATCGGGAGTGTGCGCCTTTCCGTGTTTGCTCAACCTGTGGAGCTTGCACAGCCGTAGTATGCCCGAACTCGTGTTTGCACCCTCTGGCATGCACGAACCCGTGGGTTTCCACGCATTATTGTGTGCACGATCTCAAGAATGTGCTCGCACCTGAGTATGCGCACTCTTGCGTTTGAACTGCCTGGCTGCTTACACAGGTCCGGGTTTGCACGGACTCGTGTTTGCACCAACCCGGTATGTGTATAGACGCGTGGACTCATCAGTCTGTGTATTCACCAACCTGTTTGCGTGGCCCAGGATGTTCTCAGACCCAGGAGTGCAATCCCAGCCTCCCGCGATCTGGGGCACCCGCGAAAACTATCCCGTTTATGGCCTGTTTTAGATTCTTTTCTCTTTTGCTGAGTTTATACGCAAAACATAACCACCTGTCTGCTACCCTATGCTGTTCTTAACCTTTTCTCTGTTGTTTCCGCCCCGTTTATTGGGCTCCTGCTGTGGACCTGACTTTGCGCTGGGGGCATGTGGTGACAATGATGCAGGGCTAGTGAGGGAAACAGAAATGGGCAGTTAAGGGCATCATGCTGCAGCTTTGAAGGAGGCGCCTGGTCCAAAAAGGTCAAGAAAAGCTTCCTCGAGGAAGCCATGAACCAAGGCCAGCCTAGCCGATCAGGCCTTAGCTGAAGAGGGTATCAGGGGTCAAGCCCCAAGTTAGGGCTCAGGACTGAAAACTTTATTCTAGGAGAGGCATTTAAGCCGGAGATACCATCAAATTCGCACTTGAGAGAGCACAGGGGGTTGAAGTAAAGGGGGTAGGTGATGGAGAGGAGAGTGTGTGGGAAAAGGAGGCCTCTTTGTGGAGCCCAGGAGGCGAAAGACCTGGGGACCCGGCTCAGCAAGGAAGTGGCCTCCCCAGGGAGGAGATGGGAAGGGAAAGCAGGATCAGGGACTGTGGTCTCTGGTTTACACCTCCTGCTGCTTCTGACTCTTAAGTGTTTCACACACTCTTCTCCCCAGGAGAGGGGCACAGACTCAAGCCCTAGCACTGCCCTTTACCAGCTGGGCCCCTGCGCAAGCATCTATGTCGGTGGGGATGGTGGGAGATACTGCTTGCAAGAGGACAGTGCAGGCACAGAGGAAGTGTTCAGTGAACATGGGATGCTAGCACTTGAACTGGACCGACTTTACAAGTCCCCTTGTCTGGTTCTCCTTTCCCTTCCATCAGAGAACCACCTCATTTGTGTATCTTTCATATGGTTAGGGATTTTCTCCTGTTGTGCTCAGTATTCCTAGGTACATTTTTTATAAATTTATTTATTTTTGTTTTTGGCTGTGTTGGGTCTTCGTTGCTGTGCGCGGGCTTTCTCTAGTTGCAGCAAGCGGTGCGCGGGCTTCTCGTTGTCGTGGCCTCTCGTTGCAGAGCGCGGGCTCAGTAGTTGTGGCGCACGGGCTCAGTAGTTGGTCCGCGGCACGTGGGATCTTCCCGGGCCAGGGATCGAACCGGTGTCCCCTGCACTGGCAGGCGGATTCCCAACCACTGTGCCACCAGGGAAGCCCCGTAGGTACATTTTAAGGGCATAAAAGTCCATCTCTTCTAACATACCTCTAACATTCCCATTGAGAATCCTGCTACAACGTGGAGCACCCACACACACACACACACACACACACACACACCACCCCCACCCCCATTGAATGTCTCATGATGGAGAAAGGGCCACTTCACAGGATAGTCTTTTTAGTGAGACCCAGATCTTTGCAATCTGAAATGAAGGCTTTTTTTCCCCATCCCCCAAAAGGTACTTTCTGAGCACATGCTGTGTTAGGCGTGTGTTAGGGCTAGGGATATAGCAACCAAACAGTTCCTCCCTCCGGGAGCTTATGGACCCAAATTGCAGGATACCAGGGTCCAAGAGCAGACAGAAAAATTCTTTTTTTTTTTTTTTAATTTATTTATTTATTTTTGGCTGCGTTGGGTCTTGGTTGCTGTATGCGGGCTTTTTCTAGTTGCAGCAAGCAAGGGCTACTCTTCGCTGCAGAGCCCGGGCTTCTCATTGCGGTGGCTTCTCTTGTTGTGGAGCACGGGCTCTAGGTGCGTGGGCTTCAGTAGTTGTGGCCCGCAGGCTCAGTAGTTGTGGCCCACGGGCTCTAGAGTGCAGGCTTGGTAGTTGTGGCGCACGGGCTTAGTTGCTCCGTGGCATGTGGGATCTTCACGGACCAGGGCTCGAACCCTGCATTGGCAGGCGGATTCTTAACCACTGCGCCACCAGGGAACCCCAGACAGATAGCTTCTTCATACTTGATATGTTCATGCTGGAAGTCCATGCAGTGTGTACTACAGCACACTGGGCTGCCCGATGCATCTTGAATTAAAACTGTAGGGGGCTATGCGGGTGGGGATTGGATGGGCACATGCACCACCCCCTCCCACACACACACACACACACACACACACACAAGGGGAGTGACCTTTAAAGCACAGCCTCCCTCTCCCCCATCCTGTTCACAGCTGCCTCTGGCCTGGGCATGGTCCATAGTCCACGCTCCTGGGGGGTCAGGGGAGCTGACGCATGCTCAGAAGCACCGGCAACTTTATGCAGAAAAAACCGGCAGGGGCCCTCCTCAGACGGGGACTGTGGGCACGGAGGACACCCCCGGCTGTCCTTACGGGTGGGGTGGGCCGACTCTGCCGAGCCCTCTCAGCAGCCGCTTCTGGGCAGCCCTGCTTGCCTGGGAGGTGGGCCCTGGGGATCAGCAGCCATTTGTTGTTCCTGTGTCACTCAGGCTCGGGGCAAGTTTTCCCACCATTTTAATCTACCAGCAGGGCTGCAGGCTGGAGCTTCCAAGCCCGAGATCTGATCTCAATAAACTCTGTGTAACCTGGAAGTAGGTGAGGTGGTCCCACCTCCTCTCCTGCTGAATGGGCAAGTTGTACTGGATCACTGCTCTACACTTCACTCTTCCCAAAGGTCCAAGGATCTGGGTGATGTCACCCTCCCTCAATGGCCCTTTCCTGGAGCATGGGCTCCAGAGGTGGTCTCCCCGCCCCCCTGCCCCTGAGCAGGGGCCAGAGCTGCCCCCTCTGAATTCTGTGATGGGCATTGAGTCTGTGCCCAAGAAACACCTGGTGAGGAATTTCTCTAGTTTTCCAAGAATAAACCACAAGGACCTAGAAGGTTCCACCCTTGGGCAGCTTCTTACCTCCAAAGGGTCACATCTAAGAGAGGAGGGATCCCTCGGAAAAAATGAGACTGTTTGCAGAAGAATAAATGCCACCTTGTGTCTGCCAACTTCCTGCAGAGGTTTGTGGGCTTGTTCTGTGTAAATAATTTAATGGAAAACTCCAGAAGGGGACGCAGCCCATATGACCTGACCTTGCCAGCCAGCAGACAGGTTATAAAATGCTTCCTCTCTAAACTGTGGCTGGGAGTCAGGATGCCTCAGTCACAACCCACAGAAATAAAACACAGAACTCTGGGCTCTTGGGGAGGGACAGCTTGGGGGAGTTGTGTGGATTTCTTCAGGGAGACCATCGGTCCCCGCTGCCCCCAGCGGGTCTGGATGGAGACTCCAGGGTGTGGCGCCTCTGAGATTGCAAAGCCAGGTCCTGGTGGTCCCAGTGGTGTCCGGCCCTCTCCCCGCCCCCAACCAAGGCAGCCTCGGGCTCTAGGCAGTTGGCTGGGGGTAAGGGGCGGAGGAGACGGCTTCCGGCGGCTCTCTTCCCAGCCGGGCGTGGTGTCCCCTTCGGGCAGCAAGGCACGGAGACCACCGATCACGGCCCCTGCCCGCCCACTTCCCCGCCCTCCGCCGAGGCCAGTCGGGGGCTGGGCGGGTCCCTCCGCCCCTCTCAGGGCGGTTCTTCTGGGGGTCAGACCGCCCCAGCCCGGCCCGTCCGGGAGGCGGGAGGCGGGCGGCCGGGGCGGGGCGGAAGGAGAGGGCGAGCCGAGCCACTGCCCAGAGGCCGCGCCGCCCAGGCACAAACATTGCCTTATGTGGTGGCTCCGAAGGCCAGGGCGGCGCCCGGGGGGGCTGCTGAGGACGGCCGGACACGCCCCGGGATCGCAGCTCTCGGGATCGCGGCCTCGTCCTGTGGACTAGACAGAGGAAAGGCCCCCTGCCCTGTTCTTTTTCCCCTGGAGCACGTCCCACGTTCCCCTAGGAGGAAGTGGTCACTGCTACCCGGCCGGACCCTCTCTCTCCCCAACTTCCCCTGCGTTTGTGGGAAGGTGTCCCTGAGGTCTGAGGTTCAGGCAGAGACCTCGGGCCTGGGCGCTGCTGGGTGGACTGCCTGCCCCCCTGGTGCAGGGACCACCTTGGCGCCTCCCAGGCCCGTCTGCACAATGCCCACAGTGCAGCACCCTCCTTTGCCTTGGGAGCTATATTTGGCCGTGGGGGATAACAGGGTGACTCATGGGAGGGATAGCCCGGGGGTGGGAAGTAGATGAGCTGCGTCCCTGGAAATGCCGTTGGTTTCTGTTCCTCGTTTCTGTTCCAGGTGGGCTTCAGGCTCTAGCCCTCCAAGAGGGCTTGGCATCAAAACATGGGGAAGGAGCTGCCTTCCCACTGCAAGGGCAGGACTCCAGGGTCCCTGCACTGGGGGCACAGGGACAGTGACCTGGGCAAGCACCCCAGCTTCCCAGAGCCTGATTAGTGCACCCTTGTCTCTGACACCTCCCAGGCCAGGTTCTGGGGTGTCTGCTCCGACTCCCTGAATGATCCTGGATTCTTGGGCCAGTATCTCACTTCTCCAGTACTGCAGCCTTTGAGCAGACTTTGATATCTGACAAGGCAAGTTCCCTATGGGATATTTTTCAAATGGGGCTTTTAGTGGGACGTTCACTTCAGTGAATCTCTAATAGGCCTAATTTCAGGGAGTGTAATTTGAGGCTGCATTTGAGAGATAATCCCCAACCAGTCAGGGAGGCCTTTGCCTGCTGCACCACTCCCACCAGGCTAAGCGGGAAGAAACTCCCTAGGCCTGGCTCCCTGCCCTCCTCACCAGCTTCCTGTGACTCCCATCCCTCCTCCGACAGCCCCTTGATCCCTGGCTCCCTGAGCTCTGTTCAGGAGTCTCGGGGCACTCATGCCCAAGCTGCCTTCCCCAGCTACTGCCCTAACTACCCTGGGAAAATCATCTCCAGCCCTATCCTGGCTCAGTGGGACCCGGCAGGATTCAAGCGCCCCAATTAGAGGACCATTCTTCCGTGGGACATTAGGTTCCAGGAACTAAAGAATCCTATCAGTAAGATGGCAATGGCTGTCCTTGCCCAAGGCACTGAAACAGTACATCAGTGGATAGACTGTCCAGTTATAAGACTCTCCTTTCACACCGGGGAGAGATCCCCCTGGAATCTGAAGAAGGGAGATGGGGAAATGGATACTCAAAAGCACGAGACACTCTGTAATCCGTATGCAGATGAAAAGGCCAAGTCTTAGATTAGAAGGGATTTTATTAGTCTCCTCATTCACCCCAACTACCTGAAGCGGAAATCTCTTCTACTGAATTCCTGGATTGCTTCCAGTGGCAGGAAACTCACTACTTCAGTGTGGGTTTTTTTTTTTTTTTAATTAATTAATTAATTTTGGCTGCGTTGGGTCTTCGTTGCTGTTCTCGGGCTTTCTCTAGTTGCGGCGAGCGGGGGCTGCTCTTTGTTGTGGTGCGTGGGCTTCTCATTGCGGTGGTTTCTCTTGTTGCGGAGCACGGGCTCTAAGCATGCAGGCTCAGTAGTTGCGGCTCGCGGGCTCTAGAGCACAGGCTCGGTAGTTGTGGCGCACAGGCTTAGTTGCTCCACGGCATGTGGGATCCTCCTGGACCAGGGCTCGAACCCGTGTCCCCTGCATTGGCAGGCGGATTCTTAACCACTGCGCCACCAGGGAAGTCCCTAGTGTGTTCTGTCTTATACAGAGTTGAAATATGCCTTCTTTAACATCCATCTTCATGGATGGAACACACATGGAACTGTGTGTTCCGTGAAGGCAGGGTCCCTGTGAGTCTTGCTGCCGCCCACAGTGCTGGAGCACAGTGGTGTTCGGTGAACGTGTTGTCAGAATGAATGATGAAGCAATATTGAATGTTTGCCCAAGTGCCACCTTGAAACCCTCCACTCTGGGCTAAACCACACCAGCTTTTCCCCCATCCCATATGTAATGCGGTTTCCAGAACATCCTTCATCCTTCCCACCAAGCTGCTGCATCCAGGTGGCAGTGTGTCTCAGCTGTGCGCTCCCCGAAGCGAGCAGCACAGCGGTGGAGTGGGGCATGTCTCTCCCTGTGTGCCCTGTGCTGTCACCCACACAGCCTGACCCTGTAAGACCTTATTTTCAGCATCCTGCTGTGGTTGCACCTCTCTGAGCCTGAGACTTGGCCTTTGTGCGGCACAGCTACGACTTTAACTTTCACAATTTTAACAAAGAGGAGGGCTCCTTGCTGCACATGGCAATGGTGCCGTGCCCTGGGAAGGGCCCGTTGTCCCAGCTGGCATCTCAGGGGGCAGGGCTGGGGACCGGCAGCCCCAGTGCCCCTGGGCGGGACCTGTTCGTGAGGCCGACACTCTGGTTGTGGGCGAAGAAGATGCCAGAATGTGACTTTGGCTCATCAAGCTTTGGGGCTCTCCCCAAGACCCCAAGCTAAGACCCGTAATCAGGTAATCAGCAGATCCCTGACCATGATTGGTGGAGCCCCCCAGGGCCCCAGGGCCCCAGGGCTTCTGGATGCCGTGGCTCAGCTTTGCCCTCCCACAAAGCTGAACAGGTGCAGGGTAGCTGTCAACACACAGCTAGGGGTTAATATGTGTTTGTTGACTGACTCCTGGATAGCTAGGAAGTGGGGAGCAATCCTGGGTCAGTGTCCACACCTTGGACACCTGCTCCTTCCCGCCCCTCCCTCACCCCTGCAGTTTGGGGCCAGGCCAAAATCACACCTCCTGGGCTTCCCTGGTGGCGCAGTGGTTAAGAATCCGCCTGCCAATGCAGGGGACACGGGTTCGAGCCCTGGTCCGGGAAGCTCCCACATGCCGCGGAGCAACTAAGCCCGTGCGCCACAACTACCGAGCCTGCGCTCTAGAGCCCGTGTGCCACAACTACGGAAGCCCGTGTGCCTAGAGCCTGTGCTCTGCAACAAGAGAAGCTACCACAATGAGAAGCCTGTGCCCCGCAACAAAGAGTAGCCCCCCTCACTGCAACTAGAGAAAGCCCACGTGCAGCAGCGAAGACCCAATGCAGCCAAAAATTAAATAAATGAATAAATAAATAAATTTATAAAAACAAAACAAAACAAAAGCACACCTCCTGCCCTCAGTTTGTGGATCTGATGAAGGGTGCAGAGAGGAGGCTCTGGCCCTGAGGCTGCCTCGGGTGGACTGGGAATCCTCCTGGGACCAGGCCCGGCCTGACCTTGCAGACAGAAGGCAGGTGGAGGTCTACAAAGTCCCCGCAGGAAGGACTGGGGGTGGGTGGGTGGGCGTGGGAAGGCTCTGCGCAGAGAGGGTTTCCTCCCATGAAGGGGCTTTATGCCACCCAGAGTGCCCACCCTCTAGAATGACTGTCAGCCAGGGAGGGGGCATTCCAGATCACCAGGTGCCTGATGGTGGCCTGGCCAGCGGGAGAGGGGCACAAGGGCAGTGGGGGAGGGAGGGGCGGGATCACTTCTCCTGCGGACACCCACTGCAGGATCATTGTGACAGACAGGAAACCCCAGAAACCAACAAGGTCAGTGCAGGGCAACCGAAAGGAAGATAAAATGCACCGGAGACTGAGAAAGGAAGGCTTGGGGGAGGCCCCTCACAGGTCAGCAGAATCCAACTCTGTCCTGGCAGAGGTCAGGGAGGGCACTGGGGCCACTGGCTCAGCTTAGCTCCAGGAGGACAAGGGCTCAGCCCACCCACCCCCACCCCAGGGCTCAGTGGGGGGCCCAGAAGTGCCAAGGCGAGCAGGAGCTCACCGAGAAGCCTCCTCACATCCCCTGCCCTCCACCCAGCTCCCTCTTGATAACACTCTGTTAACCTTTCTCCACTGTGCTGACTCTGAGTGCGGGCAGGTGCCTCCCTCCCTTCCTGCTAACAGTGATATGGATTTGCAGACAGGCTCAGGCCCAGACCTCTGCTCCTGCCCCAGGCCTTAGAGAGCCTGAGAGAGCACCCTGGAACCTTCGGTGGTCCATCTAAGGCAGGCTGTGGGGCAGCGGTGGAGAAGAACCCTGGATGGGCTTTCAGGGCCAGGGTTGAGGTCCAGCTCTGACCCTAACTGGATGGATGACCTCAGGCAGGTCACTCTGCTCATTGGCCCTCAGCCCCTGGATCCCAGCTCTGCTGGCCAATGTGTAATTGCTCTGATTCTCAGAGGGTGGGCCGTATGAGCCTTGCCCAGTAGGGAAGGAGCAGGTTGGAGAAGGTCAAGGTCAGAGCCTGGGTGAAAAGCAAGTGGGAGCCCAATATGTAAATCAGTCAGTGTTTGTTCCTTCTCTTCTGACAAGACCCAGGGAGACCCAAATGCCTCAGAGAGTGCCTGTGACCTCGCACCTGGGTGTCCTCACAGAGAGAAGTGGGCTGGGCACCTGGGGTCATGGTGGCATTGGCCATCCCTCCGCTGCCTGAGCCCACGGCCCTTGGTCCCCAGCCCAACGAAACACACAGCATTCTGCCCCTTCTGCAGTCACTTGTGTCCTGTGTCATCCCACAGACTGTGGGTGGCATCTGTCCCCACCCCAGGCTCAGAGCAGAATGTCTTTCAGTCTGGGGCTGAGTTGGCCCTGTGGGTCTGGGGGCTCATATGGCAAAGACCTTTGAGGAGCTGGCTGGTCACCCACTAAAGCAGGGACAGCTGTGGCTTTGGGCAGCGGTCTCCCTGGAGCCAAACTTGAGACGCTGCCTCAAAGGATGCCAGGCAGTCACATGAGACCAGGCAGGGTGACACCGGCACTGGGAGAGGGGGTGGTATTGCTGAGGCTGCTGGCCAGTCAGACAGCTGGGCCCCTGGGGCCACTGGGGAGACCCAGATGTTGTCTCCTTTTAGCTCATTGCTTCCCGAAGTGGGAGGGGGAGACTGGGTAGGCCACAAGGAGGAACCAAAGGACCCCCCAAGGGTTTACTGAGGAAGAGGTGGGGAGGGAGGGCAGGCGCCATCTGTTCCCCAGGCTGCAGGCTGCAGGGAGCAGAATGGGCTACAGGGAGGGCCTTCCAAGCACCAGCATGCAGGGCTGCCCCGCAGGCCTCGTTCCTCCGGGAATGGGCTCCCGGGGGTCATGGTTGGGGGCTGAGTGGATTGAGGGGCTGAGAGTTGTGTTCCAAGACCTCTGCACAGAGCAAGCCCCTGGGAATTTGGGGGAGGGAGGGAATGAGGCCAGGAAAGGAGGGTCAGTCCCCATGGGAAGATGGGGGGTCCACCCCAGCTCCTTCCCTCCCCCTGACTAATAGAGGGCACCAAACACACCTTGGACCTAGACCACCTGGCATTTTCAAAGCCCTTTCAGGCCCTGGACAAGGACAGGGGTCCCCATTTTACTGAAACTCTTATTTTCCACCCAAATCAATGAGCCTTAGTTCTTGAGGGTCTTGGGGGTCCCCCTGAAGAGCTGGGTGAGAGCCTCAGAGGAAGGAGGCACAGGGGGTGGGCGGCTGTCTCTGGGCACTGCCCTGAGGGGCTCTCGCCTCTGACCGCCCCCCAGCCCCGCCCCAGCTAGAAAGCCCCACCCCCTGCCCTGTCCGCACCCTCCAGGACCCAGAGAAGAGAGAACCCCTCCCCGCCGGGCACCGCACTTCCTGCCTCTGTCACCTGCACACAGCTCGGGTCCCTGTCCCCAAGGAGGAAGCTGCGCGGGCTCCCGCCCTCCCCCACCCCTTTCCGGCACCGACTCCACGTTGATCTCAATGGCGGCTCCTTCCCGTCCGCACTGAAGCCACCAAGTCCCTCCACGTTAACGGGAGTGCCCCGAGCCTGCCCCCTGGCTCACCTTCCTCTCAGCCACCCTCCTGAAAGAGACGTCCTCGCCTGCCTCTGCTTCCTTCCGGCCTCCTCATTCCTCAGCCCCAGGCCGCCCTGGAACCACGCAGAGGTTCGTCTCTGCAGTGCCGTGTCCCGCTCGCCGTGCTCCTCTTCCCTCCTCCTCCCTGCTTCCCCGGCCCTTCCTGTCCTCCCTGCGGGTCCCTCTGTCTGCCTGGGTCTCGGTGCTAGAGTTCTCGGTGCAAGAGTAGCAGAAGGTGTGTGTGTCGGGGGGCGGACAAGGGCGCTGGCGTCAGACACCCTGGGTTCCACGAGGCCTCACTGCCTACCAGCTGGGTGGCCGTGGGCAAGTTCCCTCACCCTCTGCGCCTCGGTCTCCTCAGCTGTAAAGTGGGAGGACAACATGGAGGTGACCTGCCAGGTCCCATGAGGGTCTAGAAGCGCTTGCCCTCCCTCATTTTAGGCCGGCCCAGGACAGCTGCCTCTCCAAGGAGCTGGAGCGGGTACCAGCTCTGATCTCTGCCTGCTGGACCCTGGCGAAGTTTCACTGAGGCTGTCGCAGGGCGGCAGGCAGTTTGGCTGACCTGGGAATCACAGCCATCTGAGAAGTCTCACACACACACACACACACACACACACACTCACACACTCCATGCTTTACTCTCCCCGAGCCACTACGGGAGTGGGTGCAACTGAGGGGCTCAGTCGTTGGCACAGTGTACCATGTTCTCCCCTCCGCTGCCACTGCTCCCAAGGAGGTCAACCCCCCCAGCCCACCCCACCACGAAGCCGGAGGCCCCTGGAGCATAAGGGGTGGAGGCTGGCAGCACATGGGTTAACTCCTGGCCGGGGTCCTGGAAGGGATGCTTCCTAGGGCACACAGCTCCCCCCTCCACTCCTGGCCTTTCCTTGGTCCCCAAAGCAGCTGGCACCCCTCCCCTCTTCACACATCCCCCCTCCACTCCCTCTGACCGAAGGGGGCACAGGGCTCCCCCAGGTGGCCAAATGTGCCAGGGCCCGAATCTGGGGAGTGTGCAAGGACTCGCTTCAGACATCTTGCCCCTTCAGCTGTATAAATACATCTGCCTGGTCAGACCAGGTGTTCCAGTTTGGGGTTCAGAAAATCAGGTCACCTGGATGTGTATTCACGGCTGTATGAAAAAAGCAGTGAGTGTGGTCCAGGTGTAAAGTACTTTTAGCCGGGCTGTAGGCAACTGCTGGCAGCCATTCTGGACACCGGTAGAGGATTGTCTGCAGGACCTGTCCTAACACTCTTCTTTGTGTCACGGGTGACAGGACGCAGACATGGGGACAGGAAGCAGAGCATAGAGGCCCAGCTAAGAAGCCAAAAGCACATCAGCACCAGTAATCACTACCATTTATCGCGAGCCTTTGGTGTGCCTGTCACCATGCCCCAGGCTTTCCATCCTTCAACTCTTTACTTCTCACAACAACCTAGGAAGTGGCATTATTAATATCCCTATTTAGCAGATGAGGAAACTGAGGCTCGGTGAAGTTGTTTAAATCCCTTGTTTAAAATCACACAGCTAGGTGAAGTCTGAATTTGAACTCAAACATGTCTGACTCCATATTCCTTGCTCTTATGCAAGCCTGCCTATTCACAGGAAGATAATCTGGCAAAATAACTAGGAGAGACATGAGTATACTCATGAGATGCTCATGAATGAGGGTAGACAACTCTTTCCTACCCCAGGAGCAGGCACAGCAGGTGCTCGGCAGAAGCAAGTGGAACTACGACAGGCCAGTTATACAAGCACAGTGAATACACATATATGAGAGAAAGGGAGCGTTAAACCATCTTCCCTCCTAGGTGCACAGACAGGCCCAGGGTGACCCAGTATTGGGTATTGTGTCCTTCTAGAACACAGACACCTGGACACCATGCCGTACACTAAGATCCAGAAAGTTCCAGGGATGGGCTGCAACCTACCCTCAGCTCAGTGGCGGCTGAGGCCCAGCATTCTCAACCCAGACAGGTTTTGGTGATAGACACACACAAGCAGGGGACACACACATGAACACAGGCTCGGTCACACACGCCCCACCAACACATATATCTTCTAAAGACAGAACCTGCTGCCGCCATCTGTTCTGTGCAGACACAGCTGAACTCTTGGCCTCTTGGGCACACAGTCCAGCTCACACTGACAAGTACACACACACACACACACACACACACACACACACACAGAGCTCTCAGAGAAGGGGAAGAAAGGTCACGCTGGCTAGGGGCTGGGAATCTTTGCAGCCACATAGACATTTGTGCCTAAGCCCTGGGATCAACCCCCCAGGTTGCAGTCTGTTCTCAGGCATGGCCTCCCACCTTCCCGGGTTTGAGACTGTTTTCTGCCTTCCCATTTATTTTAAAGAATGGGCCAAGGCCCGGAATGCCCAGGATGGCCACCAGGGGGCGCACGAGCATTGAATAATCCTCTTCAGCCCAGCCTCTTTCCAAAACCTCTTTCATTCATTCCTAAATATGTATTAAGCACGTATTCTGTGCCAGGTGAAAGGACCCAGAGGAGAAAGGGCGGGGTGGGGGGGAGTGGTTAGGGCAAGGGAAGAGGCATGTACCTATGCTTCAGTAGGACTGGAGGTTAGATGGGGAAGGTGTTGGCAGAAGAGGCTGGGTCAAAAATAACAGCTAGATTGTACTGAGCACCAGCTGTGTTCCAAGGTCTTCGAAATTCTGATATGCATTAACTCATTTAATCCATAACTGTATGAAATAGGTACTCCGTTATTCTACTTTTATTGTGGGTGCTGTAAAGCAGGCATAATGATAGCTACTTCATAAAGTTGTTATAAGGAGTAAATGGATCGATATGATTATGTGCAAAGCACTTGGAACACTGCCCAGTTGTTCATATCATCATATCCATTTTACAGATGGGGAAAATAAGGCCCAGTTAACAAGGAGGCAATCGTAAGCAGGCTGGTTCCAGAGTGTGGGCTTACCCAGTTACCAGAACTCCCTGGTAGGTCCAATCAGGGGTTCCTGGGGAGAGAGAATTTTAGCAGGGAAGGGACAAGACCTAATTTGCATTTCATGCTGGCCATAGGGTGGGCCAGCCTGGTGGGAAGGGGACTGGTCAGGTGGTGGCTGTTACCAAGGTCCCAGATATGACTAGGATGGCAGTGGAGGGGAGAAAGGAGAAGACAGATTTTGAGAGATGTTAAGGAAGCAGCCTGGAGGGTCTTGGTGCCCAATTTCATGCCAGAGTTGGGGGGAGGAGGAGGCAGAAAGCAGTGGATGGGGAAGCAGAGTGGGGAGAGGGTAGGGGCGTGTGGGTCCCCCACCTGCCTTCTGCCCTTGACCTAGAAGAGGGCTCCATACCCTTGGGGCTGAAGATAAAGGAAGAGCAGCCCCCAGATCCCTCTGCCCCATCTTTCCCAGAGAGCCTGGGAATGGTGTGAGGGCCAGGAACCCTCAACTCTGGCTCCCTTCTGGTTAGGGCCCATGGGGCTCTGGGCTCCACGGGGATGGCACTGCACTGGTCTCTCCCATGCTACCTGGCACCCTGGCCCTTGCCCACAGGGCAGGACCCGGGAGTCCCACCCACCCTGTCTGGCTACTTGTTCCCCAGCATTGGGACAGAGTGCTAACATCCCTTTCCCCTCCTAAACGGTGAGGCTTCAGGCTCACAAAGCTCCCTCCTTTACAGGCTCTCATTTAATCCTCACAACAACCTGGAATCAGGCCCTTATTATCTTGGTTTCACAACTGAGGGAGCCACCTTGGAGGTAAGGGGCCTGCCCTGGGTCCCACAGCTTGTGCCTGAACCAGCCCTCTGCCAGGACTCTTGCTGCAAATCATGGGGTTTGACCCTCTCCACTCCCAGCACCAGTGGACCCTTGGTGGCCATCTTGGGGAGATGGAGGCAGCTGTGCCCCGTAGCTTAAGACTCTGTGCAGAGCTGAGAATGGGGCTGGGAGAGGGGCATGGTTTGGAGTCACTCAGGTCCTTGGACAGAAGCAGGGTCCAGCTTCAGTCCCAGATAGGGGAACCAGATGCGTGGGGCACAGGGCCTCCCAAAGGGTGGGGGGTGGAGTGGGACATGCCTGGGCAGGCAAGCGGGGACAAAGAGGGCGGCAGCACACCTGGCGCCGGGCAGCCCGAGCCCGCCAGGCCAGATTCAAAGAGGAGCCGAGGCTCTGATTGGTGGCCTGGTTCCTTCGCTCCACCCCTTCTCTCTCACCTCCCAGGCAGCTGGGAAAGAGGGCTGGAGTAGAGAAGTCCCCTCATCCTAAATCCTTAAGCACCAAGCGGCGGACTGGCTGGCAGTGAGCTCAATTAACTCCCTCGCGTGCTCCGAGCCCTGCCGGGACTCTGCCTGGCGTTCTGGCGGCGCTATCAGCCCCAGCGACTCCCCAAGCTGCCAGGCTTGGGTGCCCGGGCCTCGAATCATCCAAACACCCTCCTCTGAGCCATCCTTCAGCTCACGGCCGCCTCTACTCGTTTTAACCCCAGCTTGTCCTCTCTGAGTGTCCTCTCTTCTCTGACCCCTCTCCCAGTCCAGCCTCTCGGAAGGGGCAGCTTCCTGGGCCCTAAACCCCTTTCCACTTGGGCACCCCGGCCCTCCGGTGCTGGGGACTCTGCCCTTCGGGCGTCCCCGCTGGGCGGTGGCCCAGGCCTCCCGGCCTGGGTCCCGGGAGACGCCGCGCGCAGCTGGGCGCGAGGTGGGGTGAGGGTGGGGTTACGTGCACAGGTTGCGAGGCTCTGAGAAGGGCCAGCCGAGGGGGGGTTGGGCAGGAACCCGACCCCCGCCTGCGCCCCACCCCTGGCGCAGATGGAGGGGTGCAAGCTGTCCCGGGCCACAGTTCGGTGCTCGGGTTTCGGCCGCGAGGGGCCCGATGAGGCCGCGGCCAATCACCGCCCGACCCGGCCCCCCCCGCCCCCAGCAGCCAATCACGGCCCGGCCCGGCCGCCCCCGCCCCACCGCGTCCTTTGTTCCCGCTAGCCCCGGCGGCCCCGGCGGCCAGGCTCCCGGCCTCCGGCCCTGCGACTTCCGCCCAGCTCGGACCGGGCTGCATGCAAGTGTTCGTGTATGCGGTGTGTGCACGCGCGTGTGTGCCGGGTCCGCCCTGCCTGCCCCAGGAGCGCTCTGGGCCCGGCCGCCAAGCGCAGGCTTTGCACACTCGTGTGCCCGCAGCTGCCCCTAGTTGGCCTGGCCAAAGCCCCAGAAAAGCTCCTTGGAGAGGCTGGAGTTTGATCATGGGCTGGGGGCTAGGAGTGAACACCAGGACTGGGCAGTGGTCCAGCTCAGGCCCCACCTTTCCTTCCTGGGCCGCGGTTTTCCTTGCTCTCTCCCGCTTCCTTGCCTTTGCTCAGGCTGCTTCCTTGACTGCTGCCTTTCAGATCCCTGCACCTAATGAACTCAGAGTCTTCCTTTCAGACCTACCTTGGCGGTTGCATCCTCTGTGACACCTGTGGGGTGGCACATGCCTCCCTCCCGTGTCCCCCTCACTCACCCATCACGTGGTCCCCTCTAGTCTGGGTCTGTGGCATCTGCATCAACCACTGAGGGACTTAGACTCGGCAGCAACAAGCCCTCATCCCAGATACTTGGGGGTCACACAGCACCTTCAGCCCTGATCTTGGTTCCACCTGAGGCTGAGGCTTGTTACCCCAGGCCTGCTGTCAGGATTAAAAGAGCTAAAATCTGCGCAGAACAGAGTGAGGGCCTGGTCACCGCACAGGCTGCAGCCCCAGCCATGCCATGGACTTGCCCTCCCAGAGTCCCTGCCACTTCCGAATTCCCAAATCCGGTGGACATTCCTCTTGCCCTTCGTCCCCCTCCTTGCAGTCCCCTCCCGTGAACTCCGAGCCTTCTACTCAGGACTCCGTCCTCAGTCCCCTTCTCCCCTTACTTCCTCCACCTTCCGTGAGCTCATCCACTCCCAGAACTCCACCTGCCCTGCCCGCACCTGTCTCCTGGGTCCCCTGGAGACCTCCACCTGGACATCACTCAAGCATCTCAAGCCCAGTTTGTCGCAAACTCAAGGTCCTCATCCTGCCACACCTGCTCCTCTATCTGTAAAGGACTCACATCCTTGCCATTGCCCAGCCCAGAGACCCAGGTGCCATCCCCACCCCACCCCCTTGCTCACCATCCACTGTGACCACGTCTGTGGCCCCAGGTCTGGCTGCCCCACTCTCTCAGGGCCAGTGCCTTGGCCCACGCTCTTCTCCTTTTTCCGTTTCTCCTAACTGGCCTCTCGCTCTCTGCCTCCACAGTCTGCAGGGCCCACTGCTGGCAAGGTTCCTCCTCCCATTGCCCTCAGCACCCAGTTCCAAATCCTGGGTGCAACTGACAGGGCCCTGCCTGCCTTCCTGTCACAGCCCCAGGCACACAGAAGTACTTCAGTTGAAGCCCTTGACACAGCCAGGAGGTTGGGAGTGGGTTCACCTTCCCAGGGCCCCTAAAAGGAGTGATGCCAGGCACTGGGGCGATCAGAGGAACAGCTAAGGCTGGGGAGTAGACTGGCTCAGCAAACAGGCTCTGCAAACAGGCACATCTGGGTCTGGGTTCTGGCTCTGCACTTGCCCACTTTGTGACTTTGGCTTTGTTACCTTCTCTGGCTCTCATGTCCCAGATGGGTTTAATATCGTCTCTTTGAAGGGCTAGAGGAGAACTTAGGACCCAGGGCCAAGGATGGGCAGAGGCTGCCTCGCCTCCCAGGTACTCCCTAGAGCCTAAGCTTCTAAATCACCTGGGGGCTGGGCAGGGCCTGGGAGGGAAGAGCCAGTTGGGAGGCCTGGGGGAGGAGGAAAGGGGCAGGGGAGAGAGAGGGGGAGGGGAGGCTGACAAAAGAGACCAGCTGCTGTTTGCACACAAACCCCAAGTTGATAATGAGCGGAGGGGCGGGGGAGGGGCGGGGAAATGTCTTGGCAGGAGCCTCTGCCAGCTGAAGAGTCTGCCCAGCATCATCGTGCCCCTCCCTCCACCGCCCCCCACTCTGGGCCCTCGCTACTCTCGCTGCTCCTCGCACCCAGCTGTACATCTGCTCCCAGGACTGCAGCAGGGGAGGGAGGAAGGGCCTAGTGTGGGTGATCTGGGCCCCTCAGCCCAAGGCTCAAATCCTCCCCCTCAGCCCACACACACCCTGAGAGCAGCCCTGGGGAAGCCCACAGGAAGGGCTGGAGCCCAGGGGAGCCCAAGGGCGCCCAGGGACTCAGAGCAGGCCCAGACTCCCAGTCTCTGAGCTCCCGGTCAGAATGAAGACCCTTAGAGGAGCTCTGAGAGCCTGGAGCTTGGAGAGGAGAGGAGGCTCCCAGACGTGATGCCTGGAAGAGTTCTCTGGCCCTGGGGCCTCCCCACGGGGGCAAATGGTAGACCAGGGCTGGGGGGAAGGCTGGGAGGCTCCTGGCAGCTCCCTGGCCCCCAGTAATGCCAGGAGGGCCCCTGGGTGGCCCATCAGACAGGGTGCAGATAAACAAGGCCCGAGGAAGACCAGCTGGGACCCTGGGTGTCAGGAGTGGGAACCCCTACCAGTGACCCACGCCTGAAGGGTCATGGAAGGTCCCTGCTCCATCGGCACCCAGGGTCTGGCTGGCCTGTTGGCCTCTCCCCAGGGTGAAGAGCTGCCCCCTCCCCACAGCCCCCTCGTGCCATGTGGGCTGTGGGTGCAGCTGACGTGCTGTGCCTGTACAAGTGTGTGTGCCAGCCTACCAACAGCTCCCAGGGGCTGGGAAAGGCAGCGCCAGGAGGGGATGGCAGCTCCCGTGCACTCCCCTCCACTCACCACTCCTCTTTCCCCCGATGCCTGAGCTCCCTGTCAACACCTGCTCCAAAAGAGGGTCAGCCTGGCGCCAGGCTCCAAAGACAGAGGCAGGATCTGGCAAACTGCACAGCTTGGGGCCTTGGGCTTCTGTGGGCGGCCGGTCCCTAAGGAGCCGGGGGCCGAGCTTCGCCGGGAGCAGCCTCGAGGAAACCTCCACCCTGTGGCCAGAACACAGCTGGGGTGAGGACGGTTCCCATCAGTTTCCTTCTCAGCGGTTCACTCTCCTCTCAAGGCTGGAATGGGAATGGATGCGGTGCAAGGGAAGAGAGGGCAGTGCAGGGAGGTGGGAGAGCAGGGCAAAGGCTTGGCAATGGGACAGGGACGAGCACTGGAGCACAGAGAGCAGGAGGCTTGGGCCCAGGCGACAGAGGGGCCTTGAAGGCCAAGGTGAACGAGGTGTTTGTTCATCCTGGAGTCCGTGAGAAGCACAGAGGATGCCGAGCAAGGAGCAGTGAGATGGACAGGGCAGTGGGGAGACGGCGACCGCAGTCCAGTGAGAGGAGGTGAGGTGGCTCTGGACGCGCGGGAGCAGTGGTCCTGGTGTTCGGATCACAGCAGGGGTCCTGGGTGTCACACAGGCCTGTGTTCCAATGCACACCTGGAGCCTCTCTGGGCCTCAGCTCCCTCAGCTGTAATCTGGGGGCACGATGAGGCCTCCCTTGCAGGTTAGTTGGGAGGGTTGGATGATGTAACGCACGCGGGAGCTCTCCTGAAAGCGAACTCTTGTCACTAGTGGGAGGGAAGAGCGGCTTGGATCGGGGCTCGGGCTCCTGAGTCACACCGCGGCCTCCACGTGGTCAGAGGAGCACGCCATTGCTTACTTCCCTTCCTGTGGGTGGGGAGAGAGGTGGCGCACACAGTGAGAATGTTGATGGGCTGCGGGCAGGCGGGGGGCGGTCCAGAAGTTCAGGCTGTGTCCCTGAGCCCAAGCTCAGCCTGAGCAGGGACGTGGCTGATCAAGAACAAGGGGTGTTGGAGTGGTGGCCTGCAGAGGCAAACCGCTTCCAGCTGCTCCAGGGCCCCCCGTGCACGGCCTGGGTGCCGCAGGGAAAAGGTGGGGTGGGATCAAGAAGGCAGCACCCCACCATGTTCTAGATGGTGAACGGGGCTTGACGTCAAAGGCTGTTGGAGGGCAGAGAAATAAAGCTGTTTTTCTCCCAACCCAAGTGTGTGCACAGGTGCCCGTTTTGTTGAGCCTGAATGAGTGTGTGTTCAGGGATTTCACAAGTGAGCACAGGACCAGCCTTGGCAGGGGGCTTCAGGGGCACCAAGCCCTAAGGATGGAGAATGCCCACAAGACCCCAAGGCCAGTGCTGAGAAGGCCGGCCCGGTGCCACCCCGAGAGGGGACCAGGCTGGCTGCGGCCCAAGCCCTTACCCGGCCCACCCTCCCAGGCCCAGGCCACAGAGGAGGCATTGATGGCAAAAGAGGCTCCCGGAGGCCTCTGCAGCTGGTGCAACGTGGGCACCGCTGGGCCTTGGACGGGGAGAAGGATGATCCCCGCAGCACTCAAGCCTCCATCAGACTTCGGGGCCCGAGTCTGAGCATTTGTGGTCAGTGTGGGTGCCCCAAGCATCCTCATCCTGAGATGCTTCCGTGTGGCAGGCAGGGGTGCCTGACTCAGGGCCCACACACCCCGGAAGGAAAAACCTTGGACCTTCCTTCCAGGTGTTGCCAGGAGGCAGAGGGCCCCCATCTACGCTCATAATGGACAGTCTCAACCTTGCCTAGACTCCTTCAGTGACCCTCCGCCACCAGGCAGAATCAGGGCACCTGTGCCCTGCCCAACTCTCAGGCCTTGCTTTTCCCACTGGACTCCCAGAAGAGCTTCCGCCTGCCTGGCACGCCCCCCGCCTCCCTCTCTGACTCTCTGCTCTCTGTGCCCTGAGCCCATTGGGCCCTCACAGCCTCACCCACCTTGCCTGCCATTCAATTCTCAGGCTTTACCTCCCCCTCAAGCCTCAGCTCAGGCTTGCCCTCCCCATGGAGCCTTCTAGGATTGCTCCAGGCCAGTGTAGGCCCTCCTGGGCTCTCCCTGCATTTTGCAGGCACCTCCAGTGTCCTTATCATCTTAATTATTATGCTAGATTATAATTGCTCACATGCAAAGCTCCTTAGGGACAGAGGGCTCAGTATCTTCCTCTCTTGCTCCTCGTAAGCACCGAATAAACATTAGAGTGGCCAGTGGCCCCTCCCAGCCTTCCGCTGATGCCCACATGAGCTGTCCACTCCAGGGACCACCTGGCCAGAGTGCTTTCAGAACAGGCAACTGCTTCAAGGCAAGCCAGGCTCCATTCAGCCGCACCTGAGCCCAGGGGGACAGACGTGTGCTCGGAACCACACCCTCACACAGACAGGCACCCACCAGACACAGAGACACAGGCCCACTCAGGCACGGACTCAGGCACTCAAACACACCTGCACACACAAACAAATACAAGCACAGGTGTGCACACACTGACACATTCTTATGCAGACACAGATATACACACACCTACACACATGCATGCACAAACACACACATATGCACACAGACCCATCTGCAGACACATGTGCACAAGACCCTCACAGACATGTACGTACACTTGCACACACAGAACACACACTGGGACCCACTAGTGCACACCCAACCAGGCCTTAGGGCAGGAGGAGGGACTGCTGATCTAGGGCCGCAGCTGCCACCTCCTTCCTCCCATAGCCCCCAGGCCGGCAGAGGGCGCCCGAGGCCTCTTCCCTCCAGACCCAGCCCTGGCAGGAGGGAGATTGCGGGGTTGCCACCCACCCTCCCGGGTTGCCACCCACCCTCCCAAGCTAGGTCGCCTTTGTTCCCCCACCCGGAAGGAGGCCAATGTGCCTGGGGAGCACCCAGCCACAGAGTCCTCCAGGCCCTGATCGTTCGCACTCATCTCGGCCCCTAAGATGAGCCTGGGGGGCCACCGGGCAGTGGGAGGACCGAGGCTCAAGGCCGGTGCTGGGCACGGAAACAGCAGTGACCACAAGGAGGGAGAGCCAGCCCATCGGCCACTGCCTGTCCAGGCAGGACCATGCAGCCCCCAGGGCCCGGCAAGCCCACACCCCTCACAGGCCTGCAGCCCTTCCTCCTGCCCCACTGTCTCCTTGAGTGTTTAAGTGTTCTCCCCTGGAGGGGGACTGCCCAGGAACACTGAAATGGGAGCAAGAATCCCAAAGGCAAGCCTTACACCCTCCCCTTCTGCCAGTGCCCAGCTCTTCTGGCCCCATCCAGCCACTGGTAAGGCCTTTGATTTCCTGAGGACAGACGCCTGAGGTCTCCCTCACCTCCCACCCTGGAACCCAGAATCCTGGAGCTGTGCTAAGTAGATTACACATGGGAGTCATTCAAGACCTGCCTCTGCTGCTTACAAGTTAAGGGCCTTGGGTGAGTACTCTACCCTTCTGAGCCTCAGTTTTCTCATCTGTAAAATGGGCATCCTTAACAGTTCGTACCTCCTTGCAGGTGGATGTGAGGACGAACAAGGCAGCAGAGCCCTGGTTTGGGGCCCAGCACACAGTGTGTGGAAGTTGGCTCCCTGCTGTGATTACTGTGTGCCGACCCCTTTCTGGCTGAGCCTTTGGGGCAGCGTTAGGACACCCAGCAGAGAGCCACGCAGCATGTGCTCACTAAACCCTGGGACATGAACAGGATGGGGGCAGCCTGAGGATGCTGCACCTATGCCATCAGCAAACAGCACATGTCAGGGAGAGCCTGGCAAGACGCCAGGCCATGTTTTTCAAGTGGTTGGTTTCTCGGGGAATGTGAGTGTCTATTCCTGGTGGGGCTGAGCTCTCAACCTGGTTCTTCCTCCTTCTTCTCCAGGAGGGGAGGGCTGCGCTGGGCCTCCCCATCCGCTCCTCCCCACCCCCTTCCCAGTTGTCCACCATAATTAGGCTCTTTGCAGCTCGGGAGAGGATGTCCGTGCCTCCCCTCCACTCCCAGACTCAGGCTCGCCCGGAGAAGGGGTCTCCTCTCCCTCAAGGGCAGTGCTCCCCCTTCTGCAGGCAGGTGGGGAGCCCTGGCCAAGCCTGCGGCAGGGGTGGGCCCTCCTGTGCCCTGCTGCCTGGCCCCTTGCTCAGCGGTCAGCCGTGCGTGGGGCTCGGCAGGACCCAGGCAGGCTGCTCTGAGCATTAGCGGCCGGCCTTGCTCCAAGTGAATTAGCTGGTCCTCGGGGAGTGCGCGCTGAGGCCTGCAGACTCCCGGCACTGGCCAGTGATTCATTGACCACAGCCTCACCCCTGCCAGAGGCCAGCAGAGTCCCTGCCCCCCATCCCACCGGCCTGACTGGAGGCTGGGGAGCGGGAGGCCGGTGCCCAGAGCAGCCCAGGCTGCCCGTCCGTCTACCCACCATCCTGTTAATCAGGCTGCTCCCCACGCCCTTGGGTGGCGCTTGCATCCATCCGTGGGCCCCTCCCACACGCAGGCCTGGTGGCCCTGGACCTGTGCCCGGCCCTGCTTCCGCCAACCTGGCCCACCCCACCAGGATCTGTCTCCTGCTCCCTTTGTCCCCGGGCACCTTGAGTGACCCAAGGGAGGCCTCCTCATCCTTTTTCCTCCTCCCTCTGTGCCTTCCTGCTCCCCTCAACCGAAGCCCTGGGATCCACTTAACTGGTCTTGATGAAAAACAGAGGCTCTGCCTATGTATAGGAGGCACCTGGTAACTGCCTGGGGCCAGTCCCTGCCAGCCTCAGGCCGGGGCCCTGCTTAGAACTAAGGTGGGCGGGGAAGGCACAAGCTTGGTCTCTGCCACAGAAGCCCTTAGGAGCCCACACGCATCCTCTGGTGGCCCCCCTCGTCACTGTCATTTACTCAACAGGAGATAGATGTTCAGAAGCAGGTGTTGCTGAATGAATGACTGCCCTCCCTCACGGCAAATGTGACTTCTCTTCATCAACGCATGTGACTCATATCTTGTCAAATCTCTCCGGCTTGAAAACTCCTACTGCAGCTACAGAGTGGAAAGCACCCACATTTCGTGGCCAGAGACCTGAATTCCGGGGCCGGCCTGTTGTCCATGAGCTGGCGGATCACTCCTCTGAGCCAACAGGTCCCCGTCGTCATGTGGGGCTGGTCCGTCTCCGGGTTGCCTGTGAGGATTAGAGGCGTTTTATCTTGTGCAGGGAATGCAGGGCATAGAGATACCACCCAAAGGCAGCCACAGAGGACTCACTCAAAGTGCTCTTCCTGGGGGGCCTCTCTAGCACATATGTGTGCAATTTCCCCTCTATTGTTCTATAATCCTTGATGGTTGCTCTGTAATTGCTCTCAAATGGTTTAATCGTAATAAATAGCATCTGCAGAGCAGTTTACAGTTGGCAAACTGTAACTTTTCCCTCATCCCCTTCCCACCTTTACAAAAAGAAACTGAGGCTCAGAGAAGTTAAATGACTTCTCTAAGACCACACAGTGAGCAGGAGGCCGAGCTCACCCCTCCCCAGGCCATGGGGCCTACTGGTCCCCAGGCCACTGTGTCCTCAGTTCCAGGCAGGGGAGGGAGGCACCGGGAGGGAGCTTGGCAGGAGGCAAGGAGGCTACCTGGGATCTGATAGCCGGTGGGGAGGTGGGCATTTCACTAGGTGCAAGGGCATCCGTGCAGGATTGTGTGCTCACCTGTGTGTGCAGGTAGGCATTCAGGCTGAGACCAGGTGATCCCTAAAGGGGGCTTATTTAGGGATCATGCTTCCCAGGGTGAGATGTGGAACTAGGTTAGTTCCACAGTCCCTTTCTGTTCTTAGGTTTAGGTGAGTCGGCAACTTCTAGAAAAAGACTGGGTCAAATGAAATGCTTCCACTGGAGCTGAGGATCCATTCTCACCCAGATACGCTGCATTATTAGCTGTTTGTTTGATTTGCTTGTTTGCTGTTGTTGTTTTGGTCAGAAAACCAAGGCACAAGGGAGGTACATGGACTTGTCCCAGAGGCGCAGTGAATGAGAATGGGAGATGGAGACAGCAAAACAAGGGGCCACAGGAGGGAGGGTTCTGCTGGAGGAAAGGGGGTGGGGCAGGGAGGAGCGATCAGCAGGGAAGGTCCCCAACCCACCCGGAGCAACCTCTTCATCTTTGAGTCCCAGCTCAGAAGATGCCTCCTCTGGGAAGCCCTCCCTAACTGCTCAGGCAGAGCTTGTCTGCTCTCTCTCCTGGGTTCTCACTGCTGTGGCCTTCGTCACACTCAGTGTGTACCTTCCCTTCTGTGCCTGCCTCCCTCACTGGGTGGTGACCAGGGCAGGGAGTGTGTGTGTGTGTGTGTGTGAATGCTAACAATTGGGAAGGTTTAAAAATACAGAAAAGTACAAAGGAAAATAAAGCAAACACCTGTGTACCTGCAGAGACCAGCTTTGTGCTCCAGCCCCTAGATGGGAGGGATGCTTGCATGACTACAAACATTGCAAGCACACGCTTATGTCTGCACACGTGTGAACACACATGTCTGGCTCACACTACGAAACATGTCACCAGACATGGCTGCGTGTTCACGGTTGCACTTAAAGGCACGTGCACACCCGTAATCGGGAGGTGGAAGGACTGGAACGGGGCCTGGTCCAGAGAAGAGAGAAGCTGGGCCAAGGCCAGGGGTGTGGCTGCAGCCTGCCTGCCATGCGCCTGTCTGCCGAGGGTTTCCAGGCCAGCACCAGGCCTACCCCCGGCTGCCCTTCTCACCCCGTGCTTCTGTCTTGTTAGGCAAGGCAGGCTCCCCCATCACCAGGAGCCCATGCGTAAGGCACCAGGGTTGGGGCTCCCTGACCCTATTTCTGGGGTTTCAGGCTGTGAGACTTCCTGGCCTCTCCTGCTGGCCCCTTTGCCTCCTATCCCCTCCAGCAGCCTGGAGGCAGCAGGCAGCCCTGGCTCCTGGTAACTTACACACGGTTGCAGCCAATGTGGACAGATAAGGACTGAGGTCCCCTGGGAGCGGGACCCCAGGGCAGGGATCAGAGCCTTCAGGGCAGAGCTGGGTGACCTTGGGGCTAACACCACCAACCTCATCGCCACAGTTTCTTAAAAGGCAACAGTCATGAGCTTTGTATGCCGAGAACAAAAATTACCACCAAGTAATAATAATAAAAGTTACCAACAAGCTCTAAATTGTGGGTTGCTTTCTTTTTTTTTTTTTTTTTTTTTTTTTTAAAGATTTTTTTTTTTATTGATTAATTGATTGATTGATTGATTGCTATGTTGGGTCTTCGTTTCTGTGCTAGGGCTTTCTCTAGTTGTGGCAAGTGGGGGCCACTCTTCATCACGGTGCGCGGGCCTCTCACCATCGCGGCCCCTCTTGTTGCGGAGCGCAGGCTCCAGACACGCAGGCTCAGTAATTGTGGCTCACGGGCCCAGCCGCTCTGCGGCATGTGGGATCTTCCCAGACCAGGGCTCGAACCCGTGTCCCCTGCATTAGCAGGCAGATTCTCAACCACTGCGCCACCAGGGAAGCCCCTGCTTTCTTTTTTTAAAAAATTAGTTTATTTCTGGCTGTATGGGGTCTTCGCTGCTGTGTGCGGGCTTTCTCTAGTTGCGGCGAGCGGGGGCGACTCTTCATTGCGGTGCGAGGGCTTCTCATTGTGGTGGCTTCTCTTGTTGTGGAGCACAGGCTCTAGGCGTGCAGGCTTCAGTAGTTGTGGCACGCGGGCTCAGTAGTTGTGGCTTGTGGGCTTAGTTGCTCCGCGGCATGTGGGATCTTCCCGAACCAGGGCTCGAACCCGTGTCCCCTACATTGGCAGGTAGATTCTTAACCACTGCGCCACCAGGGAAGTGCATGGGTTGCTTTCTTATTGAGATGTGAACAAAATGACCGCTGCCCAGTGTCCTGGAAGAGCTCAAATCCGCCCCCCCCATATTCTGCGAGCAATTCCGCTCTCTCTATCTGACCCCAACTCAGCTCCAGGCCCACGTGGGCACATCCGGGGCTTCACGTGCTCAGCTGGACTCAAGGCTCTGAGCCTCAGATGGCAGCTGGGAATTTGAAGAGTGTCCCCTCTGCATTTGACTGAGAATTTGTGAGCCCCTCGGGGTCCTGGGCCTTCCCCAGGAAGCCAGTTCAGGGAGTGAGGGCGAGCCAGGTGGGGAGGTGGCTCTTCCCAGCCTGCCTTTGGGTTCTCTGAGGGACCAGCCCAGGCTCAGCCAGGGAGCATTCAAGTTGAAAGTCCCAGGAAAGGGGCAGGGAGGCTGTGGGTGGCTCCTGTGTTCTGAGCTCCTGCGGCTTGTTCCTGGCAGGGTTGGACCACACTTCCTTGGGCTGAATAGCATGCCAGTATTCGGAACATTCCTGTCACGAGAGAGCCAAATCTGAGTTATGTGGTGTAAGTTCCATAGAGGGGGCCATGGAGAGGGGTGGCTGATTTTTCACTCATCCTTAAATAATGCAATGAATTTTGCCATTTCTTGGGAAGTCCCTCAAAAGACAAAAGAATGATAACAGGGAAATGGAGTGGGATGGAAGGGAAGTGTGAGGGAGGGGCAGAATCACCCAGCCACATCGGGGCAGGTAGGGGATGCTGGGATGGGCTGGAAGAGTTGGGGGCAGCTACATCTGGGGCCAGGGCAGGGGCCAAGGGAGGCTGGCACTGGGCGGCTGGGGTGATGTGGAATGACCTGTCTCTACCCCACCAGCGCCCTCCGGGGGCCTCCATTTCCTTTTCTGTATGATGGGGCACCTACCTGGATTGGTGTGAGGCTTAAAAGGCATAACCTGAGAGAAAGTGCTTTGGTATAAAGGGCTCTAGCTTGTTTAATTAGCATGTTAATTAATTTAGGCCTTGGTTCTAAAGTTCATAAAAATACCTAAAGGCCAACAGGAAAAAAAAATCACTGAAGAAGTTGGGCTAAGGGAAAATAGGGTAGGAAGTAAGAGGGGGTAGGGTTAGTTAGTCCCATCAACCTTGGGGTGGGACCCAGAAGTGCCCTCAAGGTGGGTGCTGGGCTTCTGGCAGCACAGACAGAGAAGGAAATGAGCTTAGTTATCAGACACAGAGGATCTATAAAGAAAAACTGAAGCAAGTTATTCGGGAGAAGTCTTTTTTTTTTTTGGCCATGCCCTCAGCAATGAATGGGAGGAGTCCTAACCACTGGACCACCAGGGAATTCCCCAGGAGAAGTCTTAGGAGGGTGTAATTGATTCCCATTTTACAGGTGAGAAAACTGAAGCTCATGGAGGTTAAATCGTGTCCAAGAACTCACGCTAAGCCACAGGGGCAGGAGAGGAGGAACCCTGGTCTGATGGGCTCCTGCCCCCCACAAAAGGACAGCAGGGGGACCTGGAGTTTGTGCTTCTAACCACCAGGCTACACTGCCCTGCTGAGGCCTGAGAGGAATTTGTCCCGTGGGTCGCTGTAAAAGGAACATTGTGCAATGTTGTGCTTCCACAGCCCAGAGCAAGGCCGTGGTCAATGGTAGCCTGGAGAACTGTTTAAGGCATTGTTGCCAGTTGTCTACTGATGTCATGAAAAAGCTCGATGAAACAGCCTGGGAGTACTTAGTTTTCAGCAGGCTAACTTTCTAGTGAGCCCTTGGCAGCAAACAGTTGCAAAACGCCGTTCCCCCCCGCCAGGTTATCATATCCCACCGGAAAGAATCTTGCCTCACAACCAGAAAGCACTCATCTGGGGAGGCTTCTCTGCTCCTTCTGCAACCTGAGAGGCATCTGCTGGGGGATAAGCGAGCGCCTCAGCTGGTGAAAATAAACTCCTTACCCATCGACAGAGGAAAGCCCAGGATCCTGTCCATGGTTCGAGGACGGGGGGGTGGGCACAGGCTGATGGGGGTAGGATTACCTGTGACCAGTGACTTTTCCCTTTGAAAGCTGGGGCTGCACCTATTTATAAATATACATATATATATATATATATAGAGAGAGAGAGAGAGAGAGAGAGAGAGAGAGGGAGAGAGAGGACACTTGTATTCTTTATTTTTAAAATTTTTATTGGAGTCTAGTCGATTTACAATGTTGTGTTAGTTTCTGCTGTACAGCAAGGTGAATCAGTTATACATATACATATATCCACTCTTTTAAAAATTTTTTTCCCATATATGCACCTGGTTTTAAAGCCCAGCTCTGCCATGTACTTTGGGCAACACCTACCCACTCTGTGCCTCAGCTTCCTCTTTTGTGAGGTGGGGATAACAAGCTGGATAGGATTGAATGAGTTACTGTGGGTCTAGAATTCAGAACAATGTCTGACCCAGACTTTGTTCAGTAAACAGGAGCTGCCTTTCTCACATGGCCTCTCTACCGCTTACACCTCAATGTGCCAGGGTTGCAGCTGTGTCACTTGCTCAGTCCCTGGTGCGGCAGGTCTTCAGGGTTCTAGCCCAGTAGCCATGCCCTAAGGTGGAAGGGCACATTTGGAATGTCTCTGCTTGGTTGGAGCAAGGCAGATTTCAGAAGTACCCTCTTCCCGGGAGGGCAGGAGTGGAGGGACTGGCTGGGTGTGCATCTGCTTATTTTGCAAAAAGAAACACGGAAAGGAGAAACCGTAAAGTGACACCTCAGATCTTTTCTTAATTAAGGTAAAATATGCATAAAATAGACCTTTTAAGCCATTTTTAAGTGTACAGTTCACTAGCATTAAGTATCTTCACACTGTTGCGCCACTGTTGCTACCATCCATCTCCAGAACTGTTTTCATCCCCCAGACTGAAACTCCGCCCCCAATTAAACAACAACTCCCCATTCCCCCTTCCAGCCCTGACAGTCACCATTCTACTTTCCATCTCTATGAATTTGACTACTATAGGTATCTCAAATAAATGGAATTATATTAAAAAAATAAAAATAAAAATAAAAATAAATAAAATAAAATAAAATAAAATGAGAAAAAAAAAAAAAAAAGAAGTACCCTCTTCCCTCTGACCCTCCTGCCCCATGTTCTTGTTCGTGTGCCTGTCTGGCTTGTTTCCATGTTGGAACTGCCCAGACTGTCTCGCCCCTGCTCCCTCCCTCACCTTTTACACCGACTTCAGGCTCTTGCCAAGCCCTACTTGCTCAAGGAAGCACCCCTGACCCCTCTGGTCTGCCCTGGCCTTTGGGTTTTTAGAGCTGGTGTCAGCCAGGGCCCGTCATTCATCAGAAGGAGGGTGGGTGGCATGGAGCCCTGGCAGCCCGGGCCAAGGGGGCTCTAGTCCTGGCCAGGGGCCACTCTGGTGGCAAATCGGGCTCCTATTCTGGGTCCCAGGGTCTCCATCTATAAAACGAGGCTCTTTCCCATCCTCTCCATCTGCAGGGGCGCTTGCCATAACTGTCTGAAGCGTGTTCAGTTTTTCTCTTCTCCTCTGGCACAGGGCAGGCATTAACGCCCAGGATCGGGGCTGGCTCAGTGGAACGTCGGGCCCAGTTCCATTTGATTCAGAGCAACTGAATGGTCATTTCTCGAAGTATAGCCAGATGTATAAGGCACAGGGCCACGCCAAGCGAGGACACAGCCAGACCTGCCCCTGTCACCCCCAGCCTGCAGGGAGGGGAATGTTTCCACAATATGCCCAGAAATCCCCTCTCATTTCAGCCCAGGTGATGCAAACAAGGTGGGGAGGGTAAAGGGACTTGCTTAGAACCAGAGTCCATCAAGCCTAGGAATGGACCCTCCAGCCCCTGGTGCGCCTCACTCCTACTGGTGGCCCCGTGAGGAAGAGAGGTAGGACTGAGGAGAGGAATCATGGAGAATCCCCACCACTGCCAGGTGACAGCCTTCCGCGAAGCTGAAAGCTTTAAAGTAATAAGAAGCTGGGGTTCTCAGCTAAGGATGTTTCTTAAGGCTTGTCCTGCCCTGCTTTGAGAGCTGTTTCATTTCATGCAGGCTCACTTATTAACGTTAATCATTAATTTCTAATTTCCCTTTTATCTGTTTCTACAGGTATTCAGAACACATTTTACTTCCATCATGGAATGCCCCTTGTTTAATAGTAGTGGTGGCTTCTGAAGAACATTCTGGAATACATTTTATCATCCTGAAAATCTTAATTGAGGAAGCCTCCAACATATCACATATGGCCCAAGAGGAGACTGATTACTACCAAGGTGATAAATACTTCAGGGGGGTCTCAAAACCATGTGTTGGCCAAGGACTTGCACCTCGGAGCACTGTGGCCCTGTGGACAACCCAGGACGGAGTGGGGACCAACAGCCGTGCTGTTCTCTCCCTGGGACCTGCACCATATTCTTCCCTCTGCTTAGCAGGTGGGAAAACTGAGGCCTTGCCAGCAGCCGGGTGGATGCGGAGATGTCTGGCCTATGCTTCTGAGGCAACACTCTTCAAGCACCTAAGCGGCAAGAGAGAGTGGCCTGCCCTGGAGAAAGCTGCTAAGAGCCAGTAAACGGTACAACTCCAGGCCTGGCCATGATGCAGTGTGTTGAGAACACACTGCAGCTGAGGAGGCCTGGGGAGCTCTCAGTTCAGGTGCGTGAGCTCTGGCTTTCCTCTCAGGCTTTAAATGCACGTGGAGCTGGCACTTCCCTAGAAAAGGTGCTGCCAACTTTCTTTCCCTTCCCTGGAGAGGTTTGAGTTTTGGGGTAATGGTTCATCCTGTTTTGAGATTTTCCTATAGAATTGTCCAAGTGAGAGCCTCACTTTTTGTCCCCTGTGAAATTCTCAGAAAACCTCTTGGAGGAGAGAACATTTTTTTAAAGGAGACTGAAATCTCCTCCCCCAGTTCTAGAGACCCTTGCTCCCACCTGGATCTGGGAACCAACAGATTCCTATGCTCGCGACCATCACTGCACGTGGCATCTGCAAGCTCTCCTGGGAGGGCGCGGGGAGTCCTGGTCCCAGCGTCACCAGCTTGCTCTGTGATCTTCCCTAAGCCCCTCAGCCCTTCTGCTCTACCATGTGCAAACCAAACGCTCCCAGCGTCACCCTGGCTTCTCCACGGCAGAGAAGCAGAATCCAAGCGGGAAGCTGTTTTGGGATTGAGGGCTACAGGACCCTTCTTCCTGACGGTGCATCATAGGTTTCTTGAGAAATGCCATACTTACCAGTGTGTGAATAAGGATCCGACCAGGGTAATCAGCGTGTCCGGTGGTGCATCCAGGAGTTTCCTGGTTGTAGCACTGAGAGTTCTGCCTCTCTGACAGTTGGTCACCCTGTCTGTACCCCCCTTTGGTGTGAGACAGTGAGCAACTCCAGGCTGGCGGTGGGTCCTCCATCCCTCATACCTTCTCCCCCCAAACAAGACTGGGGGGGCTCCTCCGCCAGGGGTGAAGGAAAGGTGGAAAAGACCCATTTGAGTGTTGTTTTTTTTTAATTTTTATTTTTTATTTTCGGCTGCGTTGGGTCTTCGCTGCTGCACACAGGCTTTCCCTAGTTGCAGCAAGCAGGGGCTACTCTTCATTGTGGTGCGCGGGCTTCTCATTGCAGTGGCTTCTCTTGTTGTGGAGCATGGGCTCGAGGCACGTGGGCTCGGTAGTTGTGACTCACAGGCTCTAGAGCGCAGGCTCAGTAGTTGTGGTGCACGGGCTTAGTTGCTCTGTGGCATGTGGGATCTTCCCGGACCAGGGCTCAAACCCGCGTCCCCTACACTGGCAGGTGGATTCTTAACCACTGTGCCACCAGGGAAGCCCCCCATTTGAGTTTAACAGGGAAGAGGAAAGAGGAAGGTTCAAGGTGTCAAAGAGCCTGCCTCTCCCAACTTCAAGCTTAACTGGACTGGGATTTCTGGCCTGGCCTAGAGCACCTAGACCCTCAGCTGGGGCCCGCTCTTGGCTCCTGTCTTGCTGGGTTTCCATGCAGGGATGGGTGGCAGGAAGGGACAGGTGTGGAGATGCCTCGTAAAATGCCTCCTCATGGTCACATTGAGTGTTGCCTCCTCACACGTGTTTAACCTTTCTTCAGGCGCACTGCTCTCGCAGGCATTCCCAGGCAGGACTACAGGGCGTGTGCCCACACACGTGCTCCCCCAGCTGGCACCTTCACCTGCCACCATGATGCTGGGCCCACGCACTCACAAACGGTACCCAGAGCTTAAGCAAAACACCCACTCGAGCTATGCAGATAGGCCCACACATACTCGATGGATGCAGGGAAGAGGGACTGGGAAATGGCACAGGCCAGCAGAAGATTCCTGGAGACACCATGGCATGAGCGTGCTCAGGGGGTGGCAGTGGCATTGTAGAGAGCACGCACACCTCCCCCTGCCTCCTCAGCTCGTCTCCAACCAGGACTCCAGTTTGGCATCAGTTTGGGAGCAGGCCCTGAACTTCAAGAGATGTTCCACCCTCTCCCTGCCAGGAAGGAGACTTCGGGTGGCCAGACCTGTGTGGGTACCAGGGCCTCCTGGCACGGCTCCCCAGGAGAACAGGCAGGCCCAGGCGTGCGGCACAAGAGAGCAGGCATGTGGGGAGTGCTCTTACACAATCCCATCTGGGCTCAGCAGGGTGGGAGACTTGAAAGGCCCCTGGAAGCTCCCAGGCCCTGATGCCTGGGCAAGGAAACCACAGCCTGAAACTCCTGGGTTTCTAAAGGCGGGATTTTTTCGAGGCCTGTTCCATTCAGGGTGCCTCTCAGACTCTGTCATTCCTCTGAGGCCAGAGGGGCTGCCAACACGTTGGGTACGGAATCATAGGCTTCCAGAAACTCAGCTAGGTTGGTGCCCTCATTGCCCACTGAGTATGGGAAGAATTTTCTGAAGACATTGTTCCTTTGTCCAGAGTCCTGCAAAAACTGTGAAACCAGCCCACTTAGGTACAGATGGCAGCTGGAAAATGGAATCCTGAGAACACTGACAGTTTTCCTGAATGTGCCAGACCCTATTCTAAGCACTTTCTGAATATTAACTTGTTCAGTTCCCACCATAACTGTGGAAGGTAGGTACTATTTTTGTCATCTCCATTTTTTAGAGGTGAGGAGGTAACTCTCCCAAATTCACACAGCTAGCATGTGGCAGGGCTGGGATTTGAACCCAGGCAGCTTTAACAGCATTTATATTCTTTCTGGTCTCTTGGGAATCAAAATTGTGAGATGAACAATTAGGAATATGTTGGAAATGGCTTAGGAGCAAGAATTGCAAACTTATGTGCCTACAGGGTCAGGCAAGGGAAATAAATGTGTGCCTCAGGCCTGCAGAGAGAGGCCTGTTGCCCAACTGAGAGTGTGTAGGCAACCAATCCAGAGGTGCCCCTCATGCAAATTCCCTAAAAACAAAACTTGCCTGGAGGCCATTAGGGTCCCCTGGCTTAGAGCAGCTCTAACCTAAGCCCAGTGCACCTCAGGCTGTAAACAGACCAGGGACAGGAAATGTGGGCTACCAGGGCATACCAGTTTGTCTTTGGGGTGGGGGGTGTTTGAAAGGCCACAGAAGCAGCAAAGGGCAGAGGTGCATCCAGTAAGTGAAAGTGATAGGGGACGGGAAGAACACCCTGTTCAGAAACAGCAAAGGAGGGCAGGGGTTGCCTGTCACTGGAGGAATGAGGCTCTTGATTAGCCTAAATAACTCCTTCACTTAGGAGCTGTCAAATACCACACTCCTATGGCAAGATGGAGGTCCAAGTCCACTTTTTTTTTTTTGGCTGCGTTGGGTCGTCGTTGCCATGCACGGGCTTTCTCTAGTTGCGAGCAGGGGGCTACTCTTCGTTGCGGTGCGCAGGCTTCTCATCGCGGTGGCTTCTCTTGTTGCGGAGCACGCTCGAGGCGCGCGGGCTTCAGTAGTTGTGGCACACGGACTCAGTAGTTACGGCTTATGGGCTGTAGAGCACAAGCTCAGTAGTTGTGGCGCCCAGGCTTACTTGCTCCGCGGCACGTGGGATCTTCCGGACCAGGGATCGAACCTGTATCCCCTGCATTGGCAGGTGGATTCTTAACCACTGCGCCACCAGGGAAGTCCTCCAAGGCCACTTCTGATCCATCGCTCATCTAACAACGCAGATTCCTTCATTCTAGGCTTTTAGCCTCAACTTAGTCACTGATTCACTTGGTTACTCCAGGTCCCTTGCTATAATCCCTTGGTCTGCTTTCCTTTTTTTTTTTTTTTTGGCCAGTCGCCTGGCATGAGGCATCTTAGTTCCCCGACCAGGGATCGAACCCGTGCCCCCTGCAGTGCAAGTGCAGAGTCCTAATCACTGGACTGCCGGGGAAGTCCCCCCTTGGTTGGCTTTCTTGACTTGTTAAAAGGAGAGTGATATCATATTAGAGGCTGAACCTATAAATTTGCCGATTTTCAACTGGTTTTGACCTATAAAAAACATCAATTTCATATAATTCAACCCTATAATTGTCCTACCTACTTTGGAAGGTGTGGAGAATAAATGAAAATGCTTGAAGCATGAGCCAAAGGCTCACTGCCGTGTACACACTAGGCAGTCAGTGAGTGCTCAGTGAAGGTAAATGCTGGTTCCAGAACCAGGTGGACATAAGCCTTCCTTACCCACTTCTAGCAAAGTCAGCTGCATAGGCACAGGGCCAGGCAAAGCTGTTTTTCGAGGGAAATTCACATTCATCCAGTTGGATCCTCCCCCACCCCTGGCCCCCCATAATGGCCAGAATCCAGAACAGTCATGTCCAGTTTTCAGCCGTGGACATAGAGAAGACTGCCCAGTGCCACTATCCAGAAAGGGAAGAAGACTCAATCGCTTAAATGCAGCACAGAACAAGCTCTCAATGCATCCGGGTTTTGTGGACCAAACAATCCCCTCCAGGGTAACCAGAGTTTAATGGTTGAGCCGCAGGTAAAAGGCGCTCTTCTACCCCATTTATGATACCGCACAATCCCTCCACTTCTCGGATAATGTGACACAAAGGAAGGGTCGCGGCTGCAGCGGCCAAGGAGAACCTTCCTCTTCTGGGACGAACGGCGGCCTCAGGTCCGCGTCGCAATGAAGGCAACTGACGGCGGGCGGGAGCGGACCGAACAAAAGGTTGGGACTCGTGGTCCTCACCATTGCGAGTCCCTTGGATTGGCGCGCGCCCGCCCTGGGGAAAATCCCACCTCCAGCCATTGGGGCGCCCTGGGGCAGGGCGGGAACCCGGAGGGCGCCCCCTCCGCTGCTGCGTAACCGGGACGGGATGGCGACCGCCAGGCAGCGGGAGGTGGCGCGGTGCCCCTGCCCTGTCCAGCACCTGCCCCACGTTTCTCCCCGCCAAAGGACAGGGAGCCCGGGCTTCTCTCTCCCTAAAAGACAGTTCGCTCGGGAAAACCCCGACAGGCCAGCGGCCAGACTGGCAGATGTAAAGGGGATGCGGGCCTGAGGCGCGAGGGACAGGCGGAGTGGGAGGGGGCCCAGATCCGGGTGGCGCCCCGGCCCTACGCGCCTGCTCGCGGCTGGGCAGCCGAGTCCGGGGCCTGGGGAAGCAGCCGGGAGAGTGCGGGGTGAGCTCAGATAAGGGGGTCTCGCGGTGGGAATGGGGCCAGTTGGCCCCTGACCTAAGAAAACCATGAAGGGCGACCCACTCAGCCTCTCCTCTCGCCCCCGACTTCAAGCACTGCAGGACTTGGCATCCGTCCCTCCTCCATAATACCACACTCCGGGTTTTCTCCATTCCCAAATCGGCGGCCCCAAGAGACAGACAGCGGAACCTGCCAATGGCAGGACGCAAAGCGTCAACTTTGTGTTCGCCCGCCACTCTCAGCCAGTGTGCACTCGCTTCTCCCGAGTCCCGCCTTCCGTGTCGGGCGCCCCCTTCTGGCAACACGGGGATGAACCCTATCTGTCGCCATCTTGTGTGTGGCACAGGTAGTTTCCTGGAACGTCTTTCCACTTATTCTAATCTTTCCTCCCACACAGCTGGTTTCTTAGTTCGACAGCCAAGTGCGATGGTGATAAGGAGAGTGTCGCCGACGTTTTTCAGATCGTCTGAGTGGGTTGGGTCGCCACGTCACGCCAGGCTTGCCGAGTCCAGCGCCATCTTGAGTGTGGCTTCTTAATGGTTCCCTTTTTCGGGCTCCGCGTGTTCCCTAAATGGCGCCCCAAACTTCATGGAGCCCCCAAGGACTAGATCAACTGGCCTAAGGGACGATTATTACCCCTCGAATAACCCCGCAAAGAAGAAGTTCATGTGCCCTTGGCAGAGTCTTAAGTGGGGTGGGAGAGCGATAGACTCGAAGGCCGGGCCCTGGAAGGATCCCAGTAGCTGTCGCGACGGCACTGAACGCTCGGGGCAGGCGCAAACCAGAAACCTAAAGTGCGGGGACCGTTGTGTGGTGCGACGCCCGCGGGCTGTCCTGTTCGAGGGCAGAGCCTACACAGGCGTTCGAGTCCCCTCGATGCACGAATCCCCGAGTGTGCGTGCTTGGCACGGAACTCACTCGTCGGCTGGCTTAGGCGGCAGACGCCGAGGCTGGGAGTGGCGACGGGGTCACCTCCCCAGACTCCGGGCGCCGGGAGCTGGGCAGAGGGGGTGGACGTGGTAGAAGACGGGGCGCCCCAAGTACGCGGGTCTTAGCCTCACGCACTCATCGCTCGTCGTGGGGCTTCCGCCGACTTGCGCTGGGACAGCTCATGGTGGGATGTGCCAAGGCGCTGGGGGTGGGCATACGGGCAATGTACAGGGCACCGCCCGGGGCGAGCACAGCCCAGCACCCGGCCTTCCCCTCCCCCTCGCTGGCAGCCGTCGTGTGGGCCGGCAGCCGCCTCCTCTTTCCTCCCCCCCTTCTTCCGAGCAAGCGCGGGGAGGGGTGAGGACCGGGGGCTGGGCGCGCAGCTTTGCCGCGCTTTAGCTTTCTGCGTCAGCAGCCCCAAGCAAAACAGCGGCGGGAGCGCGCGCCCCGAGCGCGAGCGCGCGCCCCTCCCCCACGGCGTTGGTGCCGAGGAGACCCAGCAAACTCAGGCCTTGAATGACAGTACGGCCGGCGACTGCGCAGCGCGGGACGCACGAAGGCACTGCCGCTTTAAGCACGCTTGCCCATTGTTCGGAATCGAGCCAATGAGTGAGCGCCCGCTCCCTGCTCTAAGCCAATAGCATTCGGGCAAGGGAGGCCGAGCGCCGCCCACTAATCTATATTAAAGGTTCTGGCGCCGCGTGAGTTCTCCACTGGCTGCTCTGAAAAGCCATCTTTGCATTGTTCCCGTGTCCACCTCACCGCTCGCCGCAGCCACCTCCGCCGCGCGCCTCCTCCGCCGCCGCGGACTCCGGCAGCTTTATCGCCAGAGTCGTCGAACTCCCGCTTTCTTTTTAATCCGTGCATCGGATCACCGGCGTGCCCCATCATGTCAGACGCGGCCGTGGACACCAGCTCCGAAATCACCACCAAGGTGAGGTTAGACGCCGCCCGCCCCTTTGGGGTTCGCGCGCCGCCACCACCGGAGCGGTGTTTGGCGCGCGGCACCTGGGTACCCCGAGCCCGCTGTTGCTCCCTTCTGCTGGGAGCCCGTCCGCCCCCAGCCTAGGCCCCCAGGCAGCCCACTCTTTGTGCTTGCGGGGGAGGGGGCGGGAAGCACCGTGGGCAAACGTAATGCCCGTCGGGGAGTGGGCCGGGGGCCCTCAGGGACCCGGAGGGGCTGACGCGCAGGCTGAGAGGCTCGAGGCGAGGCTGCTCCACGGCTCTCGAAACTTGTTTGTGACTCGTCTGAGTGGCGGCGGGAGGATAGGGGCCGGGCTGGGGGTCGTCGGCCCGCGGGGCGCACGGAAATAACTTTGAAACTCCAGCACGTTTGGAATCGGAAGTGCTGGGGGGGGGGCGCGTGTGCGGGCGCAGACCGGCTGCGGGAAGTGGCGGCTCCGCGGCGAGCGCCCGCCGGCGGCGCTGCTCTTTGTTCGGCGCCGGATCGCTGCGTTTCGCGCCTTGTAGTGGGTCCGAGAAGGCTTATCTGGACTAAGCTCTGATAAGGCGGAGTGGGGCGGCGGGCCGGCGGGCCGCTACGTTGGTTGTCTCCGCGGAGGTGTGAAGGTCTTCTCCATCCTGGGTGCCCTCTGGGAGGTGGGGATGGGCGTCCGGGGTTGGGGGCAGTGTGCCGGGAGCAGCCGCCCAGCTTCAATAATTCTCCAGCAATACCGGGCTTGACTGAGGAGGAGGCGAGCCCACGCGCTGGAGGGGAGGAAACGGAAAGTGAAGGAGCGGCGCGCCGGGGCGATGATGGGCGCCCCCCGCGGCTGCCCGGGGGCACCGTATTTGCGGCTGCTCCGGAGGCTACGCGGGCGAACAAAAGCTGCGGCCGCGACTGGCTTGTTGCGGGGTCGAACCGGGCACCAGAGGCTGCTGGGGCCCGGTGCTGCGGATTTACTGCCCTCGGTTTTGAGGTCCTGCGCGTTTGGCGCAGCTCCGCTCCTGCGCGCCGCATCGGTCCCGCTGCCTGCCCCGGGGAGTGTCTCCGCCCTCGGCGGGAGCACGGTACTTTCAGGAGGGACCACTTTTTTATCCTTCGGCCCTTGTTCGCGCCTCTGTCGTGCCCCTGCAGGGACGAGCGCGAGTCACCTTGGCGTCTCCTTAACCCCTGTGCCCCTGGCGTCACCTCTGGTTCTTTCCCAGGAGCGACTCCCCCGAAGGAGCGGAGATTGGGACCCGGATCTCCGCAGGGGCTTCCTCCGGTCCTCTCTGGGCCCAGCCGGGGAACTAGTTTGGAGGAGAGGGTCAGCCCTACCCAACGCGGGCTTTCGCTTTCCTCCAAGGTAATTTCCCGTTAAGAGCACTAAAGAGCCTTGTGGAGTGCGTTTCCGACGGCTTCGGGCTGTGAGACTGAAAAGGCCCCGCGGACTTCGGGGCAGCCTCCCGCGGGACTTTGCCCGCCAAATGCAGAGACTTAGATACCGCGCATCTAGGCCTGCGCGGGGAGGCGACGGGGGCGTCCAGAGGCCGGGAAAGACAGGAGAGCAACTGGCGCGCGCTCGGCGGTGCCAGGGCCGCCCGCGGGCGCCGGGTCTCCGGGGTCAGGGGCGCACTCGGCTGCTCCGGGCCACGTGCTCCGCGCGCGCGGTGCGTGCAGAGGCCCGCGCGCAAAGCCCGCCGGGCGGGGGTGCGCGCCTGCGCGCCGCGACCTCCCCGCCCCCACAGCTCCCCGGGGCTCCGGCCACCAGGGGGCGGGAGCGGGCGGCGCCGGGGTCCGCTGTGGGCTGGACGGGGAGAAGCTGGAGGAAGGTGCCGGCAGGTGCCCGGGGGCTGTTCGCAGGACGGCGGCTGAGCGCCCTCCGCTCCCGCGCCATTCGACGCCTGTTTGTGATGGCTTGTGATGGCGGCGGAGTCTGCCGCACTGAAAAAGTTACGGGGCTTCGGAGTGTCCGCGGCGGCGCTGCCTTTTGGAACCCGGGCCGTGGCCGCCTTGCGAGGCGCGGTCCGACGGACACAGAGCTGACTCGCGGACGGGCGAGAGAGGCAGGGGCGGAAATAGGGCGCTGCAGGCGGCGCGCCTGAGTGGCAAAAGGCCTCGCTCGGGCTCAGGAGAGCGTCCCCTGAGCCCGTGCCCATTTCCAGGCATCGGTCTGCCACCTCCTGGGACAGCTGTTGGGTATGGAGGGATTGGTGGGATTCCGGTTCCTTCAGATAAAAAAAAAAAGACAAAACGTGCGCTTGCCAGGTACTGCGTTACCGCGGGCTTGGAGCTCGAGCTCGGCTGCGGGGCCTCTGGCTGGTGAGGCGGCTTCCCCGGTTTTGCCGGTCAGCTCCCTCCCATTCCCTTCCCAGGCTAGTCCACCCGAGCGGGAGTCCTCCCGCAGTGTCAGGGCCCTCCCCCCATTGCCTTATTTATTTACGGCACATGCCTGGTGTCTTCCAAGAAGGATTTGTGAGAGGCGGAGCTCCCTCTGGTTGGAAACAAGTACGTGACGAGTGTGTGAGTGAAGTGTTCCCAGGCTCGTCCGCCCGGCCAGACAGGTTTCAGGCTGTGGTGCCACATGGCTCCTTTCCTAAGAAGCAGGAGTAAAGCCGCAGGGGGAACAGCCGTCGTGGGCCCTTTTTTTAAAGTGTGTTTGTTTTTAAGGGTTGAGAAGTAGGACGAAATCCTGACCGTAGACACTCAGTATCCTGTGCTCCGTCCACCTGTAACATTCAGCTTTTAGCTTTGGACATCCAGATCAGCACTGCATCCCTCGTACTTGAAGGCCTGGGCTCCTTTGGCAGCCCTGGGTTGCTCAAAAGACTGACTGGCTTCCTTTTCCTTTTTGAAGGACTTAAAAGAGAAGAAGGAAGTTGTGGAGGAGGCGGAGAATGGGAGAGAGGCACCTGCTAACGGAAATGCTGTGAGTGTCCACCTTGGACATGACCCCGTAGCAGCTCCTGGCTAAGATTTCTTACTTAGACTTTGGGCTTAATCCGGGGGGGGGGGAGGGGGCTGAGGCCTTGGACAGTTATGTGTCAGGATCTCTTGGAGCTTCAGGGGGCGTCTCTTAGGTGGTCTGGTCTGTAGAAGCATTGGGCAGGGTCTGGAAGAAGGGATGGGGCAGAGTGATGTTCTGTCCTCATCTGTAAGCTGGTCTGTTTTCTGTCGAGGAGAACGAGGAAAATGGGGAGCAGGAGGCCGACAATGAGGTAGATGAAGAAGAGGAGGAAGGTGGGGAGGAAGAGGAGGAGGAGGAGGAAGGTGATGGTGAGTAGCTTTGTCTCTTTTTTGGGGGGTACCTTTTTCTGTCTTCTCTAGCAGATGGGCAGGGATTGGGGGCTCCTCGGGGGTGGCAGATCGAATGGACCACCTATGACTGGGCTTGCACCTGCAGAGCCGGCATCTTTTTCCTTGCTTTAGGTTAGTGGTGTGGAGCTGTGCCCCAAACACCACGGTCACACTCCCACTGCAGAGTGCCGTCCACACACTGATGAGTTGGACTGGCTTCTCTGGTTTTTGCTTGCGTCTTCTTTTCTCTGGAGACAAGATGTCTGCGATGGGCAGTGTGGGTACCCTGACTGCCCAGTTTGTCAGGCAGCAGAGAGATCAGGGGCACTCCATCCTGCCAAGACTGTTACTGGGATATTGCCCAAGGAGCTGCAGTTTTCCTGTCCCCCTCCCCATTTCTGGCTGCCACTGCGGGGGAGAATACCAAGACCCTCCCTGGTTGGCTAAGGAAGGCAGAGTGCTTTACCTGGGCTTTATTCTTTGCAGGTGAGGAAGAGGATGGAGATGAAGATGAGGAGGCTGAGGCTGCTACAGGCAAACGGGCAGCTGAAGATGACGAGGTGGGTCTGGTCTGGCTTGACGGGGGGAGAGGGTTGGGATCTGAGGCACTAAAACTGGAGGGGCTGATGGGACTTCAGTAGTTGTAGTTGGCGTGGTGGGTGGTCCCGAGTGGTTCCCTTCTCATCTTGAGCAGGAACAGGAAGGAACATGGGCCCAGCCTCCCAGAGGCCTCTGGGGCTGCTTGTGCCCGTCTTGGCTCTGCCAGCAGGAGCTGAGGCAGTTGGTGGGTGGGCCCGGTGGGTTGAAAAGGGACCTTGACCATCTTTCCCTTCCCAGGATGACGATGTTGACACCAAGAAGCAGAAGACCGATGAGGATGACTAGACAGCAAAAAAGGAAAAGTTAAACTTAAAAGGCCACCGTGACCTATTCACCCTCCACTTCCCGTCTCAGAATCTAAACGTGGTCACCTTCGAGTAGAGAGTCCCGCCTGCCCGCCCGCCCACTGCGGGCAGCGCCACCGCAGATGACACGCGCTCTCCACCACCCAACCAAAACCACAACGCGAATTTGCAACAGGGGAGGAAAAAAGAACCAAAACTTCCAAGGCCCTGCTTTTTTTCTTAAAGTACTTTAAAAAGGAAAATTTGTTTGTATTTTTTATTTACATTTTATATTTTTGTACATATTGTTAGGGGGTCAGCCATTTTTAATGATCTCGGATGACCAAACCAGCCTTCGGAGCGTTCTCTGTCCTACTTCTGACTTTACTTGTGGTGTGACCATGTTCATTATAATCTCAAAGGAGAAAAAAAACCTTGTAAAAAAAGCAAAAACAACAACAAAAAAACAATCTTATTCCGAGCATTCCAGTAACTTTTTGTGTATGTACTTAGCTGTACTATAAGTAGTTGGTTTGTATGAGATGGTTAAAAAGGCCAAAGATAAAAGGTTTCTTTTTTTTCCTTTTTTTGTCTATGAAGTTGCTGTTTATTTTTTTTGGCCTGTTTGATGTATGTGTGAAACAATGTTGTCCAACAATAAACCGGAATTTTATTTTGCTGAGTTGTTCTAACAAAGCTGTCTCAAGCCTGGTTTTTCTATTTTGGTTTCTTTTGGTTTCTGTTTTTCTTCTTTTAGTTTCGGGGGCAAGGAGAAGAGGGGAGGATCTTGAACTCTGGCCCAGCTGTCCTTCCTGGGGACAGTGGATTTGAGGACACCAGTTGGGTGGGAGATGTGCCTTGGGCAGCAGGGTCTGGTGGGTGGCCCTGCTAGTCTAAGACTGAGCTGCAGTTGCCTGCCGGGACGTGGTGGGAGCACTGGGGCTATGGGCTGGAAGGGGAGCCGCTTCCCAGGTTGGTCCCTTCCTGCTGACTTGTACTGGGAGCCTCTTCTCAGGACCCTGTCATTGGGTGCTGCCATATTAACCCGGTTGCCCTGGCAGGAGGTGTATACATCTCCAGGCACTCTGGGGGAATGGGCTACAAGGGGGGCTGCCCTCTGTGGAACTAGGGGTGGGGTGGGGTGTGTGTGTGAGCCCAGGGCCAAAGATCCCAGAGATGTCACCTCCCAGTGTGGGCACCTGGTAGCTGTGCCCTTCACCTCAAAGGCCTCACTGGATTTTCCGGGCCACAGAATGGCTCCCCCTGGTGGTGACATGTGGTACCTTCTGGTCCCTTAGGACATATGTTCCAGGGCAATAATGCAGCCTTGCCCTCATTTTCCAAACTCTGGCCTCCAGGAGAAACAAATACCTTGGTATCTGGGGGAGCGGGGGCGGGGGGCAGCACCCTACCCCTTAAACACAGGGGTGGTAGGTGAGCTGTTTGATTTTCAGACAGGTGAGCCGTGAGTCAGGAGAGCAAACTGGAGGAAGTGTGACCTCAAACTCAGGCCCTCAGGGAGAGAGGTGACCAGAGCACTCTAAGAAACTTCTGGGGTCCACAGATGAGCTTCATGGGCTGAAGCCCTCTGCAAGCACCCATGGTGTGTGGTATGCCTTCTCTAGGGGTCAGGGAGGGTTGAAACCCCAGGGTTGGGGGAGCCTGGAATTTGCTTTGATGTTAAGGTGGAGATGCTGCAGGACCCACCTCTGCCGGCTGGATGACCCTGGCTGCCTCTTGTCCCTCCTGAATGCACTTTCTTCAGCCTGGAGCACCCGAGTCTGTCCTGCAGGCCGTCTGTCCTGCAGGCCGGGCTGACTGTGGGCAGAGGACGGGGTAGGGACCCAGAAGCTGCACACTCTCCCTCCTCACCCCTGCCCTCCGACACTGGCCACGTGGCGTTCCTTGCGTAGCCTTTGAGCTGGCTGGGGTGCGGGCACACTGCTTTATCTCAGGGGAGAGTCCTTGGGACCCCAGCGCCTCCTGATGGGAGGAGACATTGTGGGGTATTTCATCTACACCCTTCTCCCTCCCTCCCTCCCTCTCAGGCCCCCACCACTTGCATTAAGGAGTCATCTGTCTTCAAGACAAGTTGGTGGGGGGGTGTGAATGGCAGGGAGCAAATGTTAATAACCAGGTATCCATTTACAACTCTTTAAGATGGGCCATTGATACGGGTGCTCTGAGCACAAGGACAAGAGGAACTGACAAAGCAGGGAAGGCTTCCCGGGGGAGGTGGCATTGAAGCTGAGACTGGAAGGGTCAGGAGGATGAAAAAAAGATGCGAGGGGGGGGTGTTTTTTGTGGGGGAGGAGCAGTGTGTGGGCAGCCCTGATTCAGGAGGCCACAGAGGGCGCATGGGCAAAAGGGAGAGGCAGGGACAGGCAATCTGAGCCAGGTACGGAGGTAGGATTTGGGGAAGCATGGAGGTTTTAAATAGGAAAACTCCCTGGAAGCACTAAAGTGACATCTTCGGAGGTGGTGTTGGGGAGGGGACTGGATTAAGGGAAGGTGCTGGGAAGGAGAGAACCGGGTCATCATGTGGGGTAAAGCGTCTAGACTCAGGGATGAATTAACTGGATGTTTGACGCAGTTCCCACCAAGGATCCCAGGCTCAGGCCTGAGCCCTCTGGCACACCTGAAGGGGCAAGAACTGAAGGTCTGGTGCCACGTGGTGGCCTCACTGTGTTTGAGGCTGTTGTGTGCACAAGTCTGGAGGGCGGGAGAGAGGCCTGGGCAGGCCAGAGTAACCAAGGCTGAGGTGTGAACACAGTGGGCCAGGGCGAGGGCATAGCCAGAAGAGACAAGCCTAGTCACACCAGGGAGCCCACCAAACTGGGCACAGTCCCTCCCAGTAAGTGACTGCTCCGACACCAGGGCCACCTCTCCCTCTGCCCGGTGCCCGGCCTCCCTTACTCACCAGCCACATCAGCCTCCTTGTGCCCATGGCAAGCTTGGTCCTCCCTCAGGGCCTTTGCACTTGCTTTTTCCACTCCAGGAATGCCTGCTCCCAGACTTCTCACTACTTGCTCCGTGTTAGGCCTCAGTACTAACGTTATTTCCCCAGAGAGGCCTTCCCTAGTCCCCAGTTCTCTCCTTGGCCGCACAGCAATTCTCATACAAGCAATGTGAGCTTGTATATTTACCTGTTTGTGTGTTTTTTGGCTGTCCCCCACTGGGGTCAGGGGCCACTTCTTACTCACCAAGTTTTCCTGCACATGGTAAGTATTCTGTCCATTCCATTCATTTGTTCATTCATCCCTCCACTTGCTTATTTACCAAATGATCTGTCTGTGCCAGGCACTGTTCTAGGCTCCAGAGATCCGGAGAGGAGCAGGAAAGACAGAGCAGGACACCTCCTGGTGGCGGGATGGCATTCCACACCTCGTCTCTCCCACACTTGTGGTTTCTGCCAGGCACCCATGTTCTGGGAGGGCCTCGCCCTTCACAGGAGCTGGAGCCTGTGGAGTGTGGAGTGAGGATGCAGTGTGGAGGCCCCAGGCTGCCTGTGTCCCCCTGAGCTGTCCCCTAACTGCTGAGTCAAGGCCAGACCAAGGCTTTGGTACCAGGGACCCTCTGACCCTGTGTGCCCATCCCACGTGCCCTGCCAGGCTGGGCTGCTGGCCCCTCGAGGCAAGACCAGATGTTCTTTGTCCTGCTGCCCAGGGCGGCTCGTCCTGCGGATGTTCCCAAGGCCCTAGAGGGGTCCTAGAGGCGGTCTCCAAGGCAGGGGAAGGGGTCTAGGAAGACCACATAACAGATGACATATGGAGCTGGGATCAGGTGTAACCCAGTTTGGAACTATAACCCCCAAACCCCCCAGAAAGGAGGACAGAAGCTTAATTAGCCCTGTCCAGACACAGACGTGCAGCCACGTTCGTATGGAGCAAGTAACTGAACTCTGTTGGGCCTCTATCTCCTCCTCTGCAGGAAGGGAATAATAGCATGAGGCATGTGCCATGGCCCAGAGCTGCCTTTCTGAGGGTCTCACGTCTGCGCTGAGCTCCCGGCACCCCCTTTCCCATCTGCACTGCCTCATACCTCCAAAGGTTTGGTCTGGAACAGCCCTTGTTGCCTTCAGCAGAACCCACTTTTCTCTAGTCCGGAGCTTAGTACACCATTTATCACTACCTGGGACCCTCAGGGTCCAGGGTCACCTTGATCCTACTCCTAACGTCCCCTCCAAAGGCAAAGACAGGGCGCCCAAGGAGCCCAAGTTGGAAGATTTGTGAGGAACAGGCGCCCTCTGGTGGGCATAGGGAACTGCATGCGGCTTCCCTGCGTTCTGCTCAGTCCAGGAAAGAGCCCTTCAGTGTGGCCCCTGGACCTAGGAAACGCAGCCACAGCAACTCCCAGCCCCCAACAACAAGATCTTCCTCCCTCTCTGTTGCTGGCACCTCAGTCAGACATGAAAGTCAGTGCTCATTTCCCAAGCCTTCCCTCTGGGCAGCTGATGGCCCACCTCAGGGGTCTGGTCCTTCTTTTCCTGGAAGGGAGACCCCAGGCCTCCCCAGACAGAGCCAGAGCTGAGGCCAGGGTTGGCTCCTGTGGAGCCATGGACCTTCCCTGGGTTCTGGACCCCTGGGCTCCCTCTTGTTTAGTTCTGTTCAAAGGCTTGGTGTGCAGAGCACCCTCCTTGGGCAGGCCCAGCTCTTGGCTGTCTCTGGGCCCTGTGGTAGGACTGCTCACAGTGGCTGCGGCCCTGAGCGCAGCCTTAGGGCCTTCAGCTGCTTGCAATTGGGGGTGGGGATCGGGGCTTCCCAGCTGCACTCCCTGGAACTCTGAGCTGCCTGCAAGTCTGCCCCAGACCTGAGTGTCAGCATCTGGTGTCGCCTCTCCACAGCTCCACTGCTGGCCCAGGGGCCCAAAGCCCTCCTAGATCCAGTCCTACCAGGACCCTGATGTCCAGCCTCCTCTGTGGCTTCCTGTGTCCTGGACGCAGGCCAGCCCTGCCTGCCTCAGGGCTGTGGTTCCTGTGGTTCCCTCCTGGCGGAAGCTGCTTCAGGAGGATGAAAACCCTGGTAACAGCTTTACTTGGGGAAGTCCAGTTCTGCAGTGTGGCTGCTTGTCCCTCCCAACCTCAAGCCTTTGAAGGCAAGGGCAGGGCTGTCCTCAGGTACCTCCTCTCCAGAGACCTCAGCCTGGGTCTGGTCTGAGCTCAGAGAGGTGATGAAAGCTCAAATTAGGAAATGCAGCTGAAACATTCTAAGGCTGCCTGGGACATTGACCTTGTATACTGGGTGAATGATATGTGCATTATTTATGGAGAAGGCCTAGCAGCCAGTGGCTGGTGTGGATTCCATGAAGTCCTGGGCATAGCCAAGAACCCAGCTTGGAAGGGTGTATGCCCTCATGAGCTCTCCATCAAGCCTGCTGCCCATGGCAACAAGAAGTGCCAGGTGGTCATTTGAGACAAGCTCATTTCACAGGCACCCATGCTGGGGCCCAGCTGTGAGGTTCTTGGCAGGGAGCAGATCCCTTGCAGGAAGCAGATGCTGGTGAGAATTCCAGAAGGTACTGGGGACATCTGTTGTTTTTGCCACCAGCAGCCTTCACCCTTCTCTTGGCAATAATTTCCTGAAACTGTCCAGTTTGCCTCCTGGAGAATTTCCTCTCCCCCAATCTTAAGCCCCACAGGCAGGATGTGACTCAGTCCTGGCCAATCAGTACCTGAAGCCTTCCCACGCGCCCCCCCCCATGCCTACTGATTGGCTCAGAGCTGGCACACGACCCAAGTTGATCCAATCAGAGTGAGCCCTGTGATTTTTGATTGAGTTGCTGGGAAGGGAACAAACTCGGGCCTGAGCCTTGAACTTAGGCAGCTGAGTGAGAAGCTGAGGCTGCAGCCCACACAGATAGGAGCAGAATTGAGCCAAGAGGAAGAGGAACCCTAAGTTCTGATGACATCGCTTGAGCCCGAGTCCAGCAATGCCTGAAGCTAGAACAATCTCTGGACTTTTTAATTATACAAGTCAGTAAATTTCTTCCTAGCTTGGGCTGGTTCAGAGTGGGTTTTCTGTGGTCTCTGAGTCATACTAGGAAACAGGAGAATACAGGGCTCCAGGTTCCAGTCTCCAAGGCCAACCAGGCCTCCATGAACAAAGACAGCTTGAAGAGGGAGGAGCACACATGTGCGGGGGATCGCTTCTCTGGTGTGGTTTCCAGGTTGAGAGGGAACAGAGGGAGGTGAATCAGCCGCAGAAGAGGCTGTGATGCTCTCTGCCCATTGCTCAGCAGGACTGCGGAGTACTGCCCCACTCATGCCCAGCCGGGGGGAAGGGAGGGCTCAGGGTCATCTGAGCTGCCCCTCTTGCATCACCAGCCTGGAGCGCCCCCTCCCCTCATCTCTAACCCCAGTACTCTCTGGTCCTCTGATCTCCCAGGGACTCATTGAACTTCCAGTGTTCCCAGCTGTGCCTCATAGCCAAACAGTCTCATTGAACTAACTCAATTGCTCTGGGAGGCTCCTGGATAAGAGGTGAGACCCGTCATCTTTATGCAGCCTGGTGCCTCCCAACTGTCTCTCTGCCCCAAGTTGTGCCTGAGAGGTGAGATCCCCTGTTTGGAGAAGTGGTGGGCTAAACAGTGTTAAAAGTGTCTTCTTTACACGGAACTCACTGGGTTTTTAATATAGGAGTCGTCAAGAATAAGGTTTAGCATGCAGCTCATCCCAAGTTTTTTTGACCTGGATTTTTTTCACAGAAAGCCTATTAACATATTGAAGGACAGTCATGTCCAGAAAACGCTGATCTTGCACAACAAGGACCATCACCAGGGCTCAGGGAATATTTGCTGAACTAAGCAGACTTTGGGAAAGGATTCTTGGGAAGCGGTTCCACAGCCTGGCTCTTAGAGGCCTGCATGAGCCTCACGCAGGCTCCCTCGGCTGCAGGTGGTCAGGTGGTTGGAGGCCCTGTGCTCATGGCAGTGCCCTTTGTCAACACAGCTCAGGAGGTGACTGGTATCTGTAGGTTGAGGGACAGCAAAGGGTGGAAACTGGTACAAACCTTTCTAGAAAGCATTTGACCCTATATATCAAGATTCACAAAATATGTACGTACTTTTCTGACATAGAAATTCAGCTTCAATGCCATTCTGTATCCTAGGAAAACTTCTACCCCTTCTCACATAGTTATTCTCTGGGTCCTTTTTGCCACTCTCCCTCCAATGTCCCAAGTCTGACTCTTGTGGTTTCCACTGGAGCCCGGGGCCGTGACCTGCTGGATAGCGATGCTGGGCAGTCACCTAGCCTTGAAGGGGCTGAGGAAGGGTGGGTTCCAGTCGCAGGGGGAAGTGACAGTGGCTTCTACAATTCTGACCCCTCTGTCAACATTGTCCCCGGTGAGCTGCTCTACTAGTCAGCCTCGCAGTGAGCGTCTCTCCCCAGGAGAAGCTCATTCCTTTCCTTGGAGACAGTGTGGTCTGAATCCATTTTAAAGAAAGAATATTAACTGATCTTGGCACCAAACGTGTCCCAGTATTAGGTGGGTGGGCTTTCTGTTATTTTCCTGCTCTGCTCGGGGCGCCTGCCAAAATCACCAACAGTGACTTGACTTTTTTTTTGTCTGTGTTGTGTCTTCCTCGCTGCGCGCGGGCTTTCTCTAGTTGCGGCGAGCCGGGGCTACTCTTCGTTGTGGTGCGCAGGCTTCTCATTGCGATGGCTTCTCTTGTTGCAGAGCACAGGCCTTAGAGCGAGCGGGCTTCAGTAGTTGTGGCACGTGGGCTTTAGTAGTCGTGACTCGCGGGCTCTAGAGCGCAGACTCAGTAGTTGTGGCGCAGGGGCTTAGTTGCTCTGCGGCATGTGGGATCTTCCTGGACCAGGGATCGAATCCACGTCCCCTGCACTGGCAGGAGGATTCTTAACCACTGCACCACCAGGGAAGTCCCTTGACTTTTGAATGGTAGTCTCTTGTTATGCAATGACATTTTTCAGTGGGCACTCCCAGTGGCTACTTGACTCTCCGGGAGGCGGAGGAGGTGTTTGTGGACAGAGGCAAGGTTTTCCTCTGCAAATGATTGTGTGCCTCCTTCAAAACGCCACCAAATCCACAACTGAGCTCCCAGAATTCTGTGCCATAATGATATCATTTGAGCCTGGAAACGCTTGAGGATCACTATGGTCATAAAACCATTTCAATATCATAAAACGTCTACTTTTAAGTAAATGTGAACCCTCCAAGAAAAACCTTAGCCTAATTCTACCAGATGCATTATAGATCGTTGCTGAATACAAGCCAATTAAAAGAGTAATAATCAGTAGACAATCTGCCAGAAGAGATAATGTGGATTACAATTCTGGCCAAGGGTTGGGCCCCAAGTAACCAATACGTATGACCAACAATGTACCATGAAAGAAAACCAATGACTATTATCAGCTTCTGTAATAACACAAAACAGTGAAATGAAATTCCAGTTCTGTAAATAGGTAGACCACTCCAGTTCTGTAAATAGGTAGACCAATCATGTACGACTTGATTATACAGGGGTGTCCTGTGCACCATTCAGAGAGCGTACTGTATAGCTCAAAATACACACTTTAGCCCAACACAAAAGTAATAATTATAACATATATGAAACATTCAAGTGACAATAATCTTGCTTATCCTCTTGTAATTGAGAAGAGTTATTTGGGGGATGATTTGAATAAACCAAGTCACTTATGAAGTCATTCTAAGAAATTTGAGTAAATGCCTTTTTTTTTTTTTTTTACTTTGAATACATCTCCTTCAATAAGTGCAAGAATTTAAAAGCATTCCATGGTTGGGGACTTCCCTGGTGGCACAGTGGTTAAGAATCTGCCTGCCAATGCAGGGGACACAGGTTTGATCCCTGGTCCGGGAAGATCCCACATGCCACGGAGCAACTAAGCCCATGCACCACAACAACTGAAGCCTGTGCGCCTAGCGCCCGAGCTCCGCAACAAAAGAAACCACCACAATGAGAAGCACGCACATCTCAACGAAGAGTAGCCTCTGCTCACCACAACTAGAGAGAGCCCGCGTGCAGCAACGAAGACCTGACACAGCCAAAAATAAATAAGATAAAAAAAAAAAAAAAAAAGCATTCCATGGGGGACTTCCCTGGTGGTCCAGTGGTTAAGACTCTGTGCTCCCAATGCAGGGGCCCTGGGTTCAATCCCTAGTTGGGAACTAAGATCCCGCATGCTACACAGAGCAGCCAAAATAAATAAATAAAATTAAAAAAAAAAAAAAAAGCATTCCATGGAACCAAAGGCTGTCTCAGAGTTCAGAGCTGGGTGGTCCATATGCATTTGATGCTACTGCTGCACGTGATGTTTGTGTGCGTGTGTGTTTCTTTTCTTTTTTAAAAAAATTTTTATTTATTTATTTAATTCATTTGGATGTGCTGGGTCTTAGTTGCGGCATGTGTGATCTTCATTGCCGCATGCGGGATCTAGTTCCCTGACCAGGGATTGAACCCAGGCCCCTGACATTGGGAGCACAGAAAACCACTGGGAAACCAGGGAAGTCCCTGCATGGGTGTTTCTAACCCTCTGAAAGGCATAATTTTAAACTAAGGGCTTTATCAGAGATCCCCGAATGCTCTTTGTTTACAGTAATCTTTGTGTCTCAGCAATTTTTTTTCACGGTGCAACTAGGTCAAAACAAATAACTAACAATTCTATTTATTAAGTAGTTAGGTCCAAACAACTTATTAAGTATTTATGTCCTAACTTAGTAGCTGTCGTATTATTTTGGAAAAAGAAAAGCCACATAGATTGAAAGAAAAAAATATTTTTATTTCATTTATCATCACAGTGACTTACTAATGGAGTGTGTGTGCCTGTTGGGCACTGCACAGCTTCTCAAACCTGGAATCAGATTGGACACCACTCCCCTCATTTCCTGTTCACGTTGATTTTGAGCAGTGTTCGACAGATGTCCCGTATCACTGCATTTCCTTTAAAAACTAAAAGATCCTAGGGCACCCCTGTGAACTTGCTGCAGTGCCCTGGGGTGCCTCAGCGTATGGTTTGGGAACCAAATATATTTACCAGATTTCTGCTTCTCAGTCCACTGTATTGCATCCCTCAGTTTATTCAAAGTTATAGTTGAAGCTGCTCAGTTTCAGACCAAATAAAAGCACCAAAAAGAACTGCTAAGCCATTTAATGTTTTCACTTTGAGGACCATTTTAACAGTGCATTTTGAATGCTGCAAAACAATTACCAGGTCACTAGCAAGAAATTCTAAAAATAAACTCGACAATACCCAGGAATTGGTGAGCAGATGCACATCCTGGGGCTCTCTCTGGTTGTGATGTGAAGGATAAATCACAAGGGGAGGCCATGCCATCAGCTGGACCGGCCCCAGATGGTTATAGGAACTGCGGCCGGGGTGGTAGGGATGGAGGACACGATGGGGGAGATGGTTATGAAGCTAAGTGAACAGGCCTCTGTCTACTGGATTGCGGGGCAGCCGACCCTCCCCACTAACCTCTAGGAAGTTCTCATCTCTCCCCCACACCTGGGCAGATGTTTCTATCCAGCCTTTCCATCCAGGCCTGAGGGGTGGAGGAAAGCAAGGACATCAGCACTGGGCCTCTTTGCCCTGCTTCCTCCTCTCCATCCTTCGCAGGGTGGAAGGGGAGGCTGTCGCTCCTCCCGCAAGGCAGGGCCTTCCCTGTCACACCCCGAGTCCTTTGTAGTATCAAGTGTGGCACATCTGGTTCTTACTTTGTTGATGATAGGTTAAGGGATTTAAAAAATCTTTTCCTTTGAGTAAATCCTGGCTTTCCAGACTGTTGGCTTGCTGGGGACTCGTCAATCCTGTTTTGGGGTCAAAAGCTGAATGCTGACTTCTTTCCGTTTCTTCACCTCCTCATTTCAGACATGCTGCCCTTGCACTGTCCTGTTTTCTTCAGAGCACTGATTACTATCTGAAATTATCTGCTTTCTGTCTCCTCTCATTAGAATCTAATGGTAGGGACTTCACTCATCTTGTCCAACAAGTGTCTCCACCACTTATAACAGTGTCTGGTACATAAAAAGTGCTCAATAAATATGCATGCAGTGAATGTATAATGCTTAAAGAATTTGCACAAGTGGGAATTCCCTGGTGGTCCAGTGGTTGGGACTCTGAGCTTCCACCATAGGGGGCATGGCTTTGATCCCTGGGTGGGGAACTAAGATCCTACATGCTGCGAGGTGCAGCCAAAAAAAAAAAGAAGAAGAATTTGCACAAGCATTTTCTCAATATATAATAGCTAAAAAAAAAAAAATCCCAAATCCACCAACAAACATTTTAGGGACAAGGCAGCTGGAAGAAAATGAAGAGCCTGCAAAGGGGCAAGGAGCAGACACTCAGCAAAGGGGCTCCCAGAGTTCCAGCAGATAAAGCAAGAAGGACTGGACGGGGGCAGTGGCTCAGTGGAGTTCACTGACGCCTCGAAGGAGAGGAAGCCACAGGCCAGAGCCACAAAGCCGTGGGTTGAGGAGTCAATGAGAGGTAGGGGGTGCAAAGAGTGAGTGGAGACAATTCCGAGAAGTTTGAATCTGTAGAGAAAGAAAAGGAGGGAGCAGGAGCTGAAGGCCACGCGCGATTGAAGGAAAGCCTTATTTATAAAAGTTTATTTTTTTTTAGGGCAACTTGAACATATTTTGTAGGCTGAGAGTTGAAGGATCCAGAGAAGAGAGGGCTTTCCTGATTTTTCTAGAACTGCATGTAATCTCCTCTTCCTTTAAATGCCCACCTTGTCCTTCTCTTATGGCAGGCACTTATAATTGCTCAACTAGGGACAAAGCTCAGGAAAGGCAGGCCTGTGCCTCACACGACATCTTACTGGTACACGTAACAGGCCTGTAAGTGTGGCCTGAATGTGGCTGGATCCTCTTTGGTAGATTGTGATTCCTCCACACCCTCACGCCCAACCAGGGCCAGACTCAGCACACTGGCCGGTAACACAGATGGGAAGATGGACGAGACTGTTTACTCACATCACACAGGAAACCTTAACCAAAACTCTCTAAATAGAAATCTATGTTTGACAGATTCTCTAAGTTCTCCCAAGTCTTTCTCAAAGGCCATGCTGCCTGGGATTCTTCTGTCCTCTCCTCTGAAGACTCTAAAGTTCCTCTTGATTGCCCTGAGCAACTGAAAGCTTCCCCTCACTGGCACAGGTCAGAACTGGGACCACCCTTTGTTCCTTAAGCATGCTTGGAGATCTCAGTTTATCTTACGGCCACCAGTGTACACAGGTATGTCTCTAATATTCACTAAATGCCTCTACCAGTATTTCAAAATACGGTCCACAGAACACCTGTGGCAGAATCACTTGGGGTGCTTCCACAGGCAGATTTCTGGGACCCACACATACTGAGTCAGAATCTCTGGGTGTGGGCAGGTGCCATAAATGTTTGAGAACCGGTGGCTGTACACTGTGCCAGGCCTGATCTGTATGCGTCTCCTTCCAATAACATCTTGTGGCCTCTAATATAGCCACAAACCCTCCAGATTTTCAGGCATTTGGACCAGCACCCACCCTACAAGGGCTGACCTTAACCTACCTAGGGCCCTGGTCCCTGCAGCTCCCGTGTCCTCCCTCTCCTTTTGCCTGACTTCTTCCCTGGCCTGTACCACTTCCCTTCTCCTCCCACCATAGCATTCAGCCATCCTCCCCATCAGCTCAAATCCCACCCGCGCTTGGAACCCCTTCATCAGTACTGTGCCTGAAGCACACGCTTCTCTTGCCTTGCTTGTTTCATGATAAAATGAGCAATATTGCCTGAGCACACGTACCTGGAGAGATGGCAAGCTTCTGAGAACGACTGGACTACGATTCTTTCTGTTTTTCTCAGAGCGGCTAGCAAAGAAGTGTGTCCCTGACTGTTGGCCGGGTGAGTGAGTGGAGAAGGGCAGTGAAGGAGGTCTAAGCGGGTGGAGAAGCCTTCCCTGGGAAGTCCTTTCTCCATCAGAATGTATCCAGGCCCCTGACAGCCTTCCCTGATGGGACTCTGGGGAGAAGATATAGTCCAGGAAAAGGGAAGGAGACAGGTTCACTCTGAGAAAAGACATGGCAGTTTTGGAGAGCAAAAGAAAAGCTTGATTCACTTTTACCTTGTTTTTCTTTTTTTTAATCCAACCTTTGGTATTAAAAAATTAGCTTTTGAAGATAACAGATCTAATGTGAAGAATGGAGTCATCACTGAAAGACGGCAATAGTATACTAAAAATGTACTGCTTCTCCTCCCCACCCACATATGCAAACAGGCCCTTTGCGGTAACAGATGGAAGGAGAGCAGGAATCTAGGAACAGGGGCTACACCAAGGAGAGCCCATCTCTTGGTGTATTTTCCCTCGTCTGGCCTCAGACCTTACTACCGGAGGAACCAGAAAACTTAATTGTTGGTATTTTATAAAGGACAGTGAAGGCTACCGGTAGCTCAGAGGTAAGTTCCTGAAAGAGAGCCCTTTTTAGTTTTCTCTCTATTGTCAGACTTGGAAGCACTGCAGATATAACTACTTCTCTGCTACATGGGCTTCCTCTGACCACTGGTTTTAAGGCCTCTCAGCATCCCACCCCATCCTGGATGCCTTCCCATTGTTCTCCAGTTGAGTTTAGGGAGATCTTTTCTTCATTTTGTAACTTCTAGTTTCTCATTTAGGAATAAGAGTCCTTACTCTACCAACTTAGAACTTCTAACCTTTCTGGAAATCTCTTGAACAAATGCACATTATAAAAGAAGGGAAAAAGTTAAAAACAGTACAAACAAGCAGAGGGTGCATGTATGTTGTGGAAGAGAACCACGAAATATCACATCTAAAAGACAAATGTCAAGGTCATGGGTCTTGTTCAGGTATGTTGTACCTTCTTGGAAAGCAGCAACTGAAGCACTCAGGAACCACAAGATCTATCAGTCGATCTCTGGAGTAAAATATAGCTGTGATCCTACAGTCTGGTCTGTTAAATGTCTTTCTTCCCATCATGGAGCCAGGTTCACATTCCAAAAAAAGGATAGATGAAAGCAATGCCATGCTAAAGACATAGGAATATTTTAATTCATATGTTTTAATTCACTATGTAACAATAATATCACAGTCTATTTTACAAGTTAAATGTATGAGAATGTATGAAATAGAAATGGTAGGAAAAAACTAAATGTGGGTCAGGAACTTGAATTTTTCTAAAACCAGGGGCCAAAGGAAGATGTGTTGCCTGCAGGGCCCAAGAAGGAGGCAGGGAGGGTGACGGGAACAGCTTGTGGTATGTGTTTGTCCCCATGTCTACTCCACGGAGTTGAGGCATGCCCTCTGCCCTGGTCTGGGATTGGGAGTTTAATCTGGTCAGTTGAAGATGGTGGCTTGAGAGAAAAAAGCCATCAGGTTACCTACACAGAGCTGGTCCCCTGGTGGCCGCAGGTGGGTTTTGCCGTAGAGGGAATTAGGGGTGGAAGTGTCAAAAATCAAATGTATAGATGAAAAAAGTACACAGTTTCCTCCTTCCCCCTAAAAAAATGAATTCTTGAAATGCACACATATTCTTCTCTCAAACGTAGAAAAGTCTCACTCTGGATGTGCTTACAAGAAGATCGTCGTCAAAAAACTTTGTCTCTATGATAACATTTCCACTATAAGTAAGAAGAGAGGGCGAAAGAGTGAGCGTGTTAGACAACAGATCTCATTTCCACAAAGTGGTTTCAATCTGGGTCTGCTGGGCCTGTGGACATGCACTCACCTATAACCTTGGTTTGGGGATATTAAAATCTATGTCCATATGGGGTTAGATGTCTAACATGACATTTAACTTATGTGACTAGGTAGGTCTTCTTCAAGTTCAGAAATCATAAGAGGGAGCATGTCTTAATCCACAGTATACTTAAGGCCCTTAGAGTGCTATGCACACAGGGGTGCCTATAAATATGACCGACTTTCTGATTCACATGGAAACCTGCAGACGTATCTTTTCCTACATAACTTACTCTGGTGGACAGCTGTGGGTTGGCCTGTCCTGCATCTATTCTCCTCACTTTGGGTAACAGCACTCTGTTCTTCTCTTGGGGAACCACCCTATCTCCAGTCCATGGGTCAACCAAGTGGCCCCGCCCTCGCCTGGCAAAGGGGTGGGCACAGGATGTAATTTGGGCCAATCAGACTCTCTTCCCTGAGCAAGATCCTTCCCACAGCTGCTCCTTGAGGAAACCATCCACAGTTCCTGCCACCTGCATCTTTCGAGTTTCTCAGGTCTCAGCCCTACCCTTTCAACACTGTCCTGTAAGCCAGAGTCAGTTTCTATGGCTTATGGCTTAAGAACCCCAAACAATACACCTGTATTGTATACAGTGTGCAATTTCATTTTTCTTGGTGGTTATCTCAGTGTTTCCAAATCAAACTACTCTTGTACTGAGTTAAAGGCAACAGTGGTACTACTTTGGGGTTCTAAAAAGTAAGACATAACTTAAATAACCTAAATATGTTATCACAGACTTAGTGGTGTTAATACCTGAAAGAAATCAGGCCTGGCCAAGGATAAGTCAAATAATGGTTAACAAAATCTAAAAAATGCCCTTCTACATATGACACTGTACTTTCCCAGGGTAATTAATATCCAGCAGATATCTTCTTGCTAGTAATTAATTATAAAATAGGTAAATAAGGAACTCAAGATCTGACTGGTTGATGGAATATAAAAATACCTACTATTATACAAATTAAAAATCTATTCAAGACTTATAACATAAATAACCTCTATTTACAAATTCAATGTGGCTTTCATAAAGGACCTGTTTAAAGAGATGATCCAATATTGCACAATTATCTGTGTGAATAATTTGTTACTAGGCAATACTGCTAAAACTTCTAAAAGACTAAAATCTTTTCCCAAGAGAAAAATGGTAGGTAGGCAGTTATTGACTGACTTTTGGGGACAAAGGACAAACTAATTATTCTTTGAGCAGGAAGCATATCTATTAAAATTATAAGCTAGTCTCTGAAAAACTATAACCAAACATTATCCTCTAAAACAGAATTAGGACTTTGCCAGATTCCACTGAAGGCCATTCAAACAAAGTACAGAGTACCAGAAGTTTGATAGTAAGGAAAGGGAGCAAATTAGCATAGACTTAATATATATTATATGCCAGTTTCCTTCCATATCATCTCATTTTATCCTCACTATACCTCTGTGAGAGAGAATTATTAATTCTACATTTAGAGAGGAGGAGAATAAGGCCCAGAGAGGTAAAGTACATTGTCCAAGATTACACAGCTAGTCAGGGTTAATCAGGAATTTAGTCTAAACGTTTACTCTGAAGTTTTTAATTCTTTTCATTCTATCACACTGTCTTTTTCACATGACAAAAGTCAGTAAGCTGTAACTTCGGATACCCCTGGATACTCTTTTACCCTTCTTCTCAACCTAGATTGCCTGCCTGTTGAACGGGACCACGAGTCCCACGTGCCTGGAATTCCTGCTTCTAGACACCTCCACAGTTCCTGCGGCCCGCTCACTCACGTTAGCACGCTGGCTGGCATCATCTGGGACTCGGGCGCTGCCTCTATCAGGGACTGCCAGGTGTTTGTGGAGTTAGGGATCACAAAGCCAAACTCGAAGAACCATTCTGAAGGAAGAAGGAAAAGCAGGTGAGCTGGCGCCCTGGGCAGAGTCTCAGGGCTCCATGTCCCCATCCTTTAGAGCAAGTCTCTTCCTACCCCAAGACCCACCACTGAAGCCATCAGAAACTTCCCAGGCCAGAGGCACAAGAAAGGACATGGAAGCCCCCTTCAGGCTGTCCCCTGAACCACACTAGAGGCCTGCTCCCTATGCTCTGGGATCTAAAGGACTAGGACCAGCAATATTTTCTTAGAAGTAGGCTGGATGTAAATTATATAAACGGAAGTACAGAATAGGCCTTTTCACTTGGAATTTCAGCTCTAAGACACATATGTACACTCTTAGACTTCATGGTAAAAACTCAATGCAGAGTGGCCTTGCCAGTCAAATCTGTACAAGACTGTATGGAGAGCACTGTACCAGGCCCTAACCAGCAGCTTCCTTGTGACCATGTTATAATACCACGCCAGTGACAAAGCAGGCACCAACCTCAGGCCCTCCAGGGTCAGTAACCCTTCTGTTGGGCTCAGAGCCCCTGTAGTAGCCAGCTTTGTTTTTGCTTCTTTTCGCCAGGGCTCCCCAATCTGCCAGGGTGTAGGAACCCTATCACAAACTGAGTTGCAAAATAAATGTTATCAAAGCAGTGTTTTAGTTCACTGGGTCTTGACTTCTGTCCCTGTCCAGATTTTGTCCCTAAGCCCAGATTTCAGGCATGTTGGCAGCAGAATACCTTCTAGGCACTGCCCTTTGAAGTAAACTTTTTGTTCCAGGCGGAATTTTTCCATTTGCTCTGCTGAAGAGAAGTTCAATTCTCGAGACACTGCCTTGCACTTGAGGATTTTCTTGGGAACACGGGCTGGTAAAGAAAAAGAAATATTGAAAGCATTTCTGGGAGCTTCTTAGAGATGATTTAGAGTGTATATTATCTATGTTAAATTTCATAAAATGCCTTGGTAACAGAATTACACTTTAATTAAAGGCAGAGGTCCCAAACTGGTCCAGTGCATTTGACTGAAAGATCTTCAAGGAACAACAGATTTAGTGCATCTAAAGGCCTTACCCAGATCCTCTTATCAGGAAAGGGGCTGAATGGGAACCTTCTTTCTATTCTGTTCCCTTGGTTTTTCTTTTATTTCAAGGAGATAAAAACACAAATTTTCTTTCAGAAAAAAGTTGAGATCTTACTTTGTATATTTGGGTATGTTCTAATGCTAAAATTTCAGCACGAAGTGGGTTTTGGGAAGTAGGAGAAAGAAACATAAGAAAGAAACTAGACATCTCAGCACCACGTGGACTGACGTGCTATGCCTGCAGAGGCCCGTCCCCTGGTGGGTCTCCATTAACTCAGTTCCCTGATGCCTAGGCCTGCTCTGCGTCATCAGCCCTGTGCAGACAAAGGGTGGAAAGTACCTTCATGCTCCACTCCAGGGACTGACAGGTCTTCTGTTCCTTGCCAGAGTATCTTCCCTGTCTCAGCATCCCGAAGGTTCATCCAATTTCTGATCAATATATTAAGGAAAAACAAGGCACTGAAGTGACTCCTACTTTGTACTCTAGGTGTTTCAGATTTGCTATCAACTCTTGTTTATTTTTTAGCAAGTTGGCCTAACTGCTAAGTGCCAAGAAAGCAAATAAGAATGTGTAGGAGAGGGATTTCCCTGGTGGTTCAGTGGTTAAGACTTCATGTTCCCAATGCAGGGGGCCCGGGTTTGATCTCTGGTCAGGGAACTAGATCCCGCATGCTGCAACTAAGAGCCTGCATGCCGCAACTAAAGATCCCGCATGCGGCAATGAAGATCCTGCATGCCGCAACTAAGACCCGGCACAGCCAAATTAATAAATTAAAAAAAAAAAAGAAGAAGAATGTGTAGGAGAGTACAAAAGGCATTTAAAGGAAAAAGCAGAGACCCAGGGGAGATATTTTTGTCTACAACATGAGAACTCAGAGACTGTACACATCTAGAAATTGCAAGAAAGAGGTAGAAAATGAACAGTGCAAAATTTAAAATTTTCCAACAGAATATGACCAGCCAAGATAAAAGACCTAAAGAAACAGATATGAGAGAAATTCCAGTAAATGACTCAGGCAGATTGCCCTACAGCGAAGATCACAGTCCATAAGCTTGACTCACAAGTCCAGACCTCTCACGTAGCTTTTTAGTGGCCTGCTCTTAAATATGAGAAGATAACCAAGGATCACCAGAAACTCAAGAAAGCATTTACTATGAAAGACAGACCAAAACAAAGAGGAAAAAAAAAGCAACTTAGAGGAAAAAAAGGCTACAGAGGAAGATACAAACTTTTAAAAATGAGCATTAAAAACAAACACAAAAACAACCAGCAAAACATAATCCTTACAGGGACTTCCCTGCTGGTCCAGTGGTAAAGAATCCACCTTACAATGCAGGGGACATGGGTTCGATCCCTGGTCAGGGAACTAACATCCCACATGCTGCGGGGCAACTAAGCCCGTGTGCCACAACTACTGAGCTCATGCACCTCAACTAGAGAGCCCGAGTGCCACAAACTACAGAGCCCATGTGCCCTGGAACCCACGCACCACAACTACAGAGCCCATGTGCCCTGGAGCCCATGCACCACAACTAGAGAGAAGCCCGTGCACCGCAACAAAAGATCCCGCATGCCTCAACGAAGATCCCGTGTGCCACAACTAAGACCCGAAACAGCCAAAAATAAAATAAATAAAAAATAAATAAATCTTAAAAAAACATAATCCTTATATATACTGTACTAAAAATTGTATACCATTGAATTTTGTGTATTTTAGGTGATTTTTCTTTGGCTCAAGGTTAAAACTTTTGAGACTGGTCAACTGATAATCTCTTTCAGTCAGAAAATGCCTTCTAACTTACATATTTATATTTTCTTGTTTCTGTATTGCTCATCATACAATAAATGCATCAACAATACCAATTAAATAAAAAAGTATGTTCAGAGGACAAAAAAAACTCTAGGAAAATATACATTTTGATAGCAGAACCAAACAACTCCACGCAAGGGTTGGAAGGCAAAGTTGAGAAATTATTTCAAAAAGAAAAAGACTACAAGGATAGAAAACAGGAGAGTAAAGATGCAAAAACTGGACATCAGTACAAGAGGTCCAACATCTAACTAGCAGGAATTTGAGAAAGAACAGAAAACACCAAGGAGAGGAAGTCATCAGACAAACGAATTCAAGAAAAAGTCCAGCAAGGGCCCAAGTCACATCATTGTGAACTTGCAGAACATCAAGGTTAAAGAGAAGCTTCCAGAGGGAAAATAAGTTGTTACGCAAAGGGTCAAAATCAGAATGAATGAGACTTTTCAACAGGGACTCTGGAGGACAGAAAAAAATGGAGCAGTGCCTTTAAAATTCTCAAGGAAATGATTCCTAAAACTAAAAAAACCTTTACTTTCTCAAGAAACGAACGGTAACATGCTCCTTCAAAATGACAGGGAAGACCAAGGAAGAGGATGACACTGAATCGAGGAAGCAAGGGATCTAAAACAAGAGACAGGTAAAGGGGTCCTTAGAGTGATGTTGAAGGAGACCCCAAGACAATAGCTCCTTAGCAGGCCTGGAGGGTGACTGGTCCAGGGTCCAGACAGGAGCAAGTCAGAACACTTAGGAAGAGATTTCCTTTTAAGAAGATGAAATTTGGACTTCCCTGGTGGCACAGTGGTTAAGAATCTGCCTGCCAATGCAGGGGACATGGGTTCGATCCCTGGTCTGGGAAGATCCACATGCCACGAAGCAACTAAGCCCGTGCGCCACAACTACTGAGCCTGCACTCTAGAGCCCGCAAGCCACAACTACTGAGCCCGCGTTGCTGCAACTACTGAAGCCCACATGCCTAGAGCCCATGCTCCGCAACAAGAGAAGCCACTGCAATGAGAAGCCCGCGCACTGCAACGAAGAGTAGCCCCCACTCACCGCAACTAGAGAAAGCCCGCGCGCAGCAACGAAAACCCAATGCAGCCAAAAAAAAAAAAAAAATTAAAAGAAGATGAAATTAAAAATAAAGACGAAATTCATAGAATATCTAATGTGTTTATATGGAAAGGATTTATTCAGTTAGGGGAGATTTGGAGGTCACATTAGTGAGAAGTATAGAAAATTGAAGCAAATGAATTAAAAAACCAAGACAATTATTAACATCAGGGAAAAATCAAAGGTGGTACTGGGAGAAAGTAGTAGTCACAGTATACTACATGGCTTCATTGCAAACAGTGTTGATGTAGTGATAATAAAAAGACAGGCTATGGATCCAATACAATTACCCTGGGAGGATGGGGGAAGGAGAAGAGAGTGTATGTGTGATTAAGCGTAAAGTGTGGAGAAAGAACAAAACTCATTTCCATCATGGGAAGTTGATAAATAATGCCCAAAACGGAAACATTAAGACATAACCACAGTGTGCTATTTAGAAATATCAAGATAAATACCCAATAAATCAGCTAGAAAGAATTGAAAATAGTTTTCTCTGGGGAGTAGAAAATAGGAATGGGAGCACATGGAATGCTGTTCTTCATTAGACACTGGGTAGAACTATGACTCTAACTGATGTACACACACAACTTTGATAAAGACTAAATTTAAAAAGATAGTCCCGGGCTTCCCTGGTGGCGCAGTGGTTGAGAATCTGCCTGCCGGTGCAGGGGACACGGGTTCGAGCCCTGGTCCGGGAGGATCCCACATGCCGCGGAGCGGCTGGGCCCGTGAGCCACAATTGCTGAGCCTGCGCGTCTGGAGCCTGTGCTCCGCAACAAGAGAGGCCGCGACAGTGAGAGGCCCGCGCACCGCGATGAAGAGTGGCCCCCGCTTGCCGCAGCTGGAGGAAGCCCTCGCACAGAGGCGAAGACCCAACACAGCCAAAAAAAAATAAATTAATTAAAATAAATAAATTAAAAAAAAAATAATGCCTCCAGTGACATACGAATGAATGGTGCTTATCCTCGCTGATAATTAGGAAATATAAATAAAATGAGAGTGAGATCATTTAAAAAAAAAAAGATAGTCCCAAGTTTTTTTGTTTTTGTTTTTAAAAACAATGAACAAATCATTAAAGGAAAATGAAATTAATATTCTCCATGCATGCTGGCTGAGCCTGGGAAAGATGGTTAATATTTATCAAGACACTGAGCTTCAGATAGATACAGTTTACATGCCTTTTTTTTTTTTTTTTTTTTTGCTGTCTAGCAACCAAACCTTCCCAACCAGCACCCTGCAGCCTCCTTTCCCCCACGGGAGGCAGTGACTGCTTTGCACTACAGCAACTAGAAGATCCAGATCCTTCTCTCCTGGTCATGGTGCAGCTGGGGGCAAGCACGTGAGCTAGGCTTGGACACCTGGGGCCCTGAAGCTGTAGTCACACAAGGATTTGAGGAAAAGTCAGCATTTCTTCAGGGTGGGGCAGCAGGTAGTGCCAACCCCACCTTTTCTGCAGTGTTCCCCCTGTTCCTCCAACTGCAGTCAGTTCTGAAAGCACCAGAGAGCCTTTGAGGGCCTTTCCCATTGTTTGGTAGCTTGCAGTGAGGAACCCTGAACAACACAGTTGATTAGCACCATTACGTACATAATGGTACTACATTTAACCCTCTGGAAAGATTCTTTCTAAGTTTTGTTGCTATATAAAAAAAGTCACAAAAGAGAACCAAGGGTTATCCAGTAGTGTGCCTTGAATGTGATGGGTACCCTAAGCTTCCTATGCCCTTGGTCTGTCTGTGCACTGTCCCCCGACATGAACCCACCATTGCTTTGAAGTTGTGTTGGTTGTGCTACTCTCCTCTCCGTGTGTGTAATCCTAACAAACTCTCCTTGTGTGCTCATTGTATTGCTGAATACTGCTGCTCTGCTGTACCTACGTGGTTTTCTCTCCTCTGTTTCATATTTCTACACTCCACTTTTTTTTTTTTTTTTTAAATTAATTAATTTATTTATTTATGGCTGTGTTGGGTCTTCGTTTCTGTGCGAGGGCTTCCTCTAGTTGTGGCAAGCTGGGGCCACTCTTCATCGCGGTGCGCGGGCCTCTCACTATCGCGGCCTCTCTTGTTGCGGAGCACAGGCTCCAGACACGCAGGCTCAGTAGTTGTGGCGCACGGGCCTAGTTGCTCCACGGCATGTGGGATCTTCCCAGACCAGGGCTCGAACCCGTGTGCCCTGCATTGGCAGGCAGATTCTCAACCACTGCGCCACCAGGGAAGCCCGACACTCCACTTTTTTTTAACAACTGAATCCAAAAGCAAGTCAAAAGTATCCATACTTGCTTAGGCCATCTCTTACAATTCTAATTACTACACATATTCTTACCCATTCTAGAGTCTCCATATATTAAGAGAAAGCTTCCCCAACTGGAGAAATAAAACAACAGCTACTACTGCTCTAGCTAGTCCACGCTGAGTGCTGATCTAAACAGAACTGCCTTAGACATTTAAGCCCAAGGTTTTCAGAAGACACAGTACTTATTCAACCTGCTGTGTACACGTTTTTTATTCTTTTTCTACAGATAGTCTCTTATGTACAAATACAGCCACACTGGACACCAAACTTTCTTAAATTAAATAACAGAACTAAAATTACTTCTAAAGTTCCAGGCTCACATGCAAGTAGGACATTCCAGCAAAACTACTGCAAGAAAAGCCTTGGGGGCTTCCCTGGTGGCGCAGTGGTTGGGAATCTGCCTGCCAATGCAGGGGACATGGGTTCGAGCCCTGGTCTGGGAAGATCCCACATGCCGCAGAGCAACTAGGCCCGTGAGCCACAATTACTGAGCCTGCGCGTCTGGAGCCCGTGCTCCGCAACAAGAGAGGCCACGATAGTGAGAGGCCCGCGAACCGCGATGAAGAGTGGCCCCCACTTGCCACAACTAGAGAAAGCCCTCGCACAGAAACGAAGACCCAACACAGCCAAAAATAAATAAATAAATAAATAAAATTTAAAAAAAAAAAGAAAAGCCTTGGGGAAGGGGTTCTCCCCACAAAGCAACAGATGGATCAGACCTAATAGCTTCTACAAAAAGCATTACTACCCCTGACCCAGGTCAGCAAAGAAAAGCCTGGGACCGGGACTTACTCTTCAATCTGTTAGGGGATGAAAAGAAAACAGCCTCAAATTAGAGTATTCTCTCTGATAGTTAGTGGGTAGTGAATTTAAGTTTCCTACATTTTATAACAAGGGAGAGAGGCTGCTAAAAACACATGTTTTGTCTAATATAAGCATCTCTTCTCTTTATAAATAATCAGATTAAGGACTTAATTATCTTTTTGGGAAATATAGTAAAAAAAAAAAATCTTTGGCCAATTCAACAATTAGGCAGCTCCTGCATGTACCCTAATCAGACACGTGGTCTGGTATGATTTAGGTGCAGTCCAGTGCAGGAGCTGGGGACAGACCTGAGGTAGAGAAGGCAGTCGGCAGGTGGTGGTGGAGTGAGAAGGGAAGGTGTGAGGATTGGAAGAAACCAGTTAGATGAGTGGGGTACTAGGTAAATAGACACTATCTATTAGTGTCTACATCATGTGCTTCATTTCATAATCCTAACAAAAACCTATGAGATTTCAGCTTCAGTAAATAATACAGCATTAGGGAAATACAACAGAGCTCTATCCAGTGATGCTGGGATGGAGGCTACTTAGAGCCCCTCCAAGTTCTGTGATTTTAGGAGTGAAAAGGAAGGCTCTTAGTTCATGATAGAGATGCAGTCATTTGGGAACAGCTTTCTACATCATAAAAATACAAATCCATGATAGCCTATCAGTAAAAAGAAATAAAAATTACTGAGGTAAGTGTCTTAAAATAATAACAATGTGAAAAATTGGTCCACAGAAGAGGAAGCATATTTGGCTAAAAATGTTGGAAATGAAAGGCAAGCTCTGAGGACTGATCATCATCCTGCTGAGAACATTTTTAACAGCTTTTTGCCAACCAGAGTTTTAAAAGAAAAAGAGCCTGAGTTTTAAGACTCAAAGGTCAAGTCACTTCCAGTCTTGAGAGAGGAGAGGATTAGGTGGACAAGCTTTAAGGAGGGGGGGCTGGAGGACTATTTATAAATACCACCTTCTGGGTCAGCCAGGTCTTTTCTCATTTAAAAGCTCCCTGGTGATTTATATGCAGGATGAGCACAAAGGAATGCTCGTTACTAAGGGAGCCTCTGCTTGGAAGAGAGCTGTCCCTGGTAGCTGCTATTCGGAAGTAGGCAGGCAAAAGAAGCACTTATACGTAAAAGTAAGAGCAGCTTAAAAATAAGCTTCAGAGCAAAAGCAATAGTTTGTAAAGTATCAAGCCTTAGAAAGGTAACAAAGGAAAGAAACTGAGACAAACATTATGGAAGAATGAGAGACACTTGGCTCAACATGTGGTCTGGTATGATTTAGGTGCAGTCCAGCGCAGGAGCTGGGGACAGACCTGAGGTAGAGAAGGCAGTCGGGAGGTGGTGGTGGAGTGGGAAGGGAAGGTGTGGGGATTGGAAGAAACCAGTTAGATGAGTGGGGTACTAGGTAAATTTCCTCGAGAGATGTGTATGCAGGAACTGGGATAAAAAGATTTAAAATACTTTGTAACAATCATCTATAGAAGCATTTTGGAAGGAGTACACTGGCCCTTGGGAGCCTTAATTAGTTTTAAATGGAAATAGTCAATATCAATTTTTATATATTAAGCCGAACAGATTCACTGTACATGCCAGTACCTCACCGGCCAGTTGAGGGAGGAAGAAAGAATGAGTGAGATTAGGGGAAGGGAAGAGAATAGAGAGAGGGAATGGGGAAGGCAAAGAGGGTAAAGAGGATAGAAACAGAACACACACAAACAGGGAAAGAGACTCAAGGGAGAGAGTTAAAGGAAAAAAAAAAAAAAAGACACTGAGAAAAAGAGACAAATAGAAATGCCCACATAAACTCAGAACCAAGAGACAGGGTTAAGACAGAAGGGAACAAAAAGGAAGGGCCTCAGGAAGTTTAGAGATGAGATTCCACAGTTTTTCCTACTTTCATATTGTACTGTAGAGTTGTCTTGGTTAGTGGCTTTCATAGAATGGTTTGAAAATGATGGGTAGAGGAGACTGAGCACTCCAACTATCAAGCCCCTCTGAAAATGTTAATTGGCTGATTCATAGTTTCCTGGAATTTATCATACAAACTGTGGTTACCAGTGGGGAGAGGGAATAGGGAGGGGCAATATAGGGGTAGGGGAGTTAAGAGGTACAAGCTATTAGGTATAAAATAAGCTACAAGGATATACTGAACAACATGGTGAATACAGCCAATATTTTATAATAACTATAAATGGAGTATAACCTTTAAAAATGTGTATCACTATATTTATTGTACGCCTGTAACTTATATAATATTGTACAGCAACTATACTTCAAAAAAATCTGTGGTACTTTTGAGAATGAAAGAGGGTGCTAACTGGGAAGCAGTTAAATGAGTTGGTTCATGTAAAGTGCTTAGAACAGTCCCTGGGCATTTAGTAAGCAGTGTGTTAGCTATTATTATTATTATTATTAATTATCATCTCCAATCTGGCCTCCTTGCTTCCATTCTTGACTCCTCCTCCAACCCATTCCCCTCACAGAAGGAAGTGGTTTCTTAGGACTGCAAATTAGATGTCAATCCCATTTTTTCCCTTCCTGTTAAAAAAAAAATGGAGTCCTTTCCATGGTTTCCAAGGTCCCCAGTCACTATACTCTGGTCACAGTGGGCTCCTTCCTCTGTCTCCGAGACAGTAGAGTCCCTTCTGCCTGCGTGATGCCCGTCCGAGAGCTTCTGCCCTTACTCTTTACACCCTCAGGTCCTGGCTTCAGTGGCACCTCCTCAGAGAGACTCTTGGGACCACTCAGCTTCCAGCAGTTTCTAAATCCAAATCTGCCTGACTCCTAAGTCAGGGCTCCGTCTGTGCCCCTAGGCCAACACCTGGCCACACCTTGGCCTCCCTTAAGCAGAAGATTTGTGATATCTCCACTTCCCCTGAGAAAAGGCTAAATACCACCCCACCTTTGTGTATTAGCTTCCTGGTCAAAAACCTTCAATGGATCCTCACAGAGTGATCCAGGGCTCTCCATATATCTCAATGATCTCAAACTATCATTCATTCAATAAATGCTTACTGACAACCTACTAGGTGCCAAATATTGACATCAAAGTTGCATGTAAAAAAATTTAGGCAATATTGTTTCATAAAAAGGGACAGGTGGAGGGGAATAATATTTCTAAATTCATGTATTATTTTATTAAAATTATGATCTTAAATATGTATGTAAAAATATTTTTTTATTGGAAAGATAAGAAATTGTCTTATACTCAGGGTCACCTTATATTTGGGCATTATTCTGATAATTTTGTGGGTTTTCTTTACTTAAAACCAAAGAACTTTACTCATTTCCTTCAAGATAATTCATACTCAGGCTGGATAATTTGCAATGATATTGAGATAATTCTCTAATGATATTAACTCCAATCCTGACACCAATCTAAGGATGGAAGATATATAACATTTCGATTCATAGCAATTCACCAAGAAGGGAATTGGTTGACCAAGTGTTATTCTATTCTAGTCTTTTTTAAAAAAATAAACTTTATTTATTTATTTATGGCTGCATTGGGTCTGTTGCTGCACGTGGGCTTTCTCTAGTTGTGGAGAGCAGGGGCTACTCTTCGTTGCGGTGCGCGGGCTTCTCACTGAGGTGGCTTCTCTTGTTGCAGAGCACGGGCTCTAGGCACGCGGGCTCAGTAGTTGTGGCTCGCAGGCTCTAGAGCCCAGGCTCAGTAGTTGTGGCATACGGGCTTAGTTGCTCCGTGTCATGTGGGATGTTCCCGGACCAGGGATTGAACCAATGTCCCCTGCATTGGCAGGCAGATTCTTAACCACTGCGCCACCAGGGAAGTCCCTAAATAAACTTTTAATTTTAGAAGTTTTAGATTTACAGAAAAGCTGTAAAATAGTAGAGTTCTCATATAGCCCACACCAGTTTCCCTTATCATAAACATTTACGTTTGTCACAACTAATGAACCGACACTGATACATTATCATTTAATTAAAGTCTACAGTTTGTTCAGATTTCCTTGGTTTTAATGTAATGTCCTTTTTCTGTCCTAGGATCCCACATTACATTTAGTTGTCATGTCTCCTGAAGCTCTTCTTGGCTGTGAGAATTTCTCAGATTTACCTTGTTTTTGATGACCTTGTTGAGGAGCACTTGTCAGGCATTTCCTGAGTGTCTATCAACTGGGGTTTGTCTGATGTTTTTTCTCATGATTGTGGGTTTTGGGGAGGAAGATCACTGATGTAAAGTGCCATTTTCATCACATCGTGTCAAGGGTACATACTATCAACATGACTTATCACTGTTGATGTTGACCTCAATCGCTTGGCTGAGGTAGTGCTTGTCAGTCTTCTCCACTGGAAACAGTCTTCTTCCCTTCTTTCCATATTTTACTCTTAGAAGGTAGTTGCTGTACACAGCCTAAATTAAAGGGTGGGAGTTACACTCCACCTCCCTATGGTAAGAATAACTATACAAATTATTTGGAATTATGCAGTGGAGATTGGTCTTGTCTCCCATTTATTTTTAAATCCAATTATTTATTTATATCAGTCCAGTTGGTTTTATTATCAAATGACTGTGCTCTGATACCTAAATTTTTATCTACAACATGAAAATGTTTCAACACTAAGTGATCTGTTTAAAAATATTTATTTAAGATGTTCACCTATAAGTCTCAGGGATTCATTTGGATTGTGGGGGGAAGATAGAGACCACAGTGTATATTAGTATATAGTCACAAGGAAAAGCTGACAGAGGAAAACAAAATTGGTTTGGAGCAGAACACCTGGATTAGGGTTCAATTTCTACCACATAATAGCTGTGTGATCTTAGATAAGTCATTTATCCTGCCTGAGTTTTAGTTTGTCAACTACCGATAATACCAAAGCCTTAAGGTTATTGCAGGATTATATGAAATGCCTACAAAAATGGTTTATAAATTGTTAAACATGATACAAATATAGGACATTATTATATCATAATTATTCAGGATTGGAAAAAGCAAAAAAAAAAAAAGGAAGTAAGTTCTTCTGAGCTATTTCAAATTCTCTAATAAAAGCACATTATCTTAAATGCTGTATAATATTCAATAAGGGAAAAATTAAAAGTTAGTTGTATTAGTTAATGTTTGACTTTGGTTTTACTCACTCAAAACCTTATAATTCCTAGAAAATCTGTTGCAGTGCTTTTTGTTGCTCATATATTAATCAGCATTTCTTTTCCCATCTTCATCTGTTTAAGAGAACAGGTAAGACCTAATTCTACTTTATACTTGTAAATACATATATACTAAATATTAGATATACAGAAAGCAGAAATTGTATTTAGGGGTTTGAGTAGCTTAACCTGGAAAAAATAAAGGCAGGGATGGCTCCCTTAGTTTTAGAATTTCAAATAAAACCTAACTTTAATTCCTTCTGGTTTTCTACTTCACTCACATTTTACACTGATATATATTAACTAAGAGTTAGGTAGATTTATTTTTTTATTTGAGAAAAATCACTAGAAAATGATTTTTTCTTCTATTGGCGCTTGTTGTTAAAGCTAGTTCTCTCAAAGTATTTTTTTCTCCTTTATATTGTTGGTACGATAGCCTCCCAACTAATTTTTCTCCTTCAATCTCTGGTCCATTGTTTCTTAAAGTGTGGTTTGATGATCTTGTTAAAAAAGCTGTTTCCGGGGCTTCCCTGGTGGCGCAGTGGTTGAGAGTCTGCCTGCTAATGCAGGGGACACGGGTTCGAGCCCTGGCCTGGGAAGATCCCACATGCCGCGGAGCGGCTGGGCCCGTGAGCCACAACTGCTGAGCCTGCGCGTCTGGAGCCTGTGCTCCGCGGCGAGAGAGGCCGCGGCGGTGAGAGGCCCGCGCATCGCGATGAAGAGTGGCCCCCGCTTGCCACAACTGGAGAAAGCCCTCGCACAGAAACGAAGACCCAACACAGCCAAAATCAATCAATCAATCAATCAATCAAAACATACGCATCTGATTCAAGATCCTCATTAAAAAAAAAAAAAAAAAAAATGCTTAGGAGCAATTTAAAAAAAAAAAAAAAAAAAAAAAAAAAAAAGCTGTTTCCAAGGCCTTATCTCAGACCTATTTAATCAGAATCTTTTCAGGTGAGGTCTGGGGATGCTCATTTTACACTTTAAAAAAAAAATTTATTTATTTTATTTATTTATTTGGCTGTGTTGGGTCTTTGTTGTTGTGCGCGAGCTTTCTTTAGTTGCGGCGAGCAGGGGCTACTCTTTGTTGCGGTGTGTGGGCTTCTCATTGCGGTGGCTTCTCTTGTTGCAGAGCAGGGCTCTAGGTGCGCAGGCTTCAGTAGTTGTGGCATGCGGGCTCAGTAGTTGTGGCTCGCGGGCTCTAGAACGCAGGCTCAGTAGTTGTGGTGCACGGGCTTAGTTGCTCCGCGGCATGTGGAATTTTCCCGGAGCAGGGCTCAAACCCGTGTGCCCTGCATTGGCAGGCGGATTCTTAACTACTGCGCCACCAGGTAAGTCGCAGGGGATGCTCATTTTAAAAAGCAATTCTGGACTTCCCTGGTGGCACACAAGTTAAGAATCCGCCTGCCAATGCAGGGGACACAGGTTCGAGCCCTGGTCCAGGAAGATCCCACATGCCGCAGAGCAACTAAGCCCGTTCACCACAACTGCTGAGCCTGCGCTCTAGAGCCCGCGAGCCACAACTACTGAGCCCACGTGCTACAACTACTGAAGCCCAGGCGCCTAGAGACTGTGTTCCCCAACAAAGACAAGCCACTTCAATGAGAAGCCTGCGCACCGCAACTAAGAGTAGCCCCTGCTCGCCACAACTAGAGAAAGCCTGCGTGCAGCAAGGAAGACCCAATGCAGCCAAAAATAAATAAATAAATAAGCAATTCTATGTGCAATAAAATTGAAGTACCACTTGTCTAGCCTTTACAATCTAATACACTGTGACTAGAGTTACATTCCTAAAGTACGAGCTGGATCATATCATTACTTCCTCTTCATAAACCTTCAAAAGACTTTCACTTCAGAGAAAACTTCCTAACTTCTTAGCTTGGCATTTAAAATTCTTTACATTGTGGCACAAACATGTCTCTAGTCTCCCTTTCTGCTTCACAGCCCTTCCTATCCCTTCCTGTACCCCATTCTCATCTAGGCACAGTGAGTATACTATGCCCCATGAACCTCTATGCTCTCTGGTCAGCTTGGGCACTTGTTTGAAGTCTCTCAGGAGAGGAACCAGAAAGATCAAGAGAGTTGAGTTGCCTTTTGGAGATCTAATCAAGTGTTATGATCACCACAAGGCCACACCAGACAGCTGATAAAAGGAGGTGGGAAGAAACCTTTCTTTAGCTTAGAGGACCCCTGTGGAGGCAACCATGACAGAGGGAAATAGGAGTAACAAAGACACAATAATTATCATTGGCAGAAGCTGGCTATAATTGCCCCAGATGTACTAATTGCAGAGCAAAGGCACCCATATCACCCCAAGAAAACCTCTCTAAAATACATGAAGTGTGACCAGTCTTTACTTCCATCGAGAGAAGGAAACACCCTTTGTCCTTTTCATATAATGCCGTAAATGTTGTACAGCAAAACTTGTTCCAAAAAATGGCAGCTTCTCATCGTGTGATGGGACTAAGAGAAAGGCAACAAAGCAGAGCTGTTCAGTACCCTAACCAAAGTTACACAGTTGAGAGGCAGCAGCCCAGGATTTGGAATGATGGTCAGACTCTGAAGCTTAAGCTTCTTCCACTATTCCCGCTGCCTCCCCATGAAAGGGAATAAAGCAACGATAAAACAACTGTCTTAGTCTTCGTGCTCCTTCTTACCCTTTCCTCCAAAGATTAAAATTCACCCTTGTTTCTATTACAACTTTTAAAATTACCATGTTTTTTTCTTAATGAAATGAAAAACAACTTATTTGTAAAAAGGCCCAGAAAAACTCTTAAGTCTTCAGCACTTCTAGAAACACCAAACTGCTCAAGCCAATGGCAATTCTGGTTTCAGTCATTGGCTCCCATTCTAGGTGAAGCTGACTGCTCATGAAGTGATTCACAGGTAAAATATAGCTTTTAATTCTTTCAATCATTAGTAGTTCAGGTCTCCCTTAGTTTGCTCATTCTCCTATATCCTGAGTTTCCAGTCTTTGGATGATGCAGAGTTGAGGGAGACTATTAGGCTATGGAAGAGGAATATACATTTTTAACAATGGATGAAAAGAAATATTTTGTATTCAAGGAAGAGAATGGGTCAAGAAGTGTTGAGTAAGGAGAAATAAAGATGCTATGTATAAAGTAAGCCATGGGGAAACACTAGAGGCATTCCCTTTAAAGTCAGAAGTAGGACAGAGATACCTTCTAGCACCACTACTATTTACTTTATTCTGGAGGTACTAGACAATACAATTATAAGAGACAAGAATATGAAATATAAAAATTGGAAAAGAGAAAATAAAATTATCATTATTTGCAAGTGATATGACTATATATCTGGAAAACCCAAAAGAATCAAAAGAAAACCTACTGTAAATAATAAATAAGGATGCTTGGCCCAAAATTAATACTATATTAACAAAAAGCAGAAAATATAATGGAATGAAAAATCTCACAAGCAAAAGCAACAAAAAAGTTAAATACTTAGGAAGAAACATATCAAGAAAGTTGTAAGCTCTGCAAGAAAAAAAAAAAAACTCTAAATGCAACTGAGGGACACAAAAGAAATATTAAATAAATGGAAAGACCTTAATTTTGGATGGAAAAATTAATGTCATAAAGATTAAGCTGTACATTTAATGCAATCCAAATAAGTGTAACTATAGGATTTCTAAAAAACCAGGTAAACTGAATTTAAAATTCATATGGACAATATGAGAATCATCAGGAAAATCCTGAAGAGTAACAAGAAAAAGGTAACAAGAAATACATCCTTCCAGATATTAAAACTTATAAAGCTATAGTAATTAAAATAGTATGTAGAGCTGAATGTGACCAGGCAGGTCAATGGAAGAGAACAGAAAATTGAACAATAGAAGAGAACAGAAAAAATCATATGGAATTTAGTATATATTAACAGAGACATTTAAAATCAGCGGCAAAAAAGATGGACTACTGAATAAATAGTGTTAGGACAAAAGGGTGGCCATACAGAAAAATTAAATCTCTACCTCACTCCTTCCATTAAAATGTATTTCAGATAGATCAAATTTTAAAAAGGAAGGAAGGAAGGAAGGAAGGAATAAAGGGAGGAAGGAAGGGGAAAAATACAAAGGGAAATGTGAGAATCTTTTTTATAATCTAGGAGTGGGAAAGGTCTAATATGATGAAAAATCCAGAAGCCTTTATAGGAAGTTTCTTCCTTCTCTGACCAAACCTGCAAACTGCCAGAAATCTTCACTTCCCACTGTCATTGCTTTATTCCTCCCACTTAAAGCCTGTGGAGGCTCCCTATTTCATATGTAATTTATTCCTCCACTTGATTTAAAAAAAAAACAGTCCAGCTTTTAAACTGCAAAAAAGTTTTAGTTTTCACTATATAACCTTTTATACTGTTTGAAAAAATTTTAATCTGTATATTACTTAAAAGTAAAAGCACAAATAACTTCGGTAAAAATCACTTCCTAATTATTAACCAAAGGACAGGCCTAATTTTTCATGCCCTAGGTCACTTGAATTTCTTTCTTTCTTTGGAAGCTTTTCTCTTTAGTGATGACTTGGGCCTGGGTTCCTCCCTACTCTAGTATATAGTAACTTCTGCAGAAGGAGAGAATTCCAGTAGGATCTGTTGAATTTGATCAGATTAATCTTTGCAGCAGCTTCTGCCATGTCAACTCTGGTGTCACTAGTTTCACTTCACTAAAGGCAGTGGTGTGTGGCTTCTTTAAACAGAGGGGCAGAATTACCAGGCCACATGTTTGTACCTCCTGGCTAAAACAGACACTATAACCAGCCATCTCTGAACGAATCAAGATTTAAAAATGAGCTTCTACTTGCCAAACGGCCCTCCTCAATGCCTATTTTTGTCTTCCTCTGTATGGTTTTCTAGTACTTGCTCCCCATTACACTTCCCTTTATTCTGAACTCTCATAGGCTTTTAGCAGGTGTTTTGTGTACTAGTTACTGTTTCCCTAATTTGATTATGGGTTTCTTGAGGGCAGAGGTGTTCCCACTCATTGAGTTTATAGCAAAAACAGGGAAATCTTTGGCTGTGAGTTCCTGGCTTTTGTGTCACATCAGTCAGTACCTTTCCAGTGTGCCAAAAGTAATTAGCAAAAATTTTATTTTGGAGGGGGGGTAATAGGGCTAAGAAGGATGAACAATGAAGAAATCGCTTACAAATTATTAGGTCTAGGGTACTCTACATAAGGGTAGTCAATATTAGTTTTTTATAGGGTACATTTTCTTAGGAAGGATTTTTATTTTAGGATTATGTTTGAATTAAGGCAAAAAAGGGACCTATTTCTTAATTAGCATTTTATTTTTATTCTACTTTGTAAAGTACAATTTATCTCTTTTTCATGGCACTTATTAACAGGTATCTTAGAGTTACTGTACAGTTGGGGTTTTTTTGTTTGTTTGTTTTTGCCGTGCCTTGTGGCATGCGGGATCTTAGTTACCACTCCCTGCAGTGGAAGTGCGGAGTTTTAACCACTGGACGGCCAGGAGAGTCCCTACTGTACTGTTCTTATTTACTTAGAACTTGGTTACCGTTTTCAGTCTTCCTAAAAAAATAATCAAATTCTAGAAATAATCTTTTCCTGCCATTTTAGTAACAGTTTAGAATTATAAACTTTGGAAAATGTAATCTCTTAAAGATGCTACCAAAGTCAAAACAGGGGCACATTGCTAAACTATGCCAGAGAAAACAAAGACCATTAGCTCTATTAGCTTGAAATGTGACCGAGTACAAAGGAATCATTTTTTTTTTTAACATCTTTATTGGAGTATAATTGCTTTACAATAAGGAATCATTTTTAAATGGGCAATTATTATTATAAATAAATAGTACAGTCTCCTTTATATTTTCATACTAGTTTTAGAGATTGGATAATTTATAAAGATAAATATCTGCTTGCTGATCATTTGAATGCACACATTTAACTAGAAAAAGGTACCACATCTAAGATCCTGTGAGATTCCTTAATATAAGAGGAGAGAGAGATTGAAAGGGAGAGAGGAGAGAAGAGAGAGAAGAGGGAGAGAGGAGAGAGAGGAGAGAGAGGAGAGGAGAGAGAGGAGAGAGAGAGAGAAGAGAGAGGGAGAGAGAGAGGAGAGGTGGAGAGGGACGGGGAGAGAGGGTGGGTGAGAATGAGAGAGTGAGAGAGAGAGAGAGAGGAGAGGAGAGGAGAGAGAGGAGAGAGGGGAGAGAGGGGAGGGAGGGAGGGAGGGGAGGGAGAGAGGGAGACGGAGAGGGAGAGGGAGAGAGGGAGAGAGAGAGAGAGTGAGTGAGAAAGAGGGAAGGGGGAGGGGGGAGAGAAAAAGAGAAAGAAAAACAGAGAGAGAGAGTGAGCCTGCTTTTTTATACAGCTGAATTTAATGTTAGCAATTTAAAACAGTTGTGTGAAAACGAAGGGTTTTTTTTTTTAATTAAAAAAACCTAAATGGTTTAAAACGCTCTGCAGGAATTTACTGTTTTAAAGGTACCAAATAAGTTACCTTATAAATGGAGTAAATTTTCTGTAATATTAACGTTTAAAGCCCTAATTTGAGAGTTATAAGTGAATTTCTGTTTACTGTGATTTCTTCAGGCAGGGCACATCCATGGTAAGTCTTCACTGTGATAGGAAAGAATGTCAGTCATATTAGATAACAACTTCTGAAGATTATACCCTGCTTAGATACAATCATATTTTAGATCTGAACCACCTAAAAGCCAGAACTTAATTTGTCACACCACTGTAATATATCTTTCCCTACCACACAAGACCTCTCTCTTAAAAAAAGAATTCCTTTGATGTCTTCATAAAGTTACATTTTTTTCCTTTTTTTAAGCCAAAGAACCTGGAGTGCATTACTGTCACATCAATGACACCGTATAATTTGCATACACTTTCAATATGGCCTCAAGCAAGGGCCAAGACCAAATTATCTATATGGGAAACAACTTCCAGGGCAGCACTAACTTTATTCAACCAAGAGAACCTGAAATTCTCTGCTATATTAGCATTTGCTGGCAGAGGAGGCTGCTGTCAATTTGCTGCTGTCACATTATTTTCCTTTGTCTCAGTCAGAAGCCACAGGGGAGGGCTACAGGGTTTGCTTTTGACTTGAAACAACAGCAGAGGTTATGGATTCCCTCCCCTGCCTAACTTGACTCCTGGCTCCTCCCCTGGAAACAGGGTAAAACTGGGGACAGAACATACCAAACAGGACGAGCAATCTGCTATTCCATGAAACTTTTGGTTGGCCACTTGGGGAACATGGAAATGTCTGTCAGAGGAAGGAAAATAAGGAAATTCTGTAGAGCTGGCTTTAACAAGGAGGTCCACTAGCTTCCTTGTTACCCTCTGTTTCTTTGCTCCACTTCTCACTTCTTTTAATACGCATTGCTGAGTCTGACTGTAAATACGATAGCTGAAAAGCAGCTGGTTCCACAACTGTCTTGCACGGTTATTCACCAAATGGACTCTCAGGGTAATCCTAGAATGTATGTTACCCAGGGAAAACAAGAGCTGATGGTACTGTACCAATGTCCATTTCCTGGTTTTGATAATATACTGTGGCTATGTAAGCTGTTATCACTGAGGGTCACTGGGTGAAGGGTACAAGGAAACTCACTGATCTATTTTCACAACTTCTTGTGAGCTAAAATTATTTCAAAACGAAGTTTAAAAATAAAAAAATAGACAGACACCCATATGTACATCCACACTACTAGTTTCTAAGACAGCATTTAAGACTCTAAGGCTGTGCTTTTCTTTATGGCCTTCAATATCCCATTGTTGTTTTACTTTACTTATGTTTAAACTTTATCACTTAAGTTTTTTTCCTCACTGGTAACAGAGTAAATGATATTCAGTAATATAACAAAGATTTCAATAGGGAGATAAGGCAAACAGAGGGCTTATTTCCAAGCGAAGTTAAAGAGAAACTGTAGAAAGGGTCACAAGGAAGAGATTTCTTGTCCTCCTTTGACTGTGGTTTATCTCTCATGCTGAGAATTATAGGTTTCGGGGTGGGGGAAAGATGCAGAAGAGTTAACCAGTTAACCAGCTGCTGAGTTAAACAGCTGGTGGTGGTTTTGGACCCAGGTAACTAGAAAAGTAATGGTACCTTATAAAAAAATTTAAGAGAAAAAAAGAATTTTATTTTCGAGAGGAGGGGAAAAGAGTTGGTAACAGTATGGCAAAGGAGGATGCAACACGGAGGCCCCTCAAAAACCTCAAGGACGAAAAAACATGCAGAACATGTAGGTGGTAGTAGTAGTGGGAAGTACACTAACGAATACTTCAAGCTACAATAATTAGTTTGGAACTAGCATAAAAATAGGCAGACCGATATACTAGAAAACATAGCCGTGACCCCAGCGTATATTAAAACTTCTATACCATACGCTATATTCCAAATCACTGACGAAAAATGGCTAATTATCTCACATTCTTTACTATAATACACTACAATTCGCCTCAAGAATTAGATATAAAGAAAATATAGGTGAATATTTATGTGACCTAAGGATGAAAAAGCCCTCTAAACAGACATGCAAAAGAAAAAAATCATAAAAAGAGTAAAGAGTGTACAATTTGATAAAAAATAGTTCAAGACCCGAGTGGTTTCAGCCAGAGAGGGAGAGTACTAGGGTTGGGGACAGAGATCAAAACAGACTAGTTTATTCAAACTGTTTTAAGTTTTTACAAGAAGAATATATTTGTTTATTACTTGAGTTAATTTAATTTAAAAAGTATCTCAGAAAGTCAAACCATAGAACACCTGTTACCTCAAAATCATCATAAACAAAGTTAAGTCAAATGAAAAACTAGAAAAATATAATATGACAAGCAAAGGGACAAGGTCTTTACTATACAAGGAGCACTTACATAAGAAAAAGACAAAATGGCTCAAAAGAACACGAGGCAAAACATGGGGGAAATGCAAGTTTTCACCTGTCAGACTGGCCCCCTGAGCCTGGCCCTCAGAGAAGGTGAGGGAGAAAGAGCCGTGTCTCCCCAGGGTTTCCAAGGGAGGTGCCTCCCTGGGGGAGGACAAGGTTTCAGAGAGGCAAGCAGGCGGGAGGGAGGGCTCCAGGAAGAGCTCCTGGAGGGAGGAGACTGGTTTTAGAATGGAAAAGGGTTTTCTGACAGGGTGGTGCTGGGGAGGCCTGGGTCGGGTATAAGGCAAGGGGATGAGACCACCAGAAAGGACCGGTGCCTGGAGGAGCCTGCGTTTGGGGAGGGTACAGGAAGTTTATGGAGTCACTGAGTCATTTATAGCCTATTCTCAAGGTTTCCGACTTTACAAAATTATTTTGGTGCCAAAATTGCTCAAGGGCTTTGTTTCTTTGGGCATTGACCTTTCTGACCTTCCTTTCCAGTCAGTCACCAAGTCCTGCTATTTTCTTCCATTGAAATGCAATTTCGGGCTTCCCTGGTGGCGCAGTGGTTGAGAATCTGCCTGCCAAGGAAGGGGACACGGGTTCGAGCCCTGGTCTGGGAGGATCCCACATGCCGCGGAGCAACTAGGCCCGTGAGCCACAACTACTGAGCCTGCGCGTCTGGAGCTTGTGCTCCGCAACGGGAGAGGCCACAACGGTGAGAGGCCCGTGCACCGCGATGAAGAGTGGCCCCCGCTCGCTGCAACTGGAGAAAGCCCTCGCACAGAAACGAAGACCCAACACAGCCAAAAATAAATATAAATAAATAAATAAATAACTTTAAAAATGCAGTTTCACATTTTTTTCCCCCCTATCCAATCTGCACACTACTGCTAGACTTGTTTCTAAAGTATCACTTGGATCAGGTCTCCTCCCTGCTCAAAAACCTTTCAGTGCTTTCTACTGTCACTGGATCAAGTAAAGACACACACACTCATCCGCCACCTTGAGGTGTCTCTGGTTCACTTCAAAAACATCTGCTCCAGCCAAAGTGGTCCAATCACAGACCTGTTCCTATATGTGACACCACCCCCAAAACCTTTTTTGTGCTTTGCCTAAGCTGATTTCACACTCGGAACACCCTTTCCTTTTTACTTCTCCATAGTGTAGCATCCTTTCACGTTCAGTTTCATTCCCTCATCAGTATACAATGTGGTTAAAGCACAGGCGTGGAAACTCACAGCCCTGGTTATAATCATGGCTCTGTCATTTGTGACCTTGGGCTTAGTTTCTTAAGGCTTAGTTTGCCTCAACTCCAAAATGTAATAAATACTTTTATGACTTTTGTGAAGATTCAGTAAGAACTGATGTACATAAAACTAATACAGTGCCTGGAACACAGTAGATTAGTAGTAGTGCCTGGAAACTCACTAGATTAGTATTCATTGTTATTGTCCAAACACACTCTTTTCTCTGAGTGTAAAGTTTTTCTTGCTAGCTGGTAATAGCTTGTGTGCACTGCTGTTTTCTCTCTTATATTTAAACTTTTTATACTTCTTAACACTCAATGTGCCAAGCCCTGTGTTAGGTGCTTTACAAACACAAAACCACATGAGTTAGGTACCGCTCTATCACTTCACTTTCTGGATGGGAAAACTAAGTTTGGAGATATTAAAAACCTTACCTAATATTAAACAGCTAGTAAAGAGTAGAAGGAAGATGCAGGTGATTCTTTGATTGATCTATTTTTAAGATTGAAAATTGCCTAGGATTTTCATGAATGATCGTTGGGCAGTCCTAATGAGTCAGGTCTGGTCTTCCCTCACCTGGAGATTTCTCCCAGGGAGAACTGAGCACTGTCACTAGATCCGGCTTCAGCATCACTCTCCAAAAAGCCAGAGCCTGGGCTTTCCTCCAGGGACCACCATGACCCTTTGACTTTCAGAAAGAAAGCATACTAGCAGCCCCATGTTTTGTTATAAGAAGAGAGGAAGATCATTTCCAGAGTCAGAAATCATGCCATAAGGCGTCAAGAACAAAAACCAGGTTTCCATCAGCGAAAAGCACCTTTCTGAGGAGAAAAAAAAGAGAGGCTCTTAATAGAAACAGCCAAGCCTTCTGGGTACAGAAGAGGCCAACTTTTCCCAAAGGTAACATTTAAAAGACTGTGAGTCTTAAGAGTCAGAAAGACAAAACCCTAAAGGGCAAGGGAAGGACAGACCCCACTATTAATTTATTCTTCACTCTGATGACAGTGCCAGTACATGCAATTAGAATTTTTTTTTTTTGGTAAGAATTGAAAAAAGACAAAAATGAACCATTATGTTAACTGATACTATAATTATGTTTACAGACTGATTTCCAGTGGAATCATTACACATTAGGCCTCTTTAGGAGCCTATAGTTTTCAGACTGTGAAAAAGCATTGCCTCTGAGTGAAACCTACAAATTTTATCTCCCTAACTCTAAAGATAAAACTGTTTTGGCTGATAAAGGTTAAAGAACTCCTCTAAAACAACCAGACAAAAGAAACCAACAGCAAAACAATAAAACAACAACAACAAAAAGCAAACTTCTCATGTCTCGGAGAGTTAACATACACTGAGCTAAGGCTCAGTGTATGTTAACTCCCTGAGTTGGGAGACTGGGATTGATGGACGACCAACAGGGGTTCTGAGGTTTCGTCCTTCATTCATCCACTTGTCAAATTCTGCTCAGAGGCTCTTTGCTTGTGGAAGGAGGGCAAAGAACTTTTTTCTCTACGATGCTTTTTGTTATTCCCTCCTGCAGATCAAAAGAGAATTATGAGGACTGTTCAAATATCATTAAGATGGCAATATTTCCCAAATTCAACTTGATCACTATCAAAATCCCAGCTGGCTTTTTTTGCAGAAATCGAAAGACTGATTCTAAAATTCATATGGAAATCAAGGGACTCAGAGTAGCCAAACAATCTTGAGAAAGAAAACAAAGTTGGACAAATCACACCTCCTGATTTCAAAACTTGCTACAAAGCTACAGTAATCAAGATGGTGTGGTACTGGCATAAGGATAGACATATATATCAATGGACTAGAATTGAGAGTCCATAAATAAACCTCACATTTATGGTCAAATGATTTTCAACAAGGGTGCCAAGACAATTCAATGGGAGAAAGAATAGTCTTTTCAACAGATGGTGCTGGGACAATGGGCTATCTACATGCAAAAAAAATAAAGTTGGACCCCCAACTCTCACACCATACATAAAAATTAACTCAAAGTGGATCATAGGTCCAAATGTAAGAGTTAAAATTATAAAACTCTTAGAAAAAATATAGGAGTAACTCTTTGTGACCTTGGGCTAGTTAAAGCCTTCTTAGATAATGACAGACTAGAAAAACACAAGTGACAAAAGAAAAAATAAATTGAACTTCATCAAAGTTAAAAACTCTTATGCTTCAAAGGAAACCATTAAGAAAATGCAAAAACAGGGGACTTCCCTGGTGGTCCAGTGGTAAAGAATCCACCTTCCAATGCAGGGGATGTGGGTTCGATCCCTTGTCAGGGAACTAAGATCCCACATGCTGCAGGGCAACTAAGCCCGTGTGCCAAAACTACTGAGCTCGTGCGTCTCAACTAGAGAGCCTGCATGTTGCAAACCACAGAGCCCACGCGCTCTGGAACCCATGCACCACAACTAGAGAGAAGCCCATGGGCCCCAACAAAGAGCCTGCATGCCGCAAGGAAAGATCCTGCATGCCTCAACAAAGATCCCGTGTGCCACAACTAAGACCCGACGCAGCCAAAAATAAAAACAAATAAATAACTAATTAATAAGTATTAAAAAAAAAAGAAAACAGAAAAACAACCCACAGAATGGGAGAAAATATTTGCAAATCATAAATCTGATAAGGGAATTGTATCCAGAATATATAAAGAACTCTTACAACTCAATAATAAGACAAATAACCCAGTTAAAAAATGGACAAGAATCGGAACAGACATTTCTCCAAAGAAAATATACAAATATGGAGAAAAGGGAACCCTCTTGCACTGTTGGTGGGAATGTAAATTGATACAGCCACTATGGAGAACAGTATGGAGGTTCCTTAAAAAACTAAAAATAGAACTACCATATGACCCAGCAATCCCACTGCTGGGCATATACCCAGAGAAAACCATAATTCAAAAAGACACATGCACCCCAATGTTCACTGCAGCACTATTTACAATAGCCAGGTCATAGAAGCAACCTGAATGCCCATCGACAGACAAATGGATAAAGAAGATGTGGTACATATGTACAATGGAATATTACTCAGCCATAAAAGGGAATGAAATTGGGTCATTTGTAGAGATGTGGATGGATCTAGAGACTGTCATACAGAGTAAAGTAAGTCAGAAAGAGAAAAACAAATATCGTATATTAACACATATATGTGGAACCTAGAAAAATGGTACAGATGAACCGGTTTGCAGGGCAGAAACAGAGACACAGATGCAGAGAACAAACGTATGGACACCACGGGGGAAAGTGGCGGGGTGGGATGAATTGGGAGGTTGGGATTGACATATATACACTAATATGTATAAAATAGATAACTAATATGAACCCACTATATAAAAAAATAAATAAAATAAAATTCAAAAAAAAGGGGCTTCCCTGGTGGTGCAGTGGTTGAGAATCCGCCTGACAATGCAGGGGAGACGGGTTCGATCCCTGGTCCGGGAAGATCCCACATGCCACGGAGCAACTAAGCCTGTGTGCCACAACTACTGAGCCTGTGCTCTAGAGCCTGCGAGCCACAACTACTGAGCCTGCGTGCCACAACTATTGAAGCCCGCACGCCTAGAGCCTGTGCTCCGCAACAAGAGAAGCCACTGCAATGAGAAGCCCGCACACCGCAATGAAGAGTAGCCCCCGTGTGCCACAACTAGAGAAAGCCTGCATGCAGCAACGAAGACCCAACGCAGCCAAAAATAAATGAATAACAGAAAAAAAAATTTATATTAAAAAAAAAAATTCAAAAAAACCCCCGAAAATATACAAATAGCCAAAAGCACATGAAAAGATGTTCAACATCATTAGTCATCAGGGAAATGCATATTAAAACCACAACGAGATACTACTTTATACCCTCTAGGATAAGTATTCTCAGGAAGACATAGCGTGGATGATGATGTAGAGAAACTGGAACCCTCATATACTGCTGTTGGAAATGTAAAATGGTGCAGCCACTTTGGAAGAGTCTGGCAGTTTCTCAGAAGGTTAAACAGAGTTACCATACGGCCCAGCTATTCCACTCCTAGGTATATGCCCAAGAGAAATGAAAACATATGTTCACACAACAACTTGTACATGAATGTTCATAGCAGCATTACTCATAATAACCAAAAAAAGTGAAGACAACCCAAATGTTCATCAACTGATGAATGGATAAACAAAATGTGGTATAGCTACACAATGGACTACTATTTGGAATTAAAATGGAATTAGGTACTGATACATGCTACAACATGGATGAACCTTGAAAACAATATCTTAAGTGAAAGAAGCTAGTCACAAAAGACTAAATATTCTTTGGTCCCATTTATATGAAATATCCAGAATAGTCAAATCTATAGAGACAGAAGGTAGATTAATGGTTTCCTAGAGCAGGGGTGGGAGGGTAGAGGAAACGGGGAATGCCTGCTAATGGGTACAGGAGTTTCTTTCAGGGCGATGGAATGTTCCAAAAGTGATTGTGTTGATGGCTGCACAACACTGTGAATACACTAAAAACCACTGAATTGTACATTTTAAATGGGTGAATTGTATCTTAATAAAGCTATTAGATATGTACTTTAAAAAGAACTATAGAGATATCAGAAAAAGCCTTCAAAATTAATGAAAGGGTCATAAAATGTTTCAAAAAGCAAAAATCCAGAAAAGAATCAGAGAGTGGTAAGTGTGTGGAAAAAGGAATCTGTAAGTATGTGGAAAAGGAATCTGTAGGACTAGAAAGGATCTAGCAGAAAGTTAAAATATTCTTGGTCTGGATCTATTCTGAAAAACAAATTAAAGAAACACATGGTAGGAGGGATAAATTGGGAGTTTGGGATTAACATATACACACTACTATATATAAAAGAGATAAACAACAAGAACCTACTGTATAGCACAGGGAACTATATTCAACATCTTGTAATAACCTATAATAGAAAAGAATCTGTAAAAGAATACACACATATATATATATAACTTTGCTGTACACCTGAAACTAACACAACTTTGTAAATCAACTATACTTCAATAAAAAAACCAAAACATATATCAATTCTATCTCAATAAACTTAGAAACAAATTTAAAAAACACGAGCGGGAGAGTCTAACACAACCTGTTCTACCTTTTTTTTTGAAGTTTTATTTTATAAATGACAAAAAAGGGATGGTTTGCATATGAACTCTTTAGATATAGGAAAAGCTTAGTAGTAATTTCTCATGCCAAATCCACCTTCCACCCTAATGTTTTCTGAACAATTGCTTTAATAATAATAAAAAAATACAGAATTAGGCTATCAAATCTACTAAGGCCATCAATGAAATCCATCATTCATTTGCGTAGTACCTTAAAGTTCATAAATCACTTTTATACCTATTATCTCAGCTGACCCTCTTGAAGCAGGTATCACCCCCATTTTAAAGATGAAGAAACAGCCTCAGAGACATTAACAGGCACTTAAAGCCTCACAGCTAGTGAGAAGTATAGACAGATTAGAACCCAGGTCTTGCTCTACTAAGCCACCTTCTAAGTTTATAAAGAAATTGCTTTTTTGTATAGAATATTCCTTTAGTAATATTCCTTTAGTAAATACAATTTTTTTCTTGTTGAATTTTCTCTTACATATAGTGTTAGGAACTAATTTGAAATAGCAATTTGGTACATATTGAAACATAGTTTAATATGTAGTATAACATATATTCTACACTAATCTCAATCATATATTTCATTTTAAAAAACTAAAAAAACAATTACTCAGGGAGTTCCTTGGCGGTCCAGTGGTTAGGACTCAGTGCTTTCACTGCCTTGGCCCCGGGTTCAACCCTGGTTGGGGAACTAAGATCCTATAAGCCTCATGGCATGACCAAAAAAACCCCAAAAAACAATTACTCAGGGGGCTTCCCTGGTGGCGCAGTGGTTGGGAATCTCCCTGTTAATGCAGGGGTACACGGGTTCGAGCTCCCACATGCCGCGGAGCAACTGGGCCCGTGAGCCACAACTGCTGAGCCTGTGCGACTGGAGCCTGTGCTCCGCAATGAGAGAGGCTGCGATAGTGAGAGGCCCGCGCACCGCGATGAAGAGTGGCCCCCGCTCGCCGCAACTAGAGAGAGCACTCGCGCAGAAACGAAGACCTAACACAGCCAAAAATAAATAAATAAATCAATTAATTAAAAAGAAACTGGAAATAATCAGGAAATGAAACAAGTAGATTTAAAAAAAAAAAAAACAATTACTCAGGATGAACAAATTCTAAGCTGACTACCACAGTGTTTCTGACTAATAGCTAAGAAGTCAAAATAATGCTTTTGTGCAATAATTTTGCTAGGCATCCAAACATCAAACATGTACCTCATCCATTTAATTCATCTTATATACTAACATCAGTGGCCAGGGAAATATTCTTTTCTTAATTTGTGTTTTCATATCTTATTTAAGAGTTAAAGCACTATAATGACACGTAGTGCAGTATATGCACATCCTCCAAAACACAATACCATTCTGAACATAAATAAATGTGATCTAAAAATCGAATCCCCAAATTTTGATGTAATTTTAGATAGAAGTTTTCCCAATTATTTCCTCTTTATTTTCCCTCCAGAATGTCCAGAATAGTCATCTACTATACAGTTGTTAAACAGTTACTGGTGTTAAGTAATGATCAACTTACAATTGTTAAAAAAAAAAAAAAAAAAGTGAATCCACATTTGAATGACCAAAGGGTTTTGGATTATAACATGGCTGACGGGACATTTCATCTGCCTAACGTTTACTGAACATTTATGAGTGTTAGGCTCAGGGCTAGGATATACTATGATTAATAAGACATGACTCTGTACATGCGCTCTGGAGTTCTCCTCCAGGTAGGGAAAACTACCAGGTAAAAGAATAATTGCAATGCAATGTGAGAAGTACTATCTATAATGGAGGCTTGTACAAAGTATCATCTTTGGCTTGCTTGTGATCAGGTCTTGTGAGATAAGACAAGTATCAGTGTCTAAAACATGCCTCCAAAGCTGAATATCCACTCACTAACCTGTATCATCGTTCAATACCGTGCCATACCCAGGTGTCGCCTCTCTTCCTGATTTGCATAACCAGGCAAGATAGCCAAGGTCGATAGCACTACTGTCTCAGGTTAGGCACAAACTCAGATCAAACACTACTCAAAGGAACACACATCCCCTCATGACCTTAGTCAGTAGGTACAGCTCCTGAAGTCTTTAGATTGTGAAGTGCTGTGGAATCTTTCTCCTCAGAAGTACTGCTAAGTTTAAAAGCTCTGTTAGTCAGAACTACAAATCTGTGAATAAAACATTAAGCCTATTTCTCTGAAATTAAAAACTGTACATTTCTGAACCTTTTATATATAGATTCTGGTAGAGAAAAGGTTAAATGAAGTAAAAAGATGGCAAGCAGAACTTTTCTCCTGCAGAGTCAGCTACTGTGCATCTTTTAAAAGGTTCCCCAACTGCAGAATGTATCTCCTTTCTTCTGATTGTAAAGAGACCACTAGCAAAATTATTCCTTTCCCATACAGTGCAACTGGACAGGGCTAGGAATAGAACAGCCAAGAGGAATAGGCAGATCATTTTTTTTTTGAAGCTGGAGGACTGGTATTTATTCCCAAGTTCAGGAAAAAAGAGGTACTTGACTTTCTTTAATTACAACATAGCCTGGCCAACTATACACCACTGATGTTTTCAAGATGTTGCTCAAAGGATATTCCAGCTTTTCATATCAAAATGTACACATTAATGCAGAGGAAACTCAAACTGTAATAGATATTAGTTGTCTTGAAGCACAATTCCAACTAAACCAAAAACGATTTGAAGAGGAAGTTCAGAAATATAATGCCCTCCAATAGGACACACAGGTTGCGAGACAAACATCATTAAGGATTCCCTAGGGTACAGCATCTTCTGGGATGGTAAAGTCAAGTTCTATGTGTTAGGTTTAAGCGCTCAGAAAAATGCTGGTACTCAATTGACGACAGTTGCAAAAGCCTCTGGGAAGGACTGATCTGACCTCACTGCAGTTCTGACATCTCCATTTAAACATCTTCCCTTCTGTGGACAAGGAAAGCTTCCAAACACTAAAGGTTTCCAAGAGTTAAACAGTCAGTCTCTCAAAAGACTCTAGTCAGTATATAAACATATCTTTTAAGTAAAAATCCAGTCATCCTGGGTCAAGATTCACTTTAAACAATATAAAAGCCTATGTAAATGATATTTAATGGTATGAGAAAATATTTGTAATATACTGATGTGTGAAAAGGATAAACATTTTTTTAAAACGAGGAGGTTTACAAAATACATATAATGTGATCACATTTGTTAAAAAGTATATATACACATATGAGGATTTTTTACCAAAAGAATTCATGGCTATTATAGAAAGTCTGGAAAATAGAGGACAAAAAAACAATAGCTGTAATCCTATAAACCAGAGACTACCATTTAATATTTTAGTGTTTATATTTCCAATTTTTTCTATGTGTATATATATGTCCTCCCAATAAATGTAAATGTAAAAAACATAGTCTTTTACTTAGTCATTAGTTTTGCACTGATTTACATATAATGCCATTCTAGGAAACTAGGGCAAATTTTAAGATTCATGCACTAGAGTGGTTCTTAACCTTGGCTGTGTATTAGAATTGCCTGGGGAACGTTTAAAATTCCCAATGTCTGGACCACCCCCCAGACCAATTAAACTAGAATCTTTGAACATGGTACCTAGGCATCAGTATTTTTCAAAGTTCCCCAGGTGATTCCACTGAACAGCCAGGGTTGAGAACCACTACTTGACAGCTTTCCCCCTTTTGAGCAAAACATGATTTATAGCAGTGCTTTCTTAAACTTTCATGTGCATACAAATCATGTGGGGATCTTGTCAAAATATAGATTCTGGTTCAGTATAGGACCTGAGATTCTGCACTGGCTCAGGGACCATACTCTGAGTACCTGTAGGGTTCTGGGAAAGAAAACTCTTTCAAAGAATGGAAAGAAAAAATTATAGCCACTGAAGCCCATATTCTATGCCACCAGACAGGGAGGGGTAATCTACAGTGGATGAACAAAGAATTGATATGAGGAGAAAAAGATGTTTCTAGGAAATAAGATTTTAGGGGACTGCAAGAAAGTTTGGAATAACTACATTTTTCAGGGGAAACCAGTCGTTGGAGCTTATATAGTTTGTGTGCACAAAGGAGGGCAAGCAAGCTTAGAAGACAAGAGAGGTGGGCAGTGTGAGAAAAAAAAATCAAATGTGTAAAAACTTGTTATGGAAAAAATAAAATCTTTGGCTGCCGTGCTGGAAATGGATAGAGAAACACCACAAGAGGACCTGCAGAATATTTCATTGTCAAAAACATGTTTGGGAACCAGTACAGCTAATAAACTGAAGTTGGTGTAGATTAATAATCATCCTCCATCATCTCCCTCCTGGGACATAAGAGACCCCAGGAGCATAAGTCTCCCCTGGCAGTGCTTTAGGAACCAACAACAAAAAAGTGGACTATTTGCCCAAGTGCTTCTCTTTGTGTGCAGAAAGAACATGGGAAGCTCAAACATGGGGTCTCTTTGCAGCTTCTTGGCAATACTCTTCTTCGAATTTCTAAACTTCACTAGAGATATAACAAAAAGGGGGAGGGATTTTTTTTTTCCTGAGGGCTTTCCCATGGAAATTAGAAATGTTCAGCATATTTTTTAGAACGACAAAGTAAGTATTTAATATAAAAGTATTCATAAGTCACCATCAGACTGTTATTCCTTCAAAATAATTTCTAAAACCAATAAAATAGGAAAACTTTCACATAAAATTATCTGGGGCATTATATGAATCAGCTGGTACACTTTATCAGACATTATCAAATGGGCCATATCTGAGAAAACCTCTGTTTAAATAAACAGAAGAAACTAAAGGGGAAGACTTTACCAAGAAATGGAAGAATTCTGATGCCAGATGATTCATGTTACACATCTCTGGGATGTAAGAATCTTTGGCAGAATCATGCACAACCATAATAGTCCCACTGATCCTTATATTCAGCACTTATTTACTGTATAATGGTGATAGTTAACATGTGTTGAGTGCCAGATACTGGCTAAGTGCTTTATTCACATCTAAATTAATCCTCACAACCCTATGAAATAGGTATTATTATTATAGCCCTTGTATGGATGAGGTATCTGTGGTTTAGGGATGGCAAGTACCATGCTTAAAGGTCACAAAGCCAATAAGTCATAAAGTTGGTTTTTGAGTACCTGATTTCAACATCCATTCTCTTAACATTTATATGACATAAATAGGCCTCCTGCATGCCCAGTCTGTACCAGGGAGAAACTACTCAAGACTGGGGGACAGAAGAAGAGTAAGTCATGATCCCTAAGCCTGTGGTACAGGACAAGCAGTTCTTCCAGGACACGAGGCTAGAAAGGCACTTCAAACACTGCAGAATACAGGATGCCTTCTGGTGTGGAATGCCAACTCAGATAATGCTGTTAGTGTATTCCACAGGTCAGAACTCATTTACTTTTGGGGGTCCCTGATTCTTGATCTTTTACATATCCTTGATGGATAGATGACATATTTACAGAGGACAGGCTCTGTGCCTAGAGACACAATTTCTTTTAGCTTAGGCAAGCTTTCCAGAAATTACTGAACCACTCTAACTATATCAAATCAATAAAGCCACAACAATGTCCAGATAACAGATCTAGTACTAGTTGAAGGGTTGGTCTCTTCTACATTCAAATGGTAAGGGGTATTGCTGGACAATCCAGTCCAGTCAGGATTGGGGGAAAAGAAATCAGTTTCAGATTGAGGTTCTTGTCTCTCTTCTGAGTTTCTATAAAATCTCCAAAGGCTAAGGGAAACCCCACTGATTATAGTAGCCTAACAATGCTGTAAAGGTCAAATAATTCTTAATCTATGATTCATTACCAGTGCAGACAGATAAAGAAAGTCCTAACTATTGCCTTTCTCAGAGCTAGCTTCCTAGCAGTCTTGTTCAACTTGATAATTGCAGACACAAGGCCAGGGAAAAGGTGAATAATATTTCCAGCCTTATCTGGCATCTGGCTACATCAATCGCTTAAAGCTGGTCTTTCAAAGAAAGAGGAGGCAGGGTAAAAGAACTAATATCTGAGTACCCACATTCAATGCACATGCTAAGCACTGTCCTAAGAGCCCCTCTCTTTTCTATTTTTCAATCTTATCTCACTTAATAATGACACTCACATGAAACAGTACTGCTCTCAGAAGTTAAACACCTTTCTCAGGAACTCACAGCTAGTAAACATAGCTCGCATTCAGGCAGAGGCCTGTCCACACTACATACTCTTGGAAAGAAGTGGCTTCGGGCAGCTGCAAGGTGCTGGGTATCTTTGTGAGGACAGGCCTCCAGCGCTAGAAGAGCTGAGGAAACTGATGAGAGGATGAGAAAGGCAGGCAGATCCCCAAATATTCCACAGAAATTGCCCTTTTGCCTCTCCTAACAATGTTCTCTTGGGATATGGTTAGTCGAGAATAAGGACTATGTATTGAGTTATTGATGCTGTACAGTTGTCCCTCAGTATCTGCAGGGGGTTGGTTCTAGGACCCCTGTCATACTATAATCTGTGGATGCTCAAGACCCTTATTTATAAAATGGCATAGTATTTGCATGCAACCTATGCACATCCTCCCGCATACTTTAAATCATCTCTAGAATATTTATAATACCTAATACAATGTAAACGCTATGTAAATAGTTACTGGCATGGCAAATTCAAGTTTTGCTTTTTGGAACTTTCTGGAATTTTTTTTCCTGAATATTTTTGATATGCAGTTGAATCCTGGGATGTGGAACCCACGAATATGGAGGGCTGACTTTACTGATCCACAATGGAAACAAAACTCTGTTTATGATAATAAAACTTCCCTGTTATAAGTTGCATTCAATTAATTAAATATTTCAAATTAATGATCTCCTTGAAATGCAGCTATGTGTTCAAATACTAAAAAGTACACCTCTTGCTTTTCTATTCCCTGAATGATGCCATGAATTCCTTATTTGAAAGGGATTCAAGACCTTACAATTTGCTTTTAAGTACTGAAAATTTGCAGTGTTATAAGCAATCTGAAATTATCTTAATTGACATAGAAGGCTTATTTATTACAAAGTTTTTGATATAAAGACTTCTTATCCTATTCAGCTAATCTTCTGAGAAGATGCAAAAGGAAATGAGAAAATCTCAGGCAGGGAAAGCATTTGGCAGTATGGTCCACATTATAACACAGAGAAATACTTTCATTTAAAGAGCAGGGGTTAGTATTTGAAATCAATCCTTGCCAACTGCTTGTAGAACTGCTCCTAAAACCTAGTTCAGATAAGCAGGTTGACATTTTTTCTGCAAACATTCAGAGTAACTTTTATATTTTTTGGCAAGATCAAAACTAATATTTCTCATAAATTCACACAGGTGATTTACTAGTACATATTTGCCTCACTAGAGAGCCAAAGGAACAATGCTCAGAGAGTGATGACAAAAAGTTTGTTTTACATGGAGGGTAACATTACTACAGTACTCTTTACTTTCTCACTAAATCATTTCCCTTCAACTCTCCAAAGAGAGCTGCCACTATCATTTTTCCCTTCCTACTACTATAATCACGCTAACCTTCTCATCCACATATTTATTCCCCAAACATGCACTGAATTCTACTGTGTATCAGGCACAAGTTGTACTGGGGATTCTATAGATGTGTTACTCAAAATATGGTCCACAGACTGATGCTGGTTTGTGAAGGCATTGGTTACCAGTTTGCGACAAGTATTTATTTATTTTAAATTAAATGTTATTTTTTTTAACATCTTTATTGGAGTATAATTGCTTTACAATGGTGTGTTAGTTTCTGCTGTATAACAAAGTGAGTCAGCTATACGTATACATATATCCCCATATCCCCTCCCTCTTGCGTCTCCCTCCCACCCCTCTAGGTGGTCACAAAGCACCGAGCTGATCTCCCTGTGCTATGCGGCTGCTTCCCACTAGCTATCTATTTTACATTTGGTAGTGCATGTATGTGACAAGTATTTTAAAATTTTAGTAGCAATTTAGCAGAGTAATTTGAATGTTGATTCTAATAATAAAATTTTTGACTTTTATTTTCTATGTCATTTTTCTAATAATTCATTTTAGTTATTTTATAAAAATATCAGTCTGTAAAGGATTAGAAGTAAAAACCTGGTTTGTTACCAGTAATAGTTTAAGAAGCATTGTTCTAGACGACAGAAAGACCTCTGCTCTTGCTTGACATGGGCACGGTTAATCCTATGTGACTGTTCAAAAATAAAAAAATAAAAATATTTCCATCCTCAGACACACACATTTCTGAGGAACATATAAGTTCAGGCTTTGTAAATAGGTTTGGGAATACTGAGTTTTAAAAAAGGTTGTAAGTTAATAATAGGTTAAAAGAACAATGGAGAAGGGTGAGATAGGAAGGCAGGTCAAGTAGAAAGGACAATTTAATAAACAACAGGAAATCAACAGGCAACCAGGAGGGTAGCAGGTATAATGAACTGCTATAAGTCTGGAGTGAAGAAGTTAAGAGGGTAACTCAAGGCTTACTGGAGGAAGGAAGACACCGAGTCTAGTCTCTGCCTTCCTTTGTATTCTCCAGTCACCTCCTATCCTAGCTCCTAGGCACAGCCTATCCTCCAGCCATCCCTAATTGCTCTACTTCCCAAAGACAATATCTTCTTTTGCTTGAGTATTTAGCAGACCCATGCTCCGCTCCCTCCAGAATGGGCATCCCACCCTCCAGTACTCTCCTTAAGGACCCAGTGCTATTGTCAACCTCTCTGATTACGTTCCCTGATACACCCTGAGGCAAAGTTTTGATTCCTCCTCAGTGTACCTGCACACTTGTTTATACCTGCGTCACAGTACTTATCAGAACATACCGTGCATATAAGTCTGCAAGTCAAATTCCATTGGCACTATATTATTTATCCTTCTCTTCTCAGTGCTCAGCACATAATTGCCTCTCAAATACGTGTTAAACCACACTGAGCATCAGAGAGCAAGTCAGAGGGGTTGATTAGAATTCTCATTCAGGCTGAGCAACCAGAAATCAAGGCTCACTGAAGACTGTCTAGAAGCCAAACAAGGAGAGCTGCTCATTCAGGGTTCAGCAGGCTATGGAAAGGCCAGATTAGAGTTGGAGCTCAGTGAAAACCAAAAAGCAACAAACCAAAAAAACCCCATTCTCCTTAAGGAGAACAGTTAAGTCAGGAAGCTAAATTGCAGGTAAAAACACATTCGAGTTTAAAAGCCCATTCTGAAGTTGGATTCACGACTTGGCAGGGGACCTGTAAATTATACATGGGCATGTGGCTCATTACCTGTAGTCTGAGGAGTTTCAAGGTAGTTAGAATTTTCAGGCAGAATGGCTGACTAAGCACAAATGACATATGCTAATGTCTACTATGGCAGACCTGAGTAATAGGAGGCAAAGCTCCAATACCAAGGTCACAGGCATGAAGAAAAACTTCCCCCTCATTCCTCTGGGGTGGAAGCAGCTGCAATGACCAGCAGTAAACAAAGGGAGTTTCTGTTTAGTGGTATCCCCAACATTTTCATCATAGGAATGTCTTTCTTGGCTCTGCTTACCTAGTTTTTGGTTGTGTTTTTTTCTTTTTGTTCTTGTTCTCTGTCCTTTAACACTCTGCCTTTATGATCTCTCCCCTCTCAAACTCTCTCCTCCTTGTTCGCTCTCTGAACTCACTTCCTTCTCCTACTCCCACTTTCATTAATTCTTAAATATCAAAGCCCTCCTCTTAGGCTCCTCCTGCAGTAGCATTGGTTATACAGAGCATCCTATTTTTTAGTATATTTTAAGAACCAGTTCTAATTGATGGGCATTTAAACATCTTTCTTTGACCAATAAGTTCCCAGTGATTTTTCCCTGTGGTATTTTTCCTATTTATGGGGACAAGGTGAGAAAATATAAATGGATCCCTGAGAAACCTGGTTTCAGTATCCTTGAAACATAATATGCAGCACTGTAATCAGTGGTGATATGCCTGTGAAATAATACTCTGGCCCTGGCAGAGGTACTATGCTTGGAAAGCATACAATCAAAATTCAAACTGGTCTGGGAAACAGTGGAGGCAAGAAATTTAGTAATGAGAAAAAGATCGCTATTTGAAACATAACACAGTCTCCTCACTAGCAAAGTCAAACAATGAAACAAACCTTTCTTTTTCTAGTAGGTCTATTATTCTACTGATATATGTGCAGTTATGTGCCTGAAACTGCTCAGAAACAAACTAGAATAGACATAACCAAAGAGATTCATAGAGACTCCCTTTGCATTTTTATTTGCTTCCCAGAACCTCCTGATCGAAGAAGAGATAATAGAAGGCACTTTCCTAAGGTGCATTCCCAAAAGGATCAGCAACTGTTTCTTATACATTATTCAGATGAATGGGGATATTACCTTAAATCCTATCGAAATCCACATTTGGAGATTCTGAATTTTACCTAGCTTTAAAAATGCTACAGTATTGAGAAATCAACTTCCTCAAATTACAACCATCTTTAAAAAAAAAAAGCAAAGCCAAAGATGATTTTGGTTTTCAAATGGGACATATGTGTCTTGTAGGGGGCTTATTTTGCTATCACTCCAACAGCCATAATTACTTCCCAGAATTGTGAAGAAGGTTTCAAATGTCTAATCTGGAGTAAAAAAAGGATCACTAAGACTCTGCCTTTATCAACACCCCGAAACCTGAAACTTACAAATTTGCAAAATAGAAAGCAACCCTGAACTTCAAAACAAAGATAAATAATTTTAACAATGTAATAGTAAGCATAATACATCTATAGAGCTATAGTTTTTAAAGTTAGTTGGCATATATTATTCCAAATTTCATAACACCTCTGTAAGGCAGACAGAGCAAGCATCTTTGTTTTACAGGTGTTAAGCAACTTGCACAAAGCTGGATAAGCTTAAATAAGTGACTTCCATCCTTTAGTAAAATCTCTCTACCTACTCAAGCTACTCCCCTAATCTCTGCTTTCTCAAGTCACCAGATTTCTTGGAAGAGTAATCTATTCTTGCTGAATTTATTTCCTCATCTAGTATCCATTTTTTAATCTTGGCAAATGATAGTTAATTTGTTTCCCCAAATAGCTACTATTCTCAAAATCTGCTATTCTCAAAAAGTTCACCAGTGACCTACAAAGTATTATGGGACTTTCAGTAGTCTCAAATATTCAATGAGTGAATGAAATTTCCAGCAATTTCAAGGACTTGTTTTTGATCCTCATTCTTCCTCATTCTTGACCCCAACTCCCCTCTGAAACCCTCTCTTCCCTCATTTTTTTTTTTTTTTTACATTTATTTATTTATTTATTTATTTATTTTTGGCTGTGTTGGTCCTTCGTTTCTGTGCGAGGGCTTTCTCCAGTTGTGGCGAGTGGGGGCCACTCTTCATCGTGGTGCGCGGGCCTCTCACTGTCGCGGCCTCTCGTTGTGGAGCACGGTTCCAGACGCACAGGCTCAGTAGTTGTGGCGCGCGGGCTTAGTTGCTCCGTGGCATGTGGGATCTTCCCGGACCAGGGCTCGAACCCGTGTCCCCTGCATCGGCAGGCAGACTCTGAACCACTGCGCCACCAGGGAAGCCCTCTCTTTCATGCCATCACTTTCCTTCCTCTCTTACTCCCCAGTATCTTTATTTTTACTTATGTATGTATGTATGTATGTATTTATGTTTGGCTGCGTTGGGTCTTCGTTGCTGCGTGCCGGCTTTCTCTAGTTGTGGCGAGCGGGGGCTACTCTTCGTTGCGGTGCGCAGGCTTCTCATTGCGGTGGCTTCTCTTGTTGTGGAGCATGGGCTCTAGGCGTGCAGGCTTCAGTAGTTGTGGCACACGGGCTCAGCAGTTGTGGCTCGCGGGCTCTAGAGCGCAGGCTCAGTAGTTGTGGCGCACGGGCTTAGTTGCTCCGCAGCATGTGGGATCTTCCCGGACCAGGGATCAAACCCATGTCCCCTGCATTGGCAAGTGGATTATTGACCGCTGTGCCACCAGGGAAGTCCCTAGAACAGTTTTTTTAACTTTAGAACACTCATATCCTTTGCCCAACTCATCTTCAGGTTAATCCTCCTCAGTTCTCCAGTTATTGTACTGACATGTTTCAAGTGCCTCTCCTCTGGACCAGCTCCACTTTGCTGTACCCCTCTCCACCCACTGCAGCCTAAGCAAATTCCTCTATAAACAGCGTGCTTATTTAGTCCAATCCACTGAGATCTTTATGGATATTGGACTATAAGGAAATATATTTGCTTTTCCTCTCAGCTTCAAAATTATCAGCAGATCAAAAGCAAAAGAAGAATGTTGCTCCTAAAATCTTGATAATTTCAGTTTTAAGCATTTAAGCAATGGTTGGAACAGTCAGATTACTAGACAAGATGGCCTTGCCTTTACAATATCTTCCTATGATGCTAAAGCTCAGGAATAGGGACAGGTCCATACTTTAAGAAGTCAAGGCCTCCTCTAACATGGGGATTTGTGTATGCAGAGTGCTGACAAGTGAAGCCTGTGAGGCAAAAGTGAGGTCAAGTCTAATAAGAACCTAGAGCTGGCAAACCTCAGCCCTACTGACAGTCCTTTATGAAATACAGTGATGATACAACCAGAATTTTCCATGAGAGTCTTACCATATTCTGTTTCATTTTTCCAGAGGTTAATATAATATTTCCCTAGAAACACAATCCTGGAAAGAAATTTAGAAGGTCTAAAGAAGACTATAAGTATCTAATTATATTCCAAATTCCTCCCCCAAATGCAAAAGCAGCAATTCCTGTTTAAAAATCCTAAATAACAAAATCAATAGGACGTTACAGTCATTTAATCCATTCAGGATAACGATAACAACTTCTCGGAGCCCATGCAGGAGGATTCTGGAGAACAAACTACTGATCACAATCTACATGAAGTCTATTACTAGACAATCTGTGATCAACACAATCTGTGTATTTATTGGCTATATGGGTGGTATGTTTTGGTTGCTTTCCCAAAATTTGGGTTGATAAGATAAAAACTATATTTTAGGAATTATAAACCCCAGACTCATTCTTAACACTTGGCCAAGGCACCTCTTAGGCAATACTGACATTCAAGAAAAGTTCAACAGTCTACTATTCTTAACAAGGAAATCTAAGTGAATAGAAGATGTAAAGCCAACTATTTTTGACTGGAGGTAAAGTTAAAGATCAAGGTGCTGTGAGAAAGAGAATGTGGGAGATCCAGGAGCAAACTATGGAGAGGAAATGCAAGAACACAAGTGAAAGGTGCTTTCAGAAACCTTCTGAGCCAAACTGGTTCTTTTTTTGCTCACCTGCCATAAACTGGAATGTGATTAGTTGCTAGAAAACAAGATAAACACTAGGTACACATCAATGCTTCTCAATTGAATCATTTCTTCAGAGGCAAAACAGATATTACAGTTGCTCAGTTAGAAAGAGAATAATAGCATGAAGTCATTGGCTATACCTCAGAAAAATAAGTGGTTTTACAGAAATATTAATGCTATTATTATCGTTAATAATATTATTAATAAAAAAATAATACAGCAGTTAACATTTATTACTGTGTGCGAGGCACTGTACTAAGCATTTTATATGCAGTCTCATTTAATCCTCATATCAACCCTCTAAAGAAATGAAATGGATAGCGAGGTTCAGAGTTTGAGTGCTCTGCCTTGGATCACAGCGGTGGGGGTAATAAAGTCTGAACCTAGAGTCCACTGATGACTGCTCTGTGCTTTACTGCACTTACACGTAAACTTTTGATAGATATCAATTACTTTCCATAAAGGTCTCTCTCTCTCTCTCTCTCTCTCTCTCACACACACCCACACACACACACACACACAGAGCAAATGAAGCATCCCTTTTCCGCAATAGTTGCCAACACTGAATATTATCAGTCTTTTAAATTTTTGTCAGTTAATTGGGAAAAAAGGGATAGTCTGTTGTTTTAATAGGGTTGAACATCTCTGAATTTATTCATTGGTCATTTGCATCTTTCTTCTGTGAACTATTTGTTCATATCCTTTGCCCATTCTGAGTTAAATATTTACCTTATTGATTTGCAGGCAGTCATTTATATTCTGGATATTATATTAATATCTGGAGTATAAGTAAAGAAAGAAATGGAGACAATTAGCTAATCTTTAAAAAAATTAAATCTGCTTCATACCTTATACCCAAGCAAATTCCAGATGGATCAAAAATAATGAAATCATAAAAGCATAATCCTTTCTTATGGCAATGTGTCAGTTTCTTGGTATTAATAAAATTATGGATTTATGTTGAGGAAAAAGTAATCTGAACAGGCTGAACAGGGCATTACAGCCTATACTAAAAAACTAGTATAAGAAGACTTTCAGGGGCTTCCCTGGTGGCGCAGTGGTTGAGAATCTGCCTGCCAATGCAAGGGACACGGGTTCGAGCCCTGGTCTGGGAGGATCCCACATGCCGCGGAGCAACTGGGCCCGTGAGCCACAACTACTGAGCCTGCGTGTCTGGAGCTTGTGCTCCGCAACGGGAGAGTCCGCGATAGTGAGAGGCCCGCGCACCGCGATGAAGAGTGGGCCCCGCTCGCCGCAACTAGAGAAAGCCCTCGCACAGAAACGAAGACCCAACACACCCAAAAAAAAAATCAATCAATCAATAAATTTATATAAAAAAAAAGAAGACTTTCAGTGACAAATCTATGTCACTGAAAGCAACTGAAAGCAACTATCTTCGAAAATTATGAACGTGGTAAATTTATTAAGTTAAAAAGTTTCAAAATAATACTTATGATTCCATTTTAATAAAAGGAAACACATTAAACATTAGCTACATTAGAAGGCTATATTGAAATATTAACAAAGGTCATTTCTAGGTAGCTGGAGTTTGTAAAAGAAAAATTCAATACTATTTTAAAAAATGCATTGCTTTTGAAGATATCCCTTCTAAACAGACACAAAGATGGTTAGACTTCTGGAAAGAAGGGTCTGTGACTCTTCATTTTTATGTCCTTTAAGCGCACAGTGCCTGTTCAGCAGTCTCCCAAAAGACCTTTGTTGAATGAATGAAATGGGGAATGCAGGATTTACAAACAAAATCTCCGTATCAGCTACTTAAAATACTCAAATTCAAAACCTTGCAGGAGAATCATATTTGTTCCCCAAGTAATATTTCATTCACAACTTTAGTTTATAACTACAAAATGTTATGTTTTTAACAAACAAGAAAGAAATGTAAGACTCAATGTGTATGCGCTAAAAGCAGAGGGGTGGAGATGATGTGAAAAAGAAGTCTTGGGAATTCCCTGGCGGTCCAGTGGTTAGGGCTCTGAACTTCCACTGAAGGGGGCACAGGTTTGATCCCTGGTCAGGGAACTGAGGTCCCACAAGCCCATGTGGCCAAAAAAAAAATTTTTTTTTAAATATTTTATTTTTGAAAAGACTTATGACAAATACAAAAGTTTATGTTGAATTCTCTCAGACACAAAGACTATCCCTGATTTATGAAGTATGTTATTCATACTTACTGAGTATCTATTATGGGCATATGGGTAAGCTTCTATTTGTATAAAAAGGGCATGAATATTTACAAGGAACTTATAATATGACTTCAAACACATAACTCTGTTCATGACATATCAATCCTATTGTAAACTGTACTAAATCATACTATAAAACTATAATAATTGAACTAATGCATACAGGAAAGGAATGGGAATTGATAAATAGATCTATGAAACAGAAATATTCCAAAAATAAACCCATGTCTTATGGAGACTTAGTATATGACAAAGATAGCTTTCAAACCAGAGGGGAAAGGATGGCCTAACTACTTAGTAAACAGTAGTGGGCAACTGGCTATCCAAATAGGAAGGAAGTTAGATTTCTACGACATACCATCTGTGTAAATACATTTCAGATGGATTAAAGAGCTAAACATTACAAAGAGAAAAAACATAGGCTATTTAATTAACCTGAAGATAAGGAAGGTCTTCTTAAACGAGACACAAAATTCAGAAGCCACATGAATAATACTGATGAATTTGAAGTGATAATTTAAAATTTCTGTTCAACAAAAAACAGACAGGCAATACATTGAGAGAAAACATTTGCAACATACAATACAGGCAAAGGATTGATACTACAAGAAAGAACACCTATAGGGCAGTAAGAAAAATAAACAATTCAATACCAACAAGCAATTCACGAAGAAAAAGAAATGGCCAAACAGAAGATTCCGTGACTTCTCTACTAACAACAACAACCATAATAGCTAATACATAATGCTTACTAGGCATCAGGAGCTTGGCTACGTGCTTTAGATATCAACTCATTTAATCCTCCCAACAACCCTAGGAGATAAGGTATTATTTTTATCCCTTTTTACAGCGGAGGAAATTGTGGCAGCAGTTAAAGAAGCTGCTCACGGACACACAACCAGGAGTGCAGGGCTAGAATTCCAATGCAGACAGTATAGCTCTACAGGCCAGTATAGCACTGAACCACTATCCTATATGACCTCTCCAGGGACCTAGGCATCAGGGAAATACAAATTAAAACAAGATGTCATCTGTTGTTCAAACTGACAAAAATAAAAAAGACCAACATAGTCAATGTGGCAAATGAGTATTATCAACATTGTTGGTAGAATAAAATGGTGATTTCTTTTTGTAGTAAAAATTCTTCAGAAACAGATGCTCTGAAAGTTCAGAAAAACAATTTATGCAATAAAAGGTGGACAATAGTCAGGTAGTTTCTTACTAAAACGTTAATTTTATTTTCTCCTGAAGGTAGTAACAAATCCTAGAACTCCTTTCCTTTTCTCTCTTAATTCTCAGATGCCAATAAAGGCCACCAGAGGATGAGCATTCCTTTGCTCCCATGCTAACTGTTTTTTGGTGGCTGCTTCCCTTGTGATTTAATCAGCCCAGGTCAAATTTTCCCTGAAAACCTGTTTCTTGATGCACTAAATGACACAGATTCTGCTTTCTATTCTTTTCCATATTTGTCCCTTAGCCTCTTTCTCAAGAGCCAGAGGTTCTCTTGAACAAGGTTCAAGAGCCAAGACTGAAGGTGAGAAGCTCAAACTTTCCCTTTTTGGGGTGTTCAAAAGCCATTAAAAAGACTCTTTCAGCAACAATGTTAACTCCAGACAAAAACATGGCTTGTGAAATCTCTCAATTCTCCATAGTCTCCGGTTTACTGTTTACAGCATAAACGTTCAGTAATAATATAAATTACTTAAGGGAAAAATAAAATCCATGTCATAGCTTTTCTAATACTTCAGCCATGCCTATCTACTTATAGGCACTATTATGAAGAGAAACAGGGGAAGGTACATGGAGCTATAAAAGAGGCTGTTACTAAACATCACTGCATAAAAGTACTGAAAGTTCATCATGAATGGCAGTACGTAAAGGCCTTTTTTAAAGGCCTTCCCTTAAAAAAAAAAAAGCACAGCAGGTCGGCTTCCATTTGAAAAATTTCATTTGTACATCCAAAACTTCCTGTAACTTTTTTGCTGTTGTGTTCTAAAACTTACTACCAACTTGGTTTCTGATTATGACAAAGCAATTAAAATTTGCAGGGGTGAAATGGACACTGTGGAAACACACTGGCAGCTCAGAGAACGGTGCTTGACGAAACCTCCAGGAGAGGAGCCCTACATCGTCACTGAGAGACGAATTTAAGAGTGTTCCATATTGTAGCCATAGGATGTAAGAAGAGATTAAGGTCAGCAGGAAAATGTAAGACTGGAATGGACGAGATTGCGTTTTTTCATCTGCATCATATGGTCACAGATTAACATTCCATTAAAACACAAAGCTTCACTACGGGAAGGGGAGAAGGTTGCACCCGCGGCACCACCACAGGCCTGAGGCAATGATTTCTATATCCTGCTAAATGCTACCGTGTCCCCAACGTCATCAAATAATTGCTGGACAGCTCCACCATGTCTACGCGTTAACCACACAAAATCGAGGGAGCAGACACCTTTGCCAGGAGTCCCAGTGCAAAACCATAACTCCTCAAGGCTTCGCACGCACAAATTTAGGGTTCTCATTTCGCTGGAAAGAAAACTGAGGAGCTGAGGGGGAAGCAGCGACCGTCCCGTGCCTCCAAGGGCCAAGACAGAGTTAAGATGAGGTCCACCTCGGAATTCTCAGTCCCCACCTTCCTCCGCTCCAACCCTGGAAAGAGCCACAAGTGAGCAAGAGAAGTTGTGGAAACAAGACGGGGGGTGGGGGGGGGGAGGGAGGAGGGGAGAGCCCGAGAGAGTTCAACACCAGCGTCTGCATTTGTCCCACACAAGGTCACTCGCTCCAAGTCACTTTTCCCTGCTGCCCTGGTGGGCTTCCCGCCAAAGAGGCAGCTAGGCTTCGAGGCCAGCCCACCGCGCCCCCTCGGCCCTCCCCTGCGGGCCGCAACCCCTTCCCGGCCTCTCTTCTCGGACCCAAGCGCGCCTCCCGACACCTGTTTCCGACGCCCGGCCCCTCTCTCAGCCCAATTCCGCGGCTCCTCAGCCTCTACCCACGGGGCTCCCATCAACGTCCCCTCCCTCTCTCCGGACGCCCCTTTCCCCGCCTCCCGCGCCGGGTCCCGCCGGCGGCCTGGGACGGCGTTCCTTTTTTCCCTTCCCGCCGCCCTCTCCTGGGGTGCCCACCTGGCGCGGCCTGCCCCCGGCCCGTCTCCTCAGCGAGCGGCCGCCTCCCAAGTCCTCCAGGCCCAGCCCCGCTCCCGGGAGGATACAGTTTGAAGCCCCTCAGGATCTCCCTGGCCCGCTCGTCCTTGGTTGACATGATGCGGCGGCCGCCGCCTGCGGCTCTCCCACGCTGGCCTGCCGGAGCCTCGTAGACTGTGCCCAGGAGCCGAGGACTGAGCCGCAGCCCAGCCTGCAGACCTCGGGCGAGCAGCGGCAGCGGCCAGACCTGGACCGGCCTCTTTTCCCTCAGCTCCCGCTCCTGATCCCTTCTTCTTCCCTCTAGCCTCGGAGCGCCCGCTCTGAAGCCAATGTAAAGCCCGCCTCGGCGATTGGCATCTTGATCAACCAATAGAAATACTCAGCGTCTTCGCAGGGGGACGGAGAGCGTCAATGGGAAGGGCCCTCCCCGGGAAGTCCCGTAGGACAAAATTTTCATTTGGTGTTGTTGCCTAGAGTTTGCCCCAGCGGGGGCTTGGCTTCAGATCTGCAGAGGCTCGCTTCGATCCCGCTCCTGTCGCTGGGCACAGTAGGGCTCTGAGATAACGGCAGGTTGCCCTGTGCGATGTGGCGGAGACTACACTTCCCAGCATTCCAGGGAAGAGCCCGGGGGGACCACAGGTCCCAACACGCAACAGAAAGCCCAGGGACTACAAATCCCAGCATTCCCTGCACTCAATTCCTCTGTAACTTAGATTCCAGTGTGCCGCGCAGTGCGCGCAAGTTCATAAACCTGCTTGTAGGTTTCGTGGTTTCTGAATCCCTAGACTTGAAAGCAGGCGGGAAGATCCTCTTCAGCCTCAAAAGATGACAGCCCACAGAGAGGTAACTTCTATTTGCATGGAACTCAGAAATCTCCTGCAAATCATGGTAAGGATGAAACAACAAACACAAACACTGATTAAATTATGAAAGATAATATAACAAAATGACTCCTTCAAGTCGTACTTGTTCGTTGGCCTGGGGCGCCGTTGAGGTGTTTTGCAGGGGTTTCTGGTGTACTCCTGCGTTGGACTGAGAGAGATATCGATTGTATACTCAGAATATCAGCACAGTCAGACTTAAGAGAATTTGCTAATCCAACCCCTGTTATTTTTACATATGAAGAAACTGAGGCCCAGAGAGGCAAAGAGATTGTTGAGGGATCACAGCAAGTTGAGGCAGAGTTAGAATTCGGCTCTAAGTCTCCTGCAGCCTGGGCTTTTTGCACTACACTAGGGTGATGATATTTTTAGCAGCATGGCTATGCGATCTTACTCTCCTTGGTGAAGTCTTCCCATCAACGTTGAAACACCCAGAGGTGTTGTCTGCCATTACAGGTAACAATGTTGCCTGCCATTCCAGTAAACAACAACAAATTTTGGCCACCATCAAGCCATCAGCCACTGAAGCCACCCTTGAAGATGGGCCCAGAGGGGAATTCAGGATGGAGAAAAACAGGGTACTTGCCCCAGATAGTTAAGATGCATATCTAAGGAATAATTTCAATGAGCTCAGACACTTGCATCTTCCCATACATAGAAAAGTACTAAAATCATTTATTTGAGATGTCTGTTTTTTGTTGATTAGCAGTAATCTTCTGATGTTCAATTACATATTTTCTTTTCAGCAAAAACTCCTTTGTATCCTGGTTCCTCTGTTACCTCTTCGGAGCAGTTCCTCAGAGCTATCTGAGAGGCTGTCTCCTGGGCTATAGTCCTCAGTAAGGTCCCCAAATAAAACATAACTCACAACTTTTAGGTTGTGCGTTTTTCTTAAGTCGACATTAGGTCGACTTCTAGGTCAGTCTAGGTAAGACTTGGTATTTTGATTTGTTCTTTGTTACTCAAGGTGACATTTAATATGATTTCAGAAACGAGGTAAAATTGTAGCGTAAGCTAAGGTTTCCTTGGAGATCTGCTATCTCTTTTCCTAGGCCTTCCTTCCTCTTCCTGTACCCCTTTTGCCTATCTGGGCACCCACCCAAGTTTTCCTTCCATGTAATTCAACAAACACCTTTTTCAGCTTTTGTTATTTGCCAGACTCTCTGTTGGTAGAAGGTGAAAGGCATGGTCACTGCCACAAGCAAGATAACCATCTAGTTAGGGAAATAAAGAGACTCCACTGAAATTCAAGATGAACTGTGATGAATGGCACAAAAGAAAGGACATTAGAATGCTACAGAGGCCCCCATGGAAAGATATATTTCAGCTGGCAAAACTTGATGGAGGAGGTGGCATGGGTAGGATTTTTTTCTGTGTTAAAAATTTTTATCTGTAAATCTTTTTTGTTAATGAAGTGTAACACATACAGCAAGAGCACAGTTTTTGCATATGTATACACCTGTCACCAACCCCCAAATCCAGATATTGAACATTTCCAGCACCCTTCCCAGGGTGCCCCTTCCCAGTTAGTGCTGCATCCTTCCATCCTGATAACCACTCTTCTGACTTCTATTACCATAGATCAATTTTGCTGTTCTTGAATTTCATTTAAATGTAATCATACAGTAAGTACAATATGAGTCTGGCCTTTTTCGTTCATCAATATTTTTGTGAGATTCATCCATGTTGTATGTAGCAGTAGCTTTTTTTTTTTAATTGCTAAGTAGTATTCCATTGTATGTATGTAGCACCATTTATCTTCTCTACTGTTCATGGGCATTTAGGTTTTCATTTACCAGTTTCTGGCTTTTATTAACGAAGCTGCAATGAACATTCTTAAATGTTTCTTTTTGTGGACTCATGCATTTACTTCTAGGAGAGGAGTTGCTGGCTTGTGTGGAGGGCATACGATCAGCAATAGTAGATATTGCCAGTTTTCCAAAATGTTTGTACCAATTTTCACCTTCACCAGCAACATAAGAGAGTTCTAGTTGACTCTTACCCTTGGCAATAGAGGGTGGTGTCAGTTTTTAAAATATTAGCCATTTTGGCTAAATGTGGTATCTCATTATAATTTTCATTTACATTGTCTTTGGTGTTGAGCCTTTGTCATATGCTTGTTGACTACTTGATGTCCTCTTCTGTGAAGTACCTGTTCAAGTCTTTTGCCCACTTTCTTAATTGGGCTAATTATCTTATTGATTTGTTGTCCTTTATATAGTCTGGATATGGAGTTCCTTGTCCGATACATGCTTTGTAGATATCTTTTCCAAGTCTGTGGCTTGCCTCTTTAGTCTTGTACTGGTGTCTTCTGAGAAGAGAAATTCTTAATTTTAATCAAGTGCCATAGTTCAATGCTTCCTTTTTATGATTAGTGCTTTTTGCATTGTTTAAATCTTTGCCTACATGGTTGGTGGAATTTTAACAGACAAATATGAGGGAAGAGCACTGCGAAAAGGAAGAGAGAGCAAGTTTGAGCATAGGCCCTGGTGTCAGAGAGGGAAGATGTGAGTCCTGTTAGGCCGGGAAGGCATGGAGTTTGGGCTCTAATGAGGTGGGGCGAGACAAAGCTGGATAGGTAGGAGGGAGGCATACTGAGAAGGGCTTTAACTTCAGCCTTGGAGCCTGGACATTATTCTAGAGGACATGGAGGCACAGCTGGAATATTTATGAACTTAAACAGAACTTAGTTGTTCTCCTTCCACCACCAAATTTGCTCGTTCTCCTCTGCAGCCCCGTTCTCTAACACCACCTCCAGACAGCTCTGGCCTCCCCAGCCAGAATCCTGCGTGATATCTTCCTTCTCTATCCCTGCATTCAACTGGTCACCAGGTCTGATAGATTCTAAGGTATCTAAATGTCTCCAACACTGACCCTTCTATTTCATGCCCAGCTGCAGCTACCTTTGTTCAAGATCTCACAATGTCTTAACTGGAATACATCAGTCACCTCAAGCGTTTCCCAGCCTCCAGTTCTCTCCACATCCAATCCATTCCTACAGCAGCTAGTGTCCAAAATGGCAATTATTCAGACCCCTCCACAGCTTAAAAACCCTAAATAGCTCCCCAGTGCCCTTAAGGTAAAACAAACAAACAAACTCTTTTACATGGCTAGTATTCTTTCTGATTTGCTTGCTCATTCTTCCAGGCTCAACTCAAGCCTCATTTCCTCCAGAAGCCTTCCTTAAATCACCCCTCTCCAGGACACAGCCAGGAGAGCCTTATCTGTACCCCTGGGGCTCCTTGTGGCATCATCTGTCCTAGCCAGATGGACCTGTCTCTCCCAGGAACCTTGAGCTCTCCCAGGTAGGAACTTTGCTGTATTTAGGTTTTTACTGAGTATAGGGCTGTGCATGTGGTTTCCAAGAACCTTGATGACCTGACTCCAGCTCTGTAGCCCTCATTTCTTACCCTTGAACCCTGGGTTCCAGTCACTGTGGGTTTCTTCTCTGTGTTAGTATATGCTGCACAGTGCAGGCCTCTGTGACTATGGTCAATGCCCTCTTTTCTTCCCCTTTTTGCCCATAAGATGCCCACTTTCTCTTCCCCAACGCATTCTCTTCTGTGCTTCCAAAGTGTTGTCATCTCTCTCTCATAGCATTTAACACATTGAAGCTTTTTGAGGGCAAGAACCTTGTCTTATCTTCATATAAACTTCTAGAACATAAAGAAAATTTTAAAATAAATGAATGCATTGGTGCTCGGCTCCTTTGCATCTAATTTCTGCACTCGAATGCACAAAAGGTAAACCGGGTTTTTTTTTCTCATCTTCAAGACCTGAAAGTCTGTGGTATACGCTTTAAAGGAACCAGCCTAAGTGTTCAGTTACGTGGCATTCTTATCCATCTTCCAGGGGATTTGGTAAGTACCAAATGCCACGCCACGAATGTCATTTTGGTCACAGAACCATTGTTGGCTCAACCCATCTTCTGCTTATTTTAAAATATTTTCTGAATAAAGATGAAGAACATGGTCTTTGGCTTCAGATAGCCTGGGTTTCAAAGCAGACTTTTTTTTTTTTTTTTTTTTAATTATTTTTGGCTGAGTTGGGTCTTGGTTGCTGCGCGCGGGCCTTCTCTAGCTGCGGCGAGCAGGGGCTACTCTTTGTTGCGGTGCGCGGGCTTCTCATTGCGGTGGCATCTCTTGTTGCGGAGCACCGGCTCTAGGTGTGTGGGCTTCAGTAGTTGTGGCACGTGGGCTCAGCAGTGGTGGCTGGCGGGCTCTAGGGCGCAGGCTCAGTAGCTGTGGCGCACGGGCTTAGTTGCTTTGCGGCATGTGGGATCTTCCTGGACCGGGGCTCGAACCCGTGTGCCCTGAATTGGCAGGTGGATTCTTAACCACCGCGCCACCAGGGAAGCCCTCAAAGCAGACTTTGATACTTAGCGGCTTTTGGATTTTTTAAAAAATTAATTAATTAATGGCTGTGTTGGGTCTTTGTTGCTGCGCGAGGGCTTTCTCTAGTTGCAGCGAGTGGGAGCTACTCTTCTTTGCGGTGTGAGGGCTTCTCATTGTGGTGCCTTTTCTTGTTGTGGAGCACGGGCTCTAGGTGCACAGGCTTCAGTAATTGTGGCACGCGGTCTCAGTAGTTGTGGCTCACAGGCTTAGTTACTTCATGATCTGTGGGACCTTTCCGGACCAGGGTTTGAACCTGTGTCCCCTGCATGGGCAGGTAGATTCTTAACCACTGCGCCACCAGGGAAGTCCCTGGCTTTTGGATTTTTAGGCTTAGTTATGCCACCTGAAAAATGGGAATAATATTACAGGCCTAGAGTTATTATGAGAATTCAGTGAGACAATGTACAGCACCTGGCACATGGAAAAACGCTCAGTAAACGGTAGTTATTAGGCTTAGTATGTCTCTGTACCCCGAGGGTAGCCACAGTCGCCCTACGGAACTTCTGAGGGTAAAGCTCCGCCAAAGAGGATGGATTTAGGGCCCAGGATGGTGATGGCGATGGTTGGGGGGCCAAGTACTGCCTAGGCTATATTCCTCGCCTCAGGGCCCCCACCCTGTCCTGGGCTACAGCCCGGCTCGGGACCCATTTTCCCCGGCCGGGGCCGCACTGGAGGTCTGAGGCTGCAAACGCGGCGGGGGAACCTAGTGTGGGCGGAACTCGAGTGCAGCGGCGGGAGGCTTCCGGGGGAGCCGCAAGGGCAACGGGTCGGCGGAGGCAGAAAAGCGTCGGACGCCGGGTTGATCATGGACGCTTGACAACCTGCGGGCAGGCGCCGGGAGGCCAAGCCAGCGACCGACAGGACGGAGAGGCGGCGAGGACAGGTAGGGGCCGGCGAGAGGGTGGGGCCCGGCGTGCCAGGTTCGTCTGGGCCGTCAGGCTTAGCGCCAGCCGTGCGAAAAGCCCTCGGCCACACCGCCCCGCCCCCGCTCCAGGGAGCGCGACCCGCGGCTCATCACCCTGCACCCGCGGCTCTGCTTGGAACACGCCACCCGCCCTGAAGTCCACCCCAGTCCGCGACTCTCAGCATTCGCACCGCGGTTGCTCTCGCTTCCCCACCCGTAAAGGCTTGGCCCCTCTGCCGTCCATCAAAATAGCGCCTCCCCCTAGGACGGGAATTCATCTCCCCTGAGTTCCTAGCCGCCTCCTCAGGCTCTCCCACTCCAGAAGAAAGCGATTATCGGCGCCTCCTCATCTCTTTGCCCCCGCGGGCTTTGCTCCTTAGGCCGAGGTTTTTTTGAGGGACCGAAGTTCTGTCCGTTTTTCTACCCCTTCTCCATCTCCACGCCCTGTCATTCAATGTCTTCGCACGTGTCCACTTGGAAGCGAGGTTTTTGTTTTTCCTCTCCTAACCATCACCTTCCCCCGGCATCTCCTTCCTACCCTCTCCCCCCAGTTTCCCCTTCCCTCAGCAACCTTTATTCCCTAGCACTTCATTTTTGCTGTTTCCGACAAGACCTTCTTAGGTAACCCTGGATGAAGCGACATACTTGCTTTTGTAATACTGTGAAAGGGCTGCCACTCTTGGTGCCTGCCTCCAAAGGAAAACTTAGTTTCTCTTGCACGAAGCTAACCTTTTTTGATTTATTGTCTTTTTCACTCTACTATACTTCTTCATTTTGTCACACTGCCCAGTATATATCATTTTTGGAGGAGTAATCTTTTCTCATGGAGAACTCCTGTAGAATAGATACGCAGTGTGTGTGTTCACACACCCAGCTTGTAGTAAGTAGATTATACAGTTGAGGGACCCTCCTGTCCTAATGTCTTCAGGATGGCAATACTATATCTTCATTGTTTTCTCAAACCTTTTTATTGTTTTCTTGAGATTTTGTACAAATTCTGAGTCGTGTTTGGTAAAATGTCACATATCAGTAGGAGGCCAAATAAAGGGATTTTCCTCATGGAATTACACAGCATGTATGTGTGTATTTTCTTAGTTTGAATATGTTGCTGCTTATCTTTCAAGATGATTTCCCCCTTTTTCTATCTGATCAATGACTTATTTGATAAATGGGTCATCTTTCTTGTCTGCTTTTTGTCTTTCCTTATCTGTATCTGGCTGTAGGTGGGATTCTAATGACACACCGAAGCTGTAACTGATTGCTTTTGCTTACATCTGCTGCCTCTGTGTTTTGGCAAGATTCTCTGCTTCTTAACCAGAGTCTAAAAATGAGGTAGATATAAGACACCTACTGAGATACTCCTGTGTGTTTCTTTAGGTCCTGGTTAGGTTTAAGGGCTTAGAAGGTGCTGCCTTTGGCAAAGGGCCAGATGGAATGAAGTGGCTTTTACTAAATGTGTTTCAAACCTCAGAATAAGGACAAAATCCCTTTAACTCCCAGTTAAACGCTACCCATCTCACAAAGTGAGATCTGGACTCAGGAGCTGTTTTTTTCTTTTTGAATACTGTAAAATTAAAGTATTCTGATGTCTGATCCAGCATTAAATAGGTATAGACTTTGCAAAGGAGAAGGAAGAATGACTGAAATACTTTTCTTTGGACAGATCTCAAGACCAGAGAATGGCAGGTGAACAGAAACCCTCAAGTAACCTCCTGGAACAGTTTATCTTACTAGCCAAAGGTACCAGTGGCTCAGCCCTCACTGCTCTTATAAGCCAAGTTTTGGAGGCTCCTGGAGTATATGTCTTCGGAGAACTGCTGGAGCTGGCCAATGTGCAGGAGGTAAGAGCAGTTTCTAAACAATTTTTCTATCTTCTTTGTTCTCAACCTTCCTGTGATTCTCCAGGTTTCCAAGGAATTTCAGTGCTGAAGCATTGTGGACCCATGAGATATCCTTTTGAGGAATTGGTGAGGCAGGGGAAGAGAGCAAGGATGATGTCCTGGGCTCGTTTTGGTCAATATTTTCATCTGAATTTGGGGCAAATTTAGATTGGGTTGCTAGTAATTTGAAAGGGGAAAAATCCAACTGAACCTAATAAATTAGAAAAGTAGAGTATAAGCATGGACTGATGTTTAACAGGGGTAGTTTCAGTCATTCTTAGGGACAAAAAACCTCCAGTGCAAATATAGACATTGAAAATTGGTCAGGTACATACATAGCAGAAAATGTTTGTTATTGAACATGAGATGGGCATGAATAAAGAATATATTGTTGGGCTTCCCTGGAGGCGCAGTGGTTAAGAATCCGCCTGCCAGTGCAGGGGACATGGGTTCGAGCCCTGGTCCAGGAAGATCCCACATGCCACAGAGCAACTAAGCCTGTGTGCCACAACTACTGAGCCTGTGCTCTAGAGCCCATGAGCCACAACTACTGAGCCCACGTGCCAGAATTGCTGAAGCCGGCGTGCCTAGAGCCCGTGCTTTGCAACAAGAGAAGCCACCGCAACGAGAAGCCTGTGCGCTGCAATGAAGAGTAGCCCCCGCTCGCCACAACTAGAGAAAGCCTGCGTGCAGCAACGAAGACCCAAAGCAGCCAAAAATAAAAATAAATAAATTTATTTAAAAAAAAAAGAATATATTGTTCCTGTGAAAAGGGCAGTGTTGTGCTGAAGAAGGTGTGTAAAAAAGATATGACATGAAAAGCTGGGAAGTAGTCCCTTTGTTTGCTTGTTTGATGCTGTTTTTAAAACCTTGGGTATCACTTTTGGTTGTTGTGCCTTAAAAATGAGAAGATCTGGTGAAGAGTAACCAGGTGGAACAGACATGTAAAGCAACCTATACTTTTTCAAACTCTGCTTCCCATTTTGGATATTTTTATATTTATTGATTGATACTTTTATATTGATTGATCGAAAAGTCTGGTGACATCTTTTTTACTTTGGAGGATGTGCTCAGGAGCTCTTGGTGGGGTGGGTTGGCTTCCTCTTCACCATCACAGCTTCTTCCTGGCTGCCCAGGGTGGTGCCCGCTCTGCTGACTGCCACCATGTGCAGATCTGGGCAGTACTTGTTCTTGAGGATCATGTGCACGATGCTACTGAGCGTCGCCCAGGCATTCTTGTTGATGGTGGTCCACACATATGGGGTGGCTGACTTTTGCTGGCCAGTTCTCTTCATGACACTAGGACACCTTTGCCATTGGCTGCCGGCTCCATGCCCGTAGCCCTGCTGTGAATCAGCCCGTTGTAGCAGAAGGAGTATGGGTCTTCACATTACTGGACTTGCTCCTGTACATCTGCTTATTCCTCTTGGTTAGTAAACTTGAGCAGTTCCCCATGATCATCCATTACAGATGTGTGGATGTGGCATCATTTCCTCTCCCTGCAACAGCTGGAAACAGAAAGACCTAGTTTTATTTTTTCATTGTAAGTTTTTATTTAATGTCAGGCTGGCTTGCTAGACTGTAAGCTCTGTGAGGGTAAGGTCTATTGTGCTCACCATTGTTTCCTTAGAGCTTATTATGTAGCCTGACACACAGTAGGCTTTCAGTAAAAATTTAATTACCAGAGATAGAAAAGGAATCCTGTGAGGGAAATTTAAGAAAACTGAGGTTTTTTTAAAATAGGCTTTATTTCTTTAGAGCAGTTTTAGATTCACAGCAAAGTTGAGAGGAAGGTACAGAGAGTTCTAATATACCCTGTGCTCTCATACATGAATAGCCTGCCCCATTACCAATATCCGCCACCAGTGTGGAACTACACTGGCAGTCATTATCACCCAAAGACCATAGTTTACCTTAGGGTTCACACTTGGTGTTTTATAGTCTATGGGTTTAGACAAATGTATAATGACGTGTCCCATTACAGTATCATACAGAGTATTTCACTGCCCTAAAAGTCCTCTGTTCTGCCTCTTCATCCCTTCCTCCCCTCTAATCCCTGGCAACCACTGATCTTTTTACTTTTTCCAGAATGTCGTGTAGTTGGAATCATACCTATGGAGCCTTTTCAGCTTGGCTTCTTTCACTTAGTAATATTGCATTTAAATTGCCTCCCTGTCTTTTCATGGCTTGATAACTCATCATTTTTCAAAAGAAGAGATGACCAAAGGGTAATGTGTTTCTTCAGGTTTGTGAAAAGCCTGAATGAATATGCCAAGTGGTTGTTTCATATGGAAGTTTGGGTAAGAGGAGATGGATGAAAATTAAAGCCAGAAAGACCTTATTGACTTAGGCCAGTGGGAGAAATTTTGGAGTGTCTGCTTTAGAGAAAATAGTCTTTTATGGCTAGTTTTGTAATCGTCTGTCTGAAAAGTGGGGGCTGGATTTGATGGTCTCTTCCACTTCTGATTCAGGGCCTCAGGAGGTTCTCGGTAACCTGAGACAGTAGGCTGGGGTATTCGGATGCCAGAGTTCTCATTGGGGTGCTTAGCAAATCACCCTTATCGTCCCATAGTTTGTTTTTTTCCATATGTGAGCTGGGAATAAGCTAGCTGCCTTTCAGTGGTCAGAAATTACAGACGTAGTTTTTGGAACCTTTTTTTAAAAGATGGTTAAAATCAAGTGGTATTATTGTTGGTGTCCACAGAATACCACTTGGTTCTTGTTTAGACTTTATTGAGTTTGGTAAATTGGAAGAGTAACAGGTACATATTTGTGAGTAAGGGAAACACCCAGTTACGGTATCTGGCAGCAGAGCAGAGTAGAGCAGTTCCTGGCAGAACAGTATCTCTTTCGTTTTTCTTCTGCAGATGGCTCTTTGCCATTAGCATTAGCGAGAAATAAGTAATTTTAATGAAAATTTTTATTTGGGGCTGATATCCTTGTTTCCTGTCCCAGCTGGGCTGTTCTGTCACACCTTATGCTGTGCTAATCTCCAGCATTCACGGTCCACATGTAGTTCTGAAGCTTGGAGCCAACCCTGTACTTTTTTCAGTTTGGATTGATAGTGGCTTGTGCTGTACCCGCCAAGCTGGTATATTGACAAGGCTGCTCCAGTCTGTTTTTTTTTTTTAACTTATGTATTTGATTTATTTTTGGCTGTGTTGGGTCTTTGTTGCTGTGCACGGGCTTTCCCTAGTTGTGGCAAGCGGGGCTACTCTTCGTTGTGGTGTGCGGGCTTCTCAGTGCAGTGGCTTCTCTTGTTGTGGAGCACGCGCTCTAGGCGCCCGGGCTCAGTAGTTGTTGTGTGTGGGCTCTAGAGCTCAGGCTCAGTAGTTATGGCCCATGGGCTTAGTGCTCCGCCGCATGTGGGATCTTCCCAGACCAGGGGTTGAACCCATGTTCCCTGCATTGGCAGACGGATTCTTAACCACTGTGCCACGAGGGAAGTCCCTCCAGTCTGTTTTGGTGGTAAGGGAATCCTGAGAAAACTTGAACTGCTCCCAGTGCTTGCTGCTTTGTGTGTGTGCGCATGCGTCTGTGTGACAAAAGTAGTTCCTTGGGCATGCGATGTGCAGTATAAAGCATGTATTCCTGAGAGAGAAAAATTAAACTTGGGGCCTTAATAACCTTATTTATTTTTTCCCAAAGACTCAAAGAGTTGGAAGGGACCTCAGGGACCAAGCGATAAAACGGTACAGAACTGTGGCACGTGATCACCTGCCCTCTTCCTGAACACTGCAGTGCTTGGTAGCTCGGTCTGTGAACTGCTTTTTTTTTTCCTCCTCAGCTTGCAGAAGGAGGTAATGCTGCTTATTTGCAGTTGCTGAACCTGTTTGCCTATGGAACATACCCAGATTACATAGGTGAGTTGGTTAAGATCCTCCAAAGACTTTTCTTAATTAATGTTGCTCTGTCTGGATATGTTGCCTTCACGAGGGTCACTGAGGTCTGGGATATATATAACATGGGGTGGGAACTTCCTAACCTGGCTGTTTCTCATTTTACTGTGCTCTGTAGCTGACCTCCCATGAGGACTTCTGTTCCCACCTTTTATTTCCCAGTGGGTAAATGGGGACTGTGTTTATACTCCTCCATAAATAGAGCCTTTGTTTGTTTTCCAGATGAGATTCTTGAGGACTGGTGTTTGTAGAACACTTGGAGTGTTGTGAAATGTCAGAATACTTTGTAAAGTATTTAAGCGTTGTAAATATTATCTAAATACTATCATCATATTGAAGAAAGTTTGGAAAACAGGGAAGAAAGTCACTTGTACTACCATTAAACTACTGTTAGCATTTTGGTGCTGGACTTTTCTTCCTTGTGCTTATGCTTTCTGATATGTAGGTGTAATTAGATTATGTATACAATTTTATATCTTGCTTTATTCACTTATTTCATAGGCATTTATCCACGTTTTAAGTCTTTGTAGTCATTTTTAATATTCCATAATCGAATACTCCGTAATCTACTTACCCCATTCTCTTTTGTAGATCATTTGAGTCATTGTATTGATAAATTAGAATCTTAAATGTCAGGAATGAGGTGCATGAATGTCCAAACACTAACTTACCTTCCACCCAAGCCATTTTTGTCTGGCTTCCCTAGTTTATTTTAGTGATATGACATAGGCCTGGCAGTTTATTTTAGTGGTATGACTCAGGGTCTTCTCTACTATGTCCTCGACTTCCCCTTTTTTCTCATTTTCTTTCTCCATGGTCACTTCTACTTACTCGGTGCTGCTGCCAGACTGGACAGTTTGCCACTTGCCAGCTTTTTCTGACCTTCACTTTGTTCCAATGAGTGTATCCTTTGTTTCCATCGTCACTAAAGAGCAGCATTTTACGGACTCTGGAACCAGGATTCTTGCATTATATTCTGTGTCCACTTCAATAGTTGTGTGTTCTTTGGCAAATTAAATGATCTTCTGTACCTCAGTCTCCTTATCTGTAAAATGGGAGTAATAAAAAGGTCCACAATCCCTTATCTGCACTTCTTGGGCTAGATGTTTCATAATTTAGAATTTTGGGGACTTTAAAAAGGTAATATGATGCATATACTTTTTTATGTAACACCCTTGAGAGGTGTGGGCAGCACCGGTAGTCAAACACATTCACAGTTTTGCAGCAAAACAAATGAATATTCACAACAAGTGGGATAAAAAGCCTAACTCAATTTAGGTCAGGAATTGCCACCAAATGAATTTCAGCACGGTGCTCAAGGGAAAAAAAGCAGTGTGGGTTCACCTTTTTGGAATCGAGCATTATGGATAAGGAATTGAAGACATTTGGAATCTGTCTTGTGGGGCTGTTGTGAGGACTAACCGGATGTGTGTATAGATGAATAACGGATCTGTGTGTGCACTTACACTAAGTAAAGCTTGCCGTATATGTTGCCTTGGCTGGTACCATTGCTGTTGCTATTATTGTTATTGCTAAAATTTTGCCTGTCCTTCAAGGATCATCTCATAGTCCACCTTTCTTTCTTTTTGTCTCCTGTACCTCCCCAGTTCCCCAGTGTGACTGCACTCACTTGCACTCTCTCTTTTTTCTCTCCCCCTCTCTCTCCCTTTCTGCCTCTCCCCCTCCTCCTCACCCTCTTGTTCTCTTCTGGTAGTTTGTACCTTTCTTCTGGTAGCTCTCTTGCATTTGTAGCTGTTGGAACATTGGATGGTAAGACTGAGGACAAGTCCAGGGCCAGTGAGTTGCACAACTCTGGGTGGTAGTTGGTGCTCCTGGAGTTGCGGAGTGTAGCAGCCCTGACAAGGCCCGTCTGTTCCCCTTGAATCACTTAAGACAGTGCATTGCACATAACAGATGCTCAGTGAAGACATGTTGAAAATAGTACTCCAGTAAGAGAATTGTCATATCGTTTTGTGCACTCATGCCCGGCTTCTTAGGAGACTAAGCTTCTTGTGTGTAGAGATTCAGTTTTGTCTTCTTTGGAAGCACATGGTATTTCAGAGAAGATGGGAGGTGCTTATGGAACATTTGCCTAGTGAATAAGTGCAGAGTCATGACAGTGATTCAGTAGTAGGTTTGATGTGGGGAGTTGGTGCGCTTATTCCATGAAGAAATCCTAATTTTATTTTGTGTCTTGATTTTTGTGGTGGGTGGGACTGAGCAGCCAACAAGGAGAGCCTGCCAGAACTGAGCACAGCTCAGCAGAACAAGCTGAAACACCTTACCATCGTGAGCTTGGCGTCGAGGATGAAGGTACGGTCCACACCCTTTCCTGTCTTCCTCCTCGCCTCGAGGCAGGTGTCTCGTTGGCATCAGTGTGGGAACTCCCAGCTACACACAGTAGAGTTGCATCATAAGTGCATAAAATTTGCCTGGCAAAGGACAAAAGAGAAAACGATAACAGTTAAAATAGTGTAGATAATTACTCACCATTCCATTTAGGAAAAGTATGCCCAGGAGTGATTGTGAATCAGCAGGTCTCAATGCTGGCATGCCGTGGTACCCCATGTGCTGTGAGCATTTTGCCATGCTTAAAGGAGACTGCTGTTTCAAGATACAGATTTTTCAAACAGCAAGGCACCTCAAGGCAAGTTAACTGCTTCAGCTGTTGCTCAGTGCACAGTGAACTGTTCCCGTGCTGGAGGAAAAACTTGCTATGTTGAACTTACTGAGAGATAGATTTTTTAATATGCTGCCTTCCTCTGGGGATTTTCAAGGTTAATTATACTAATTGGAATTTTTGCCTTCTATGCTAACTTCTGACCCTAACCTTCTGTAAGATACCACTCCACTATATCTCTGAGTTCTTCTTTTTAGAAGAAGACGTGCAACCAACTGCTCATAGCCATTAACAAAGAAGATCCACATTTGATTAATTTATAGTTGATTTTTGGCTCTCTGCCCAATCCCAGCCTAAATGTCTAAGTTTTTGTGGGGCTGTGCCTTTGAAAAAGTTTGCTTTTTGCATTTCCCCTCTGTGATTGAGCTGGAGAGATGTATATTTTTTCTTGGATTGCTGTTTCACTTGCTAAAATTATTTTATCTGGCCTAATCACAAATTTCTGATTCTCAGCTGGGCATTTCAGGTGGGAGGCCTATTTTGTTAGGAAATGAGGACCTGGATTTTTTTTTTGTCCTGATCATGAACTTCTCAAGTGTAGCAAAGAGTAGGAGTTGACTTTTCCCCTCATTTCTGCAACCTGTCATTCTTTTTTTTTTTTTTTTTAACATCTTTATTGGAGTATAATTGCTTTACAATGGTGTGTTAGTTTCTGCTCTACAACAAAGTGAATCAGCTATACGTATACTTATATCCCCATGTCTCCTCCCTCTTGCGTCTCCCTCCCACCCTCCATATCCCACCCCTCTAGGTGGTCACAAAGCACCGAGCTGATCTCCCTGTGCTATGCGGCTGCTTCCCACTGGCTATCTGTTTTACATTTGGTAGTGTATATATTTCCATGCCACTTTCTCACTTTGTCCCAGCTTACCCTTCCCCCTCCCTGTGTCCTCAAGTCCATTCTCTACCTCTGCATCTTTATTCCTGTCCTGCCCCTAGGTTCTTCAGAACGGTTTTTTTTTTTTTTTAGATTCCATATATATGCGTTAGCGTATGGTATTTGTTTTTCTCTTTCTTACTTACTTCACTCTGTATGACAGTCTCTAGGTCCATCCATCTCACTACAAATAACTCAATTTCGTTTCTTTTTTATGGCTGAGTAATATTCCATTGTATATATTTGCCACATTTTCTTTATCCATTCATCTGTTGATGGACACTTAGGTTGCGTCCATGTCCTGGCTATTGTAAATAGAGCTGCATTGAACATTGTGGTACATGACTGTTTTTGAATTATGGTTTTCTCAGGGTATATGCCCAGTAGTGGGATTGCTGGGTTGTGTGGTAGTTCTATTTTTAGTTTTTTAAGGAACCTCCATACTGTTCTCCATAGTGGCTGTATCAATTTACGTTCCCACCAACAGTGTAAGAGGGTTCCCTTTTCTCCACACCCTCTCCAGCATTTACTGTTTGTAGATTCTTTGATGATGGCCATTCTGACTGGTGTGGGGTGATTACTCATTGTAGTTTTGATTTGCATTTCTCTAATGATTAGTGATGTTGAGCACCCTTTCATGTGTTTGTTGGCAATCTGTGTATCTTCTTTGGAGAAATGTCTATTTAGGTCTTCTGCCCATTTTTGGATTGGGTTGTTTGTTTTTTTGCTGTTGAGCTGCATGAGCTGCTTGTATATTTCGGAGATTAATCCTTTGTCCAACCTGTCATTCTAAGCCCCTGTACCAACCCTGGATTTCAGACCTTTAGTCATAGAAAACCCCCCAGGTATGTTTGCCCTCTTCTCTGCATACATCTTTCTCCTGTTTCTGCAGGTTTGATTGCTGTGTTAATTTTCAAACTAATAGTGATGTGTCATGGGATTTACAGAAAACTGGATATTTAGATATCCAGTTGTCTTGGAGTCATGCAGAATGTTGGTACAGTCCATTACGGGACTACTGTTGGGGAATTGACATTGGTTATAAGAGACCAAGAAAACATGTAAACTTCAGGATGACCTCTGAGCTTGCAGTATCCATTGGCCACCTGTAGGTGGATGCGTTAGCCTGTAAGTTTTTTTAATTGTGCTCTGCTGGGCAAGCAGCCAGTTTGTCTCTCCAGTGTCTGAGATTCTTTGGAGTTTCTTTTGATGATTTGGCGTTTTATACAAATTCTGCAAGCTTCCAAAAGGCAGCAGAGTGCCAGATACTGAGGATATCCCTTTCTCCTCTAGAAAGAGTCTTTGGGATCTCTAAGAGTATGCTTCAGAGCATGAAAGCTGGAAGCTGAACAAAGTCCAGGAGGCAGAGGATGGAGGAGAACACATTCCTAGATGCTGTGGGTCTTGTTTGGATCCCACAGGTCTCACAGCTCATTTATCCATCTCTTGTTGCCATAGATGTTAATAATTACCACTAGACTGCATTTCCCAAAGCCCTGAGGCATATGTTGGCTATCTGAGTAATAACCTGAATTTTCTTTAATGTTTAGCAATGGTTTTTGTAAACATCACATGTACCTTATCTATAGTGTATCCCCTACTCCGTGCTGCTGAAGGACCTGGAGATGCGGAATCTCCGGGAACTGGAAGACCTCATCATCGAGGCTGTCTACACTGATATCATCCAGGGCAAGCTGGATCAGCGAAACCAGCTGCTGGAAGTGGATTTCTGCATTGGCCGTGACATCCGAAAGAGAGATATCAATAATATTGTCAAGACCTTGCATGAATGGTGAGGCTCAAAGAAGGAGGTGCCCCCCTCTTTAGGGAGGGGATACCTAGCATGCCCTCTATGCCTCTGTTTGGGGAAATGTGGTCTCCAGGTATCAGCTGGGGCTGCCTGGGAGCTGGGGCCTTGGGACAGCAAGCTAGGGAGTGGGGCTGCATTTGTGACTACAGCTGTGTGGCAGTAGGAATCACTTCAGGCCTCCTAGTGCCATGGTTGTAAAAGAGTTCTTGTCCTATGCAGTTGGGGGCTATTTAGTAGCAGGCTGTAAAATGCCCAGAGTTGGCAGGTGGAGCCTCTGAAGCCTCGCTGTGTGACACTGATCCTGTGCTTTGCAAACTCACCCTAAGTGTTTGACCAGGCTTGGGAATTAGTGTTGGTAAGATTCTTTGGATAAGAGAACCATGTTCAGCATCAGTAACATTGGGCTAGTGTTTGTAAAACATTGTGAAGGATATTGAAGACAAGGAATGGGTTATTCTAAGTTGGAACACAGACTCATATACAGAATATTTGATAACCATATTCTGGTATATAAAAGGAAGTGGAACATTTGCACGTACTCTGTTTTAATGGAATTTGATGTTCGCAAGAGCTGTCGCACGTTCTACATGGATTTGTTATGGCGTTATTCAAGACTGAGCTGTGAAGGAGGGCCAGGGCGAGAGTATAATTGGAGGTGAGGAGAGTGTGTTCCCAGGCAGGCACGTGGCACGTTGGAGGTCATGAAGCAGAGTAGGCAGACTTTGTGCAGAGGGGTGAGGTTCATTTTGTCTTTAAACAGACTGACTCTGGCTTAGCCTCTAGAGATGTGTATCCGGGGATGTACAGACTGACTCTGGCTTAGCCTCTAGAGGTGTGTATCCAGGGATGTACAGACGGATTCTCTGGCTTAGCCTCTAGAGGTGTATATCCGGGGATCTACAGGCTGACTCTCTGGCTTAGCCTCTAGAGGTGTGTGTCCGGGGATGTACAGACTGACTCTGGCTTAGCCTCTAGAGGTGTGTATCCAGGGATGTACAGCCCATCTTTGACCCTCTGGGGGTCCACAGCCCCCTAAGTTTCCCTCACTTCAGCTACTATTGGATCCCCAGGCATGTACTTGCCCACCCTTTACCCCAGGTTCTGTCCCAAGTGTGACTCCAGACACCTTCCCTTTACAACATCTGACACAAGCAGGAACTTTCAAAAGATTTTAAAACAGTGAAGTCAGACTAAATGGGAAATAAACTTAGAAAACACCCCTAACATGCAAATGGTCTGGCATACAACATCTAGGTTTCCAGTCCCACTAAAGTTGGCTGTCTTTTTCCATTTTTGAGGTGACTGACACCGTTTTTCACCTCCATAGTCTGGCTTCAATGTGTTTGCACCCAGAGGGGCTATTCTAGCCCCCATTCCAGGATGTTTATTAGTACAAATTCTTACAACTTGTTTTTAGGCATTGGAGTTAGAGTTGAAACAGAATTGGTATGTAGAGTGGCACCACAAATATGCAGAATGTTCCCAACTGTTGACTCTAAAGTGGAGGGTATGTAGCTATTTATTGTACTATACCTTCAACTTTTTTTTTAATGTATTAAAATTTTCAAAATAAAAAGTGGGGAAAATGATATAATGAGGAGGGGGTGGCAGTTGGGAAGTAACACACTTCTGAGAAAAAGGGCAATCTTCAAAATAGGGTGCTTTTAGAAAATAATTTTTTCTGTTGAGAAAACTGATTAATCAGTGCCACCTGTGAAGTCTCGCCTAATTCCTTTAATTGCACATTCTGTGAAGCTTTCCCATGGCATACAAGGTTGGAAATTAAAGCTGTATTCTAAGAAACCACCCCACATCCTCCATGTTTGTTTCCGTATGCCCTGTGTTATGTATTCAGAAACACCTGTCTTTTGGAAGGAGTGAAGGGGCAAGAGCCCTGGCAGACGGAGTGTTACAGGAAGTCTCTAAGGAATCGGGGAGGGAGATTTGGGAGGCTGGGGGACAACTACCAGGCTTTTCTGCGGCTCAGGGCTGGTTATCTCTTACATAGGTGTGATGGCTGCGAGGCAGTCCTGCTGGGCATCGAGCAGCAAGTTCTGAGAGCCAACCAGTACAAGGAGAACCACAGCCGAACTCAGCAGCAGGTAGAGGCCGAGGTGAGGAAGAGAACGCCTGTCCCCACTCCAGGGTATCCCTGTTTGTCCCTTGTCTTGTGATCTTGGCGTAGATGAAACAGCACTCACTCACTGGTGGGCACTGGGTGAGGTGCTGGGGTAGAGGTGAGTGCGACCCAGGCCCTCCTCTTGGTGCTGTCCGTCTCGTTTCTGATTCCTGGTCACCAGAGGGTGAGTGGGCTCGGAGAGCGGAATGTTGTAATTCCTCAGTTCACACGCACTTTGCAGCTGTAGAGCAAAAGAAACGAGTTTGGGGATGGGTCTTAAAGATGGATGGAGGGATGGTGGTTACCAGGCGGGGCAGAGGGAGGGATGCGGCTGGGCTGGGGCACATGGGGCTTCAAGGCCCCGGTGCCGCTCTGCCTCTTAAGTTGTGTGGTGGGTGCACAGTGTTCATTGTATTCTTCTCTAATCTGTATGTGTATGTTGTAACGTTTTAAAATGCATGATATGTTTCATCTTGAAAGAGGGAAAAAATTCGGTGGATGAAATGCAAGTGAAGATAAAAGTGTGATTGTGGTGTTAGACGCCTGGTTGTTCAGGACACTTTTAGCCTCTGGGAGAGACGCAGGCTCCAGCCCTTGAGTTAATGGGCGTTTGTCTGCCTATAGCCTGGACACCTGTGGAGCCATCTCCCAAGTTGTTCGGAGCCCTGAAGATCAGAATTTTAGCACTGAAAGTCCTTTTCTAGCGTGATGGAGCTTGAAGCATTAATGGTATTTAATGAATTTTAGAAGTCAGGTATCCTAGAGTGTAGCAGAATGGGACTCAGAGTTACAGCTAAGGAACATAAGAAATAAGTAGTTGTGCCTTTCTAAGGGGGATTTGTAAAATTTGAAGATTTCCCCTACTCTGTTGTATGTACTCCTTGAAAATAAAACCTGGTCTTTGTAAGACCAGCTCCTTGTCCCATGCCTAATGAGCACATAATAGGTGCTCAAATGAGTGTTTATATTTCAGGCACACCCTATAAGTGTGAGTGGACTGCTGAACTCTGCTTTCATGAACTAGAGTGCATTTATTTCAGATACACACATCCCTGTATATATATGCATACCTACTCTGTGAATGTTCCCTCCACTGTAAATTTTTAACTCTACTCCTAGCCAAAGAAGTGTGAACTATATTTAATTTAGCATTAATCAAAGACAGATGCAATTAGGAAAGTAAGCCTGCTGCTTCTCTAATAAGCTCTGTGATCCCCCTCTTGAATATTTTGCTCTCTTCTCTGACCTGGGATTGATGTCTGAGCAAAGTAGGACAGTATTCACTGATTCTTCCCTGTACATCAAACCCTGGAAACAGTAGATTTGGAGGCGAAACGCCCACCTGACCTGGGATAGCCTGAAACACTCTTTAACCTGGTTGGTGGCCCAGGAGGAGGAGCCTGATCGCTACTGGCTGCCCCATTGTGCTTGGACTGTTGCTAATTGTGTGGCAGGTGGTGGGCTTGACTGTGGTCGTTTGCAAAACTGGATGATACTAGTTTTAGAATTTTGAATGGCTCAAGTTTATTTCCAGAACAAATGGCATCTGATGAAAGAAGGCACTGCCTAATGTTGAGGCACGACCAATACGTAGACAACAGTGTGGGCTCCTTAAATTATGGTTATTAAATGAGAGCCAGCACACCTGGATTTGCTCTCAGCGGCCCACTGCTGGAAAACACAGCTGCTCCTGCTGGCAGAGCCTGATGCTGCCACCAGGTGGCAGTAAGGATTTGATTAAGTTTGAGAGAAAGAAATTTGAGGAAACCGCCAAGGTCACCTCCACTACCAATTAAAACAGTCTACTAATTTAATAATCTTCTAGGAAATCTAGAACAGACAAGTATGAGAAGAGTGGGAGCATGGTCAAAGCCCAGAGCCTTGACAGTTTTTCCATTCACAAATGCATGATCTGGCTACTATGTGTCGGATGCTGACCTCCCCCAGCTGAAGGCACATGGAAGGTGCTCACTAAGTATTTGTTGACTTGGAAATAAAACAGATCTACCACAAACACAGCTGTAATTCTGTCCTATTCTGTTTGTATTTATGCTTCCATTACTCTTGACTTAACTTTTTTAGTCATTTTCTCAACTGAGTTGATCTTTCATTTGTTTGTCCTTAAGTTAGATTGCTTGTTCCCAGAGGGGAAAACTTGACGTTTTTCTCCCAAAATCTTATACAGCAGCTACCTTCTGATGAGTATTAGCTTTAAGAGTCTTCCCTTTTAACGAAGTCAGCCCTATCACAAACTGCCTAAGAATATTCTCTCCTTTTAGTTTTTCACAGAAATAACACATAATTAGTTACAATTCCAGCGTACCTGGAGGAGGTAGAACAGTAACATTATGAGCTGTTTCATTACCTCTGAGCAAATACTCTGGAGGGGAGGTAATGATCACCTCCACAAAGCACCTCCTCATTTACATTTGATTTTGGAGTGTATTTTTCTTTATATTTCAGTGTGCTTATAAGTCTGATGTTCTCTGGAATGTCAATCTGTAGTTCTTGCTGCATTCACAAAATAGGCTGTGTTCCAGTCAGGTAGGTAATAGAGCATAATTGGACAAAGTAAGCTCTGTTTTTCTTTATGTAGAAAATGCCCCAGGAGTTAAGTTAGTGACAGATCTTGAGCCTGTTGGCTGTGGAGTGCACCAAGAGTGTGCTTCTCGGTGCTTCCTGGAGAGTGCTTCTCTCCATCTCCCTGTTCTTCTTTTCTATGTAGCCCTTTCCCCACTGTGCGCTCTACTTCTGTTGTCTTCCCTTGCCCTGCCCCATAGCTCAGAGGTTTTCCTACCCGAAGACTCTCTTCTTTCTCCTTTTGCCTGAATATTTAAAGTCTCTAGTAGAACTAGGCTGTGATTTTGTTAGCAGGGGCAGTCCCACCTGAAAATTCCTGAGGCCCATGATTTGAGGGGCTTGACAAACTCTAGGTCATCTGGGGTAATGGGATGGGGATGGCCTGCAAGCCAGACTACTCAAGGAAGAAAATTAGAAGGATCAGGGGCATTTAGGCCAAAGAAGACAAGTCTGCGGGATATTAGTCATCGTCTTAAGGGCAGCTCTGTGAAAGAGGAGTTAGACTTCTCAGGATTGTTTCTTGAAGCTGAGACGGGCGGGCTTAACTGGTGGACCTACATGAGTGGCCACTCCTGGGTCCCGGAAGGAGCTATCTGCAGGTAGACCTGCACAGCTATTACAAAAAGCTAGTTGACTCTTAACTCCCCTTCAACTATGAGAGTCTGTTATTGGCTCAGCAGTCTACTTTGTGAGTTCCCTGTGTTTAAAATGCTAACAATCAAATTGATTGAGCACAACATATCCATAATAGGACCCACTGTGAGCCACGTCATTCCCCCCATCCAGGCTGAGGCCTTGTTTAAGATAAAGGGCCTCATTTCTTAGGCTAAGAGACACTTGCCCAAGAAGCCCTCTTTTTCCCTATGGCGTGTTTACCTGGCTGTGGAAGACTCGACTTTGTCAGTACGTAGTCTTACTGGCAGCTGGATGTGAACCCCTGAAACACAGAGGAGACGCAGCACACAGGAGGCCGCCATCCGAGAGTGAGAGGGCGCTGCCAGGCAATATAGGTTGAGGGGAGGCTGGTGGTCAGGACGGGTTTGTGGACGAGGTAGGGTCAGAGGTGGCTAGCGAAGGAGGAGGCTTGCCCAGGCTGGAATAACAGGGTGCAGGAAAGGCAACAAGACAGAAGAAATGACTGCTTCCAGGTGTGAGGCCGGGGACTAGCGTGGCTCGAGTGGAGGGCACATGTTGTGGAAGGGAAGGAAGGTACAGGGTCTTGAGTGGCGTGTCACAAGTGCAGAACAAACCAGGTTTTTCCTTGGGGTAAGTCTCATTTCTTTTTCTGGCTTACCAGGGTCACTGAGCACCTGAAATAATAGCTTACTGGGAGATAGTTTCTGTAAGAAAAAGCTGCTTGAGGAGGTAAATAGGCATTTGAATGAATGCTTAGAAAACATATCAAACTGGACAAACCTTGGAGTGTTATTTTATAAAGCGGTGATAACGGAGAAATCACATTTCGTAATCTCTCCCCCAAGGCCATCAAAATACGCTGAAGTAAAACAAAAACAAATATCTCTTTTATTTATTTATTTTAAAATTTTATTTGTTTATTTTTGGCTGCGTTGGGTCTTCGTTGCTGCACGCGGGCTTTCTCTAGTTGAGGCGAGTGGGGGCTACTCTTCGTTGTGGTGTGCGGGCTTCTCATTGTGGTGGCTTCTTGTTGCGTAGCATGGGCTCTAGGCACGCTTACTTCAGTAGTTGTGGCTCGTGGGCTCTAGAGTGGAGGCTCAGTAGTTGTGGCGCGCGGGCTTAGTTGCTCCGCGGCATGTGGGATCTTCCCAGACCAGGGCTCAAACCTGTGTCCCCAGCATTGGCAGGCAGATTCTTAACCACTGCACCACCAGGGAAGTCCCCACCTTTACTTTCTTATGACAAACATACACCTCACTCTGCACCAGTACACCTCAGCTAGCTGAAGGGCAAAGGCATGAACAATCCATTAGAATTGGTGTTGGGGAATGTGTATAAGTACGGGCACAGGAGTACACAATTGGTAGAAGGACAAGTTGGTACAATCATTCTTCAGAAGGCAGTATAGCAATAGTTACTAAAGTAAAATGTGTAAACCCTTTGATGTGGAAAGCTCAATTCTAGGAATATGTCCTCCACAGGTGTTCACAAAAGTATGCAAAGGTAAACATGGAGGGCTGTTCACAGGAGCACCATACATAAGTGAAAAACAAACTGGGAACTAATCAAAAAATGGTAGAACATTCATCCTAGAACAGTCCACAGATATTGCATAGGATACGTTTAGGAGTTGCTTAAGTATTTCGGAGCCTCTCTGTTAATTGAAGAAAGGAATGCTGAGAACAGTACTGTGGTCGCATTTTTCTTTTACGACATTTTTTGTCATTTGTCGTAGTTGGCTGAAGTTTATCCTCTAGTTGCTTATTCAAGAAGGGCTCGTGGGAATTTGGGAATTGTACTCCCAAAGTTCTGGTGAAAATATCTGTGGTTTCGTATGTGAACAGTAGTGAGCTGAGTATAGCATCTTGTGTCACCCTTTCTTTTTCTATGGCCATTTTAACCAGTGCTTTCTTTCACTTGCTGTGTTGTACCTTTTTGCCAAATGGTCCACTACCACTTGGCTTATTCCCCATTTTCAACCAAGAAAGCATTAGTTCCACTTTTTTGCTTGACTCATTTCCATGTATCTTTCACGAGCAGCCCCTGCTTGTTTCTCCCATCTGAGTTTCTGAAGATAATCTCAGATTTTCTTGCAGAGGATTCTGGCTTCTTCCCTGAGTGGCCCCCCTTATAGCGAGAACAAGTTGCAGTGAGTTTCTGGCGCTTACAAGCTGACCACACCAGTTCTGTGTCTCCCTCCAGGTTACCAACATCAAGAAGACACTCAAAGCTACCGCGTCCTCCTCAGCTCAGGAGATGGAGCAACAGTTGGCTGAACGAGAGTGTCCCCCCCATGCTGAGCAGAGGCAGCCCACTAAGAAGATGTCCAAAGTGAAAGGTCTGGTCTCCAGCCGCCACTAGGGCCGGCTGGGGCAGCTGGCACTCACCAGGCCTGGGTCAGGTGGGGAGGGGACACCAAGGGCCTATTTCCTCCCCTCTCTACCTTCCATGAGTTCCAGACCTGCCCGTCCCCTCACCAGCGCCTCCCCCCACATTGGTACTGTTCCAGAAGAACCGTTAACTCCCTTCCCTCTCCCACTCCCTCTTCCCCAGTTGCTCCCTTCAGACTCAGGGGCTCCACGGATGCCATCCCAACAGGGCCAGACGCTGCCCAGCTTCCCTCCAGGAGGTTCTTGTCTCTGTCTAAGGGCTTGTATCCCTCCCAGTTTTTCTTTTGCTTCGTGTCATTTTGTCAGGCTGGTCATAAGCTGGAAGCAGCTTTCACTGGCCCACAGGGATGACTGCGAAGGAGGCCCCTCTCTGAGTGACGGGAGGCACTCCTTCTCCAGCCCCATGTGCCAGAGTACCCACAGTGGTGCAGGCGCTCTAGCCAGGTATCAAAATGCTTTGTTTTCCCTCTCCTGCCTTATCCCTTGTTGGCAGCTCAGATCAGGCCATGGAGGGATGTGATGCTGGGCTATGTTTACTAAACCTGCGGGTTTTCAGCCTCTTACGCCCAGCTCCAATCTCTCATTAGTTGGGAGCACCGGGCTGATTAACCTCTGGAATCTGAGCACCCGTAGGGGTCGCTGCGGGTCTGCTGGGTGGCGGACGTTTCTTCCGGCTTGGTGTTCTCCGCTGGCCTCGCTCCCTGCTGCCTCTGACTACTCAGACTGGTTTTTGGTGTGAAGGCCCCGGCTGCCCACTGGGGCTGTCTGCCAACACTCGTTCTTCCGAGATCTCTATTTCTTCCCGGCTGCATCCGTGGTGGGGATGGTGGTGTGGAGGCCCCTCTATCTGGTGAAGGATCTGTTGCTGCTTCTGTTTTCTTTCTTCCCACCCTCCCTGGCTGGTGACCCAGAGCCCTCTGATGATGGCATTCTCCTGGCAAGAGAAAAGGACTTGACTAGCCTTTCTGAACTTGAACAGTTTCAGGTTATATTTTAATTTTTTTTTTTTTTTGTACAGGTTCTGATTCTAATACATTTCAACATGCTTTTTTTCCCCCTCGTGTCAATATTTGTTATAGACTGATCGCCGGGGAGTTTCACCTGGTTGGAGGGTGGGGTGTGTGTATGTGTGCGTGTGGTGGTGTTTTTTTTTTTTAAGGGGAGGTGGAGGTCCTGGACTGATATTAAAGAGAGAAGAAGCACATTTTAGAAAAAAAATAAAAGTAGATTTAATGTATGTGACTGTGGAATGTGAGGTTGCATAGCTGGTAGATCTTGAGGGGCTAGAATTAGGGTGGTTCAGGGAAAATGAGATACTGTTTCAGTGCCATGGTTAAAAAATGGATTTCTCCTTTTTCCTAAATGTCCAACAGCTGCCTACCATTGATCGAATGTTAACAAAATACTCTTGTTTCCCTTTTTATGATTCATGTCCCCATATAACATTATGCCCAGCTGGAGGTTTTAATCCCCAAAGTATGTTTCATGAAACCCTTTGATAGATGCTCTGTGGAAAAGGGGTTCTGTTGTTAAATAAATTCGGCACATCCTGCATCCCATATCCTCACTGGAAATTCATTGTTAAGGTCACAAAGAAGGCCTGGGGGAGGAAGCCTGTTCCCAACACTGATTTCACCACCAAATCCTTTTTTGGTAATATTTAGTGGAACACATTTTGGGGAAATTTTTGGAAACATATTTCTCAAAAACACCTCCCAGCCTTATAGGTTTTTCCAACTATTCTTTCTAGACACAAAACAGTCACTCTCACTCTTGTAAGTGGTCTTCCATCCTTATCTTTCCCACTGGGGAGTAGACTAGGTAGGAAGCGTGACTCACTTGTATGAAACGTGTGACCACTAGTTGTTTGACTGCCCCAGGCCCTAGGAAGCTCTAGGTTCACCTTCTCCATGGGTCTGCCGTTCCTTAAAAAGAGTAATGACAGTAATAAGAACAACATTTGTAAAGTGCTCTACAGAATGTCTTCATCTACAGTAAGTCATTGAACCCCTTCCACCACACAGTCTCCTGAGGTCGGTAAGGGTAAGTACTGTTACAGTCATCCTCACTTTACATGTGAGAAGTACCCTGGTGTGCAGTGCTAAAGCGAAGACTCCTGGATCTCCTTACTTATATGCCCTGCCGTCTTCTCTGTGTTGCATTCTGATGTAGAGTTTGCTCCCCAAACTGACCCTTGGTACCCTTCTACCTGCTTATTCCTCTGAGGGCTCATCTTGCTCTTAACTGACACCCAACACATCGCAGCCTCTGCTTCCCAAACCCACCCAGCCGCTTTATATGGAAGCAGAGAGTGTGGCAGTGGGGCTCCAGGAATTGTGGGAACAGCTGGAATGTTCTTTGCTCTGTTGGACTCTGGTAGGAGGCCTGGCCTCCGAGCTCTGCAGTTTCCCGTCTAGCATGCTGTGACAGCTGGGCTTGGGTCTGAAATGTGCATAGGTGTTCTACATAAAAATACAGTGTTCAGAAGAGGTGTCCTCAGCAACAGGGAAACATCTTAGGTCAGGAAGGAGACACTGCAGTATGAAACAATTCGCTTGGTAGCAGTGCTTATCGGCTGGCTGCGGCTACCTTCTTTAAGCTGTCTGCTTCCTGAAGTCCTCTTTGGCCTTCTTTACTTTCTTTCCAGATGAGAGGCATTATGGTTCTTCTTGGGTAACATTAGGGAGGTGGTCAAAGCCACCAAGTACAGGCTGTTGTGTTCCAAATCCAGGATGACCACCACTGGTCAAGAATTTCCATCCCCAAACTTTAGAGTGATAGGAAAGGGTAGTTATCAAAGAAGCTAATATGACAAACAGCTTGTGATATATTACGTATTTGCTGTTTTCTCTTTCATGTGCTGGGTTGCCTGAAACCAAACCACATTCCAGTTTTTGTACTTAAAAGTCATTATTCTAATAGCTTGAGACTTCAAAACTTTTTTTTTTTTAATGTAGCAATTGGTTGATTTTTACTGGACCTGATGGAATGTCATAGCGCTCCTGTGTTTGAGTTTCAATTATAGCATACCCTGCTCAGTACTTGATTGTACCTGTCTTCCTGGGGATCTGTATACAGCCATGAACATCTGACTGCTTTATTAATTCTTTTCTTGTAGTTATGCTTGAGATTTACAGATTGAAATATATGTATATATTTTAAAGATTTATTTAATTAATTTATTTTTGGCTGCATTGGGTCTTCGTTGCTGCGCACAGGCGTTCTCTAGTTGCGGCAAGCGGGGGCTACTCTTTGTTGCAGTGTGCGGGCTTCTCATTGCAGTGGCTTCTCTTGTTGTGGAGCACGGGCTCTAGGCACGCGGGCTTCAGTAGTTGTAGCACGTGGGCTCAGTAGTTGTGGCTGTGGGCTCTAGAGCGCAGCCTCAGCAGCTGTGGCCCACGGGCTTAGCTGCTCCACGGCATGTGGGATCTTCCCGGACCAGGGCTCAAACCCATGTCCCCTGCATTGGCAGGCAGATTCTTAAACACTGCGCCACCAGGGAAGCCCTCCCTGTTCTTTTAAAACCAATTACTCCATACCTCTCACTCTCAGCAGATGACTGTATTCCTACTTCAGAGTGAAAATCACACTAGGTGGGGAAACCCTCAGTTTCTTGTCTTCCACCTACTGAATCATCTACATCCACCCTTTACACTTTTGTTCTTACCACGGTGGAAAAGGCAACCCTCCTTCCATGGGAGTGTCATTTGTCCACCTGTGTGGTATTGATATGCCTCACCTCTTCTCCCAAGGGGTTTCGCTCGTGTCTTTGGCCTCTCCTCTAGTGGCTGTATGTGATGGAGAACTTCACACGTTAAGGAGACCCTCCCTGAGCCTGATGTCCCTTTGCAGCCACCACTTTTTTTCTTCTTATCAAACAAGCTTCTTGAGAGTTGTCTTCCCTTTCTGTCTCTATCTCCTCCCTCATCCACACCTGAATCCTTTGCCACATGACTCCTACTGCCAGCCATCTGCTGATGGTTTTCTTGGCAAGGAGACCATAGATCTCCAACTTGCTAACTTTTTTGGTCTTTGTTTGGCTTGATCTTTATGTTTCAATTGGCAATGTTGAGTCCACTTCTTTATGTGTTCTTCTCTTAGTTTTCACGGCCCCAATAATCTCTCTAGGTTTTCCTTGTGTTTTTCTGCCTATTCTAAAATTTCTTCAGGGGCATCTCTTCCTTCAGAGTCCTGTGGAGATGTTTGCTAGAGTTTCATTGTGACTTTCTTATTTTACTTCTGTGTAAACATCCCATGGTGTTCCACTTCCATTTATAACACCCACATCTCTATCTCTGGCTCATTCTGCCAACACGTATAGTCAACAGACAACTGGGCATTTCTACTTGCTGTCTCCCAGGTCTGCTTATATAGTCAGCAAATGGTGCCCACAGTTCACCAAGTGTATTATTTTATAGGACTTCCACAACAAAACACCACAGACCAGGGGGCTTAAACAACAGAAGCTTATTCCCTCGCAGTTCTGGAGGCTGGGAAGTCCAGGATCAAGGCGTTGGCAGGTTTGGTGTCTCCTGAGGCCTCTTTCCTTGGTTGCAGATGCCACCTTCTCACTGTGTCCTCACATGGTCTTTTCTCTGAGCATGTGCATCCCTGGTGTCTCTTCCTCCTCTTATAAGGACATCAGTCATATTGGATTAGGGCCCCACCTTTATGACTTCATTTAACCTTAATTACTTCTTTAAAGGCCTAGCCCCAAATACAGTCGCATTGGGGTTAGAGCTTCAACATATATGAGTTTGGGGAGAACATAATTCAGTCCATAAAACAGTTACCTGAGCCAGAACTTGGGGTTCATCCTTAACTCCTCCCTACCCCGTGTCTGATTCACCACATCCTGACAATTCTGTTTTTGTATTTTTTGAACCCATCCTTTTTCCATTTTTCTGCCACTTCACGTCTTTGAAAATTCATTCATTCATTCAGTATACTCTTTGGATACCCATTATATACTAGGAAGGCAGCCAAAGAAAGCTAAAAAATATAAGATTAAGGAAAGTATATGGAAGGAAATGATAAAGATAAATGCAGAAACAAATTAACTGGCAAGATCAAAAGTTAGTCTAAGAGGGTCTTTTAAATAATGAAAAAGATATATACCTGGAAAATCTAATTAATAAAAGACAATAAATGAATAAAGGGAACAGTTAGGATTTTAAAACTATAAGATGTTACCCACTATCAATCTATCTGAAATTCAGTGATAAAAAGAATTTTCTGGAAAATTGAGTGTAATTCACTCAAGAAATAAAATACTGGAACTGGCTAAAAATCAAGAAATGAAATTTGAAAGCTACTGAGGATGTATCTCTAACAAGGCTCTGGGTTCATATTGTTTACTGGGTGGATTCTTGTTATTAAAGGATTCAGTGATTCCTTTCATCATCATAGGCTGAACAGGTTTTTGTAAAAGAAGAAGGAATGGAAAACTCAATTTAAAAAAAATGTTTCTAGGGAATTCCCTGGCGGTCCAGTGGCTAAGACTCTGCCGAGGGTCCGGGTTTGTTTGATCCCTGGTCAGGGAACTAAGATCCCGTAAGCTGCCTCATGCGGCCAAAAAAAAAAAAAAAAAAAAGTTTCTAGTTGAGCCTTATTACCAAAATCTAACAAAGATAGGTTTTTTTCTCTTAATCTGGTTTATGAATATAGATGAAAAGAATTCTATAAAATTAGATATACAATCCTAATAAAATCTTTTAGGAAGCTAAGAAAAAGATGCTTCCTTAACATGATAAAGTACTATATATATTAAGTCCAGGGACCACATTGTCATTTCAGTAAATACACCAGGGTGTTCCCACTAAAGCAGTGGTCATGCTGTGCTGCTGGCCATTCAGAATGAGATGTGAATCTGAATGGTGACTGATGGTGCAGGGAAAGCGCCCTTCAGTCACCTGACAAGTTTCTTGAACACCTGAAGTCTTGGGTGAAGCAGGGCCAGTGAGAGGCAGTGTGCCCTGATGGTTAGGAGAAAGAGACCTGTAGCAGGCAGTGTGACCTGCCGCTCTGGCCTCTTCCTTCTTCTGCAAAGGGAGCAGAATAGCAACACCCCTTCTTAGGGGGATTGTGAGGATTACAGGAGGCAAAGCCAGACTTGCCATGAGCACAGGTGTTAGTGGTTGTTAACTGATGTTCGTATTTTTGTTGTAGATGTTTGGGTTCCACTGGTGGTCAGGATCATAGCACACTTCATTTCAGAACCCTCTATCTTGATGATTTTGGGTTAGAATGGAGATCTTTCAACAACATGGACCCCAGGAAATAGGCTGATAGCTCTGCAAGCCCAACTCTGCCACGTCCCAGTGTTCTGTCCCTGTACTGGCTGGTCCTCCCTCCTCCCCAAGCCCTGCACCCTCACCTCCTTGCCTCTCCCTTCCCCCGCTTCCCCCTGTGCCTCCGTCGTCTCTCAGCCCCTCTGTACCTCCCTGCTCTGTGGCGGCAGCCTCTCCTGCAGTCAGTGCAGCCTCCCACTGCCTCCCAAGTCCTCTTTCAATGTTAGTCCTTGATGCACACTCTCCAGCGTCCTCCCCTCCATGAAGTCCAAGTTTGTCAGAGCTTGAGAAATCCCTCAAGCTGTGTGTCACATGTCCCTCTTCTCCTCACCCCAAGTCTCCAGTCTCCCTGAACTGTTGTTCAGAAAGCACCATGCCCATCTGCCCCGTATGACCTCTTTGCCTTTGTGCTGTTTGCCTGGGTTTCCTTCCTCCCCTCCTCCTCATCCACCCGGCACATGCTCATCCATGAAGCCCTATTGTAACCTCTCGTTGCCGAGGGTCATGCCTCCCTCTGCACCATTTGGTGCCCCACATCTTTTTCTGTGCTCCTGCCTGTTGCCTGCAGTATAGTCCTGTGTTCAGTCATCTGCACCCGCTGCCAGAGTGTGAGCTCTTCCAGGGCAGGGGCTGTGCTCTCCTCTTCTGTCTGCGTTGCCAGGCGCGGTGCTCAGCACGCAGAACAATGCCTGTCCTATGGGAGGGAACTAGCGGACGCACAGTCTGGTCCTGCTGCGGGTGGAGGGTGGCGCCTGTGGTTACCCAGAGCTCCGGGGAGTGGGAGTCGCACTTTGCTGTCTGGGGGCTCACCCCGTGGCGCGGCATCCCGTCATTGCCGCGAGCTGCTCGTCAGGGGCTTGGCGCCAGGCGTGCAGCCTCCGCCGGGTGAGGCTGGCGCAGGCGGAGCCGCAGCTCTTGAGCACGTGTTACGCGCCAGGTGCTGGGTTACGTGCTTTTAGGGTAGCTCACTGGATGCTCACGGCAGCTCTAAGGTCGGTTCTGTTATAACTCTGGTTTTACTCCTGAGGAAACAGCTCTGAGTAACGCCATGGTGGAGCTGGGTTTATATCCAGGTCCGACTCAGAGACTAAGCCTGAAGCTCAGGCATGGCCGCACCTCCAGAGGCTGGGAGGCTGGGAGGCTTGAGGTGGCCGGGTTTAGGTCCTGGGCCTAGGTGTGGTTGGACAGCAAAGGGGCTACTAGCTCTGCCAGGCTGTTCACACTGTTCTGTAATTTGCTTTTTTCTCTTAATGTATTGTGAATGTCTTTCCATGCTGTGGTGGTTTTAAAATATGTCAACAAATTTTTGGACACTCCTCCCACAAAAGAGAGAGCCCAATTCCCTTACCCTTGAATGTGGGCCTGTCTCAGTGACACACTTCTATTGAATAGAATGTGGCAGAAGTGATGCTGAGTGACATCTGAAGCTGGACGCAGCTTCCATGCAGCTCTGTCTTTCATGGGATGCATGCCTTGGGATCCCTTGGCTTTGCTGAAGCTACCCTGCTGGAGCGTCACCTGGAGGGACAGGGACTAGAGCAGAGGAGAGAAAGAAGGAGGGAGAGAGACACCCAAAGGGTCTTCACAGTACAGGTGCCACCTGGGAGTGAGTGAGCCTTCAGGTGATTCCAGTGTCCAGCCTTCAAGGCAAGTGCCAAATGGAGCAGAGACGAGTTCTCCCTGCCCAGCCCTTGCAGACTGCAGATTGGTGAGGAAAATAAATGCTGCTGTTGTCTAAGCTACAAGCTTGGGAGTGGCTTGTGACTCAGCATTGGCTACCTGGAATAGTTGTCAATAAGAATAATCCTACTCCCTCGTTTTGAATTCCACCTGTGGATGTCAATTTGTAAAGGGTCATCCAGTATTGTCTTTTATTATAAATAGCCCTGTGAAAAAAATCCCTGTTCACGCAGAGGTTTACACACACATAACACAGAAGTCACTCTTCTGTTTTCACAGGTTGTCACCTTCCTCTAGCATGTTTGGGAGGCGAGTGCGTGGTCCTTCATCCACCTGGGTCACTTTAACACTGTAGCTCCTCAGCGCTCATTTGGCTCCTGGGGCCTCAGGTCACTATCCCGCTGCTGATCACCCCTTGGAACTCCTGGACTGCATCTCTGACTTCACAGAGCTTTTGTTCTGTGGGGAGATGGGCAATAAATAAGAGAAAAATAACTAAAAACTGGCCCCATTCCTGTGAGTGTGGAGGGAAGGTGGGGGAAGGGTTTCAAGCAACAAAGACAGCCTCTCGGAGGTCAGCCTTAAAGAAAGCACATGCCTGGTTGTGAATTTTGACATGACTTCCTGGTTGGCTTCTGGGAGAATGGGGGCACCTTGCCTGAGAACGTGGAGGCATGAAGATTGGCTCTTCTGGTTATAATTTCTTCACTCAATTGTCTGATAACTTCTTTAGGAGAAATTCCTAGAAGTGGAATGTTTGAGATTCAGAGTAGTGTGGATTTTAAAGGCCATTGCTACAGGGAGCCAAACTACTCCTCCAGAAAGCTTTGCTCAGTTACGTTCCCCCAAGCTGTGCAAGCCAGAGCTTCACAACAGGGCGCCAGGGTGCCAGAGCCCGAGTGAGTTACAGGTGCCAGGAGCATAAACGCTTCCCACTCCTGAGACTGTTGAGCCCAGGGTGCCTTGCTGAGGTGATCAGTTCTATGTGTGCCTTGTGACAAGCCATGTGTTCCCAGCCCTGGACAGCACTAGATAGACATTGTCATTCTTTTCCATTATCCACCTACCTGATTGAGGGGAATATTATCCCCTTGATGTTGTAGTTTACATCTTTTTAATTACCAGTGAGGATATTTTTCATATGCTGATTATACCATTGCATTTATTCTGTTGTGACTTTCTTGTTCTTGTCCCTTACTCATTTCTCCACTGGGGTTGTTGCTTTTTTAATATGAATTTTAAAGTACTACCTAGAAACAACCAGCAGAGGGCAGCAGTGCATCAGGGTGCCAAGGGGATAGTGCTGGAGCCTGAACCTGAACAGTATATTTTGGACAAAAACACAGCCTGGGCCCTGGGGCCTTGGCATCAATGGACTAGGGGAACTTAGAACAGATAATGTGGTTAATTTCCTCTCCAAATTGAGTTATTTGTCTGAAAGTCTGTAGGTGGGCTAAGGACAAGAAGATGACTTTGAAAGGATAAAACTGTAGGTCCCAGAGTGGTAAATGAATTCTGTCTGATGGGAGACCCAGGTTGTTGCTAGAGTATGGGATGTGTGTGTGCATACAAATGTGCCCCCACCCGCCAGAAAGGTATCTGAATAAATTTCACATATGCCAACCTCTCTCTCTGAGCTGTCTTGTTCTCTGTCTCATTGGGAAATTGAAGCAGCTTAATAGGCAGGGCCCGGCTGGTAATGCAGGAATGTGAGGTTTTAGAGAGGAGAGAGCCAGTGAATGCTGCCCCAGCCTTTCACTGTAGGAAGCTAGGTGAGCCTCAGGGAGATGCAAAGCCCCCGAAATCATGCGCAGAATTGTCTATGCACTTACATATCTTATTTTAAAAAACACTTAATTTTGAAATAATTGTAGATTCAGAAGTAGTCTCAAAAATAGTAGAGAGGCTCTGTGTACCTTTCACCCACTTGCCCCCAATGATAACATTTCACATAACTTTAACCAGGAAATTGACTTTGATATAATTCAGGCCTTGTTCGGATTCCATGTGCTCATGCGTGTGCGTGCACGCGTGACATTGTTGAGCTATATGAGCGGCTCTGGATCACCATCTTTTGGACTTTATGTTTTGTGCAAAAGGTGTACCCATGTTTGCTTAAGTCATCATTAGTAGAGTTTTCTGTTACTTGAAGCCTCAACATTCCTAACCCTAACATCTAATTACAAGGTGCAGAAAACCTCATGCAAACCGGCTCAATTAAAAAAAAAAAAAGAAAGAAAAGGAAGGGGAGGAATATTGGTTCATGTAATAAAATCCAGAGGAATGACTGAACCGGTGCCAGCGGTTCAGGATGTCATCAGAGAGCTCACTCCTTTTCTCCGTACCGGCCACTGCTCTGTGCACCTCTGAGTTCTGGCTTTTTTCTCAGGCACCCTCCCTCAAGATCCCAACAGTGGCAGTGGCGATTCCAGACCTTTCATCCTCACCCCACATCACACAGAAGAAGAGAGGGAGTGGGGGGAATCTCATCATTCCCTATAGAAGTTGTAAGATTCATTCTGATTAGACCAGCCTGGGTCAAGTGCCCATGTCTCAACCAATCGCAGGGCCAAGAGAATGAGATACATTGGTTGGCTCATGCCTGGACTCCTAACCCCTCCATGAATACCTGGTGATTGGGATAATTTATTGGTTTAATCTAATCTCAGATGGGAAGTGTCCACCCTGACCACATGGGACAGGGGAAGTGTCTGAAAAGGAATTTGAGGTGATGTTACGGAGAGAGGGGAAATAGATGAACAGTAGACCACAGGTGTCCTCCATCTTTGGCATGGAGTCTTGAGTCCCTCCCTGGTCAAATTAGCTATGACCAGGAGGACAGGATCATATAGTAGAGACACGATTACTGGGATGGGTGTGCAGTTCTTGCATCAGGGGGGGTGATTGCTGGACAGGAGGAGGTCTCTACCACAGTAGCAGCTTATGTCTCTAAAACACTGTTCTGCTGCAGGTCTCCACATGCCTCAGGATGTTAACCTGGTCATGGCATCTCTAGTCACTCCCACTGGCCTGGTGTAGGTCTGCAGGGGCCCAGTGGGCAGCAGAGGAGATGCTATGGTTGAAGCAGGATCCTGGGTTTCAGCTGCATATGTTGGGTAGGGCTGGGGATGCATTTCGATAGGACCCCCCCAACCCTACCACTCCATGCCCACTGGCTGCCCCTTGTACCCTCCTGCTCTCCAGTACAGACAACAGTTTCCTGCTGTACTCCCTACTCACCACTATGAAGTCCATCCATTCCAAGTGGACACAGAGGTCTTCAGAGAGAGGCTCTCCTGGGGCAGGGTGGCTTCTAGCGCCTCGAGATACTCAGGTTTATGGAAAAGGTCAGCATTTCTCCAAGCATGCTGTTCATACCATTGTAGTATGTGACGTATTTTAATAGATATGCATCAATTCTTAAACATTCCTTGTTTTAAAAATCTTTTTATTGTGAAATGAAATAGATACAGAAAACTCTACAAGACAAACGTAGAGCTTAATGAAGTATAATAAGGCAAACACCCCAAATGCTCTTGTAACCCAAGAGGTGGAACGTTGCAGCCCCGCCCCCAGCAGCTCCTCCACATTCCCTGTCCCAGTCCAAGCCCCTCTCTGCCACTGCAGAGTGACCACTACCTGGCTTTTACTGCAGTCACTTCCTTTTGTTTCTTTACAGTTTCATCATCCAAGTGTGCATCCCTAGACTATGGTTCAGTCTTGCCCCCTTTAAAAAAAACCCACATATTTTACCTCTTTTAATCCACAGGTTCTTCCTTCATCCCTTTCTTTTCCTTTCATTTTATTGGTTGAAGAATCCAGGCCATTTGACTGCAGTGTGTCCCACAGTCTGGATTTTGCTGGCTGCCCACTCATGGGACCTCTCAGCATGCTCTGCTGCCCTCTGTGTTTGCTGCCCATTGTCAGCTGGATCTAGAGGCCCGACCAGACCCAGCTTCTATCCTTTTGACGAGACTCTAGTGTGATGTGTTCCTTCATCAACTGCCTCTCTTTCTGGGTGTTCTTAGCCTTGGAGGTTCAGCCCCTAGATCCATTACTTCAGTGGGGGTCCAAAATGGTGACATACATTGTTTTCACTGTGCTGTGATTCACATTTTATTATTGCCTATTTTGTCACTCCACACAATTTATGTGTGGAGTTCTTACTAGAACTCCACTAGTTCTTACGCTTTCTTATGCTGAAGTGTCAAGTAATTTTGTCAGTCTGAGGCTTGTTTTCTAGTAAATTCTTCAGGAAGAGTTCATAGGAACAATATTCTCTGAGTTCTTGTACACTGATAACAGTTTGTACCTTTTATACTTGACAGTTTTCCTGGATATAAAGTCAGTTTTCCTTGGCTCACACTTTTGCCCTCTTAGATAGGTCACACCATTTCCTTCTGGTACCAAGGCTTTGAGGAAATATTCTGAGTTACACAGCTGATGGCAGCATTGCTGATACTGTTCCCGTGTCTTACATAAGGTAATGAAAAGAGCCACAGCTACCACTGCTACAAAACGATCATGATATTCTGATTCCATCATTTCTTTTTCATTTATTTGCTGGAATTCTTTATAAACAGATGCTTGCCTTCATCTATCATGAGGTTACCCCATGGTATAGCTCATCTAGGAGAGGCAGGATAAATGCTTTCCTCTTTCCCTCTGTTTGCCAGTTTGCAAAATAATAGACTGGTTCCTTATTATCCTCTGGAGGTGACCAGTTCATTTTTTCAATATCATTGTGAACTCATGGATTTAACTAAATTTGGTGAGTTTTAGTTTGTTGTAATTATTACTATGTTCAAAGCTCAAATTGTCCTGTCTCTGGCCAGTGGGAGCATCTGTGGGTGGGCTCCTGTGTTCTTTTGAGACTACCCTAGTCTACACATAGCCTACCAGTGATGGCTTGTGTGCTGTCGTTTATGTCAGGGTGTTCCAGACTCCTTTTGTACACTTTCTCCTCAGACCAGTAGTCAGTCATTTATCCACACAGCCCTGACTTTTAGTGGGAAATGGCATTTCCTGACCACAATGTGGACTCCAGGGCTGCTCACTGCTACTGGCTTGGTCATGGTTTCTAGGTCATTTCAGTGGTCAGAGCTAATAGGTATAGATAGAATGGTAGATAAAATACCTCGTAAGGTCATACTGTTATTTCCAATTAAATTTCAGGACTATAGATTTTATATTTAATCTTTAAAAAAATTACAGCTGCATCTCCTTTCTTCCACACTGAGAATCCTGATTTTGAGGACACAGGGGATGACAGTTAAAATATCCCATAATTATTCATTTGTTTCAGGCAACATTACACACACGACAGGGAATACTAATGCTGCCACCACCAGAATGATAAGTGAAAATAGTTTTAAAGTTCTCACCCCCATTTTTTTTTTTTTTAATTTATTTTGGCTGTGTTGGGTCTTTGTTTCTGTGCGAGGGCTTTCTCTAGTTGCGGAGAGCGGGGGCCACTCTTCATTGCGGTGCGCGGGCCTCTCACTGTCGCGGCCTCTCTTGTTGCGGCGCACAGGCTCCAGACGCACAGGCTCAGTAGTTGTGGCTCACGGGCCCAGTTGCTCCGCGGCATGTGGGATCCTCCCAGACCAGGGCTCGAACCCGTGTCCCCTGCATTGGCAGGCGGACTCTCAACCGCTGCACCACCAGGGAAGCCCTCACCCCCATTTTTATAGCTATTCTATATTTACATCAGTCGAGCTTATAGCCCTCTTATACCATATTCTCTTCCATTTTATTTTATGTTGTTTATTGAAATATAGTTGATATACAATATTATGTTAGGTCAGGTGTACAACATAATGATTTGACATTTGCGTACATTATGACATGATAACCATGGTAAGTCTAGTAACCATCTGTCCCCATAAAGTTATTACAGTATTATTGACCATATTCCTTATGCTATACGTGACATCCCTGTGACTTATTTATTGTTTAACTGGAGGTTTGTACCTCTTAATCCCTGTTGTCTCTTTTCCCCCCACCCGCCTCCCTTCTGGCAACCACCTGTTTGTTCTCTGTGTCCAACAGTGTATTTTTGTTTTGTTTTGTCTATTTGTTTTTTGTTTTTTTTTTTTTTTTAGATTCCACATTTGTATTCTCTTCCTTTTAAGCCTCATATAGTTTTGGTTCTCCAAGTAATTATGTATATAATGCTCTCCACTAGTTCTTATGCTTTCTTATGCTGAAGTGTCAAGTAATTTTGTCAGTCTGAGGCTTGTTTTCTAGTAAATTCTTCAGGAAGCGTTCATAGGAACAATATTCCCTGAGTTCTTGTACACTGATAACAGTTTGTACCTTTTATACTTGATCGTTTTCCTGGATATAAAGTCAGTTTTCCTTGGCTCACACTTTTGCCCTCTTAGATAGGTCACACCATTTCCTTCTGGTACCAAGCAATGTTGTTGAAAAGTCTGATGATGATCTAATTTTCGTCCTCTCATAAGTCACTTGTTCCTTTCCCCATCGATGTTTAAAGGATTTTTCCCCTTTAATATCCAGTAAATTTACTAAAATATGTCTTGGTGTTGCTCATTCTGAGTCAGTTTTCTCTGGTATATCATGTACTCTTTTAATACATGATATTTACATTAATATGTACCGGTTATTAATCTATTGTGTCTCAGCTCCCAAAGCCATCCTTTACTCTGTGCAATCATGGAGGTGGACCCTGTACCTATTTTTCCTTTTGAGAGCTGGCCCAATGTTAAACTTTGTCAGTAGAGGGCGCTCTAGGAGCAATGGAGGAGGAAGGGGTTTCCCGTCTTCACTCTAGCGTGCCTCATGCACCAGATTAATGCAGCGCATGCAGCTCTTAGCTCCAGCTGTGCCTGGTGATCAGCAGCACAGAGCACTTCCCCCTGGGGAGCTTCCCTTGGCATCCCTTTGGGTGGCTTCACAGCCTCAGCAAACTTCACCATTCAGTGAGTGACAGCTGTGTCCTCTCCCAGGGTCTTAGTCTCAGCCCTGGGATGAGGGACCTTTTCTTGTTCCTCTGTCTCAGCCCTAGGTGTAGAGGCTTCTGCCTTTATCTGCTATTTTGTATTCTTTAGAGTTCCTTTTACTCCTTACTAGCCATTCCCCCATTATTCCAGTCTGCTGTTATAGTTAGTAATTCTTTATGTGAAACTTTCCCTATTCAAATTACTTTGTGGTTTCTCTCTCCTAAATGGATCCTGGCTAGTACAATGTAGGTATCAAATGGGTTTTTTTCCTTTTTCCTTTTTCTTTTTTTTTTTTAATTTCAGGGAAGTTTCCTAGAATTTTAGTTTTTAGTATTTGTTTTGTTCCCTTGCTAGGAATTTCATTTTCAGGACTCCTCTGCCTATTTCCAATATTTATCATTTTCTCTTAAATCCCTTTTATGTGTTCTTTTCTTTTTGATTTAAAAAATTTTCTACTTTTCACATTCTATTTCTCATGAGGCATTGTTTGATTCACTCTTGTGTTTCTTCTGGTTCTTTATATCTGAGTTTATTTTTCTTTTATTTCTAAATTTGTCCTAAGTGCTATCATCTCACTTCTGAGTTTTTCTAATTCTAAATTTTATAACGTCGTTTTTCTTGATTTGGTATAGTTGGTATAGTTTCGCTCATTGTATGGATGTTATTCTGCTCCTTATTCTCTTTTTTTTTTCTTTTTCTTACAGACACTTTGGATGATATTTGACATTGATACTTTGTATTCCTCGTTTTTTATGTGAAATTAGTTCTTTGGAGCTTTGGGAATGAGGTGGGTTGAGGAAGCTTTCCTAACTTCTCCTGTTGTTATCATACAGTGTTAAAAAAAAAAAAGTATGGCAAACCATTAGAACTAATAAATAAATCCAGCACGATTGCAAGATACAAGATCAATACACAAAAATCAATTGTATTTCTATACACTTGCAGTGAACAATATGAAAATGAAATTAAGAAAACAATTTCGGGGGCTCCCCTGGTGGCACAGTGGCTGGGAGTCCGCTTGCCAATGCAGGGGACACGGGTTCGATCCCTTTTCTGGGAAGATCCCACGTGCCGCAGAGCGACTGGGCCTGTGCGCCACAACTGCTGAGCCTTCGCTGTGGAGCCCGCGAGCCATGGCTGCTGAGCCCGCGGTGCCACAACTGCTGAAGCCTGCGAGCCTGGGGCCCGTGCTCCACAGTGGGAGAGGCCACCGCAATGAGAAACCCGCGCACTGCAGCGAACAGTGGCCCCCGCTCGCCGCAACTAGAGAAAGCCCGTGCGCAGCAACCAAGACCCAACACAGCCAAAGATAAATGAAATGAAATTAAAACAAAAAACAATTTCATTTACAATAACACCAAATTATTAGGAATTTAGGAATAACTTTGACAACAGAAGTGTAAAACTTATACTCTTAAATATTATTGAAAGAAATTTTAAAATTCCAAATAAATGGAAACTCATTCTATGTCCATGGATCAAAATATTTAATATTAAAATGCCAATACTCCGCAAATTGATCTGCAGACGCAGTGTAATCCGTGTCAGAATCCCAGCTGGCTTCTTTGCAGGAGTTGACAAACTGATCTTAAAAATTCATATGAAAACTCAAGAACACCAAAACAATCTGGAAAAAGAAGAAAGTTGGAGGACTTCCCAATTTCAAAATTTATTAAAAAGAACAGTGATTAAGACAGTGTTGTAGTGGCATAAGGACAGAAATATAGATCAATGGAATAGAATTTAGAGTCTATAAATAAACCTCACATTTGCAGTCAATTGATTTTTCACAAGGATGCCAAGACAAATCCGTCTTTTTTTTTTTTTCTTTAAAGAAATCTCCATTTTAATTTTTAGTTATTTATTTATTTATGGCTGTGTTGGGTCTTCGTTTCTGTGTGAGGGCTTTCTCTAGTTGCGGCAAGTGGGGGCCACTCTTCATCGCGGTGCACGGGCCTCTCACTATCGTGGCCTCTCTTGTTGGGGAGCACAGGCTCCAGATGCACAGGCTCAGTAGTTGTGGTTCAGGGGCCCAGCCGCTCCGTGGCATGTGGGATCTTCCCAGACCAGGCCTCGAACCCGTGTCCCCTGCATTGGCAGGCGGATTCTCAACCACTGCGCCACCAGGGAAGCCCCGACAAATCAGTCTTTAACAGATGGTGCTGGGACAACTGGAAATTCACATGCAAAAAAATTAAAGTTGTATACCCACATCACACCAAATACAAAATTAGCCCCAAATGAATCATGGACCTAAATATGAGCTAAAACTATAAAATTTCTAGGAAAAAAACATGTAGGGATAAATTTTCATCACCTTTATTTGGTAATGGCTTCTTAGATGTGACACCAAAAGCATAAGAAACCAAGAAAAAATGGATAAATTGGACTTCATCAAAATTAAAAGCTTTTGTGCTGCAAAAGATACCAACAAGAAAAAGACAACCCACTGAATGGGAGAAAAGATTTACAAATTTTATACCTGATAAGGGACTATATAAGAACTCTTACAACTCAATAATAAAAAGGCAAATAATCCAATCCAATTCCTGGCACAGAGCTCCTAAAACCCTTGAAATTTCCCGAGTGATAAGGGTAATAGGAACATCTTTTGTTACTAATGAGGTGACTTCCGGCGCACCTCTATGTAGCTCAGGATGGGAGCTGGTTCCCAGAAAGACCAAGCCTTGATTAGAAACTTGGAACTTCCAGCTTCACACAGAACCTTCAGGGAGGAGAAGGGCTGGAGACTGAGTTAATCACCAATGGGCACAGTTCTCCATAAATACCCCTAAATGACAGCATTTGGAGAGCTGCTGAGTTAGGTGAACACATCCAGATGCTAGGAGGGTGGCACACCCCCATCTCCACAGGGACAGAGGCCCCTGTGCTCAGGACTCGTTGGCATTCTCCTGAGTTCTATGAGTCATTCTAGCAAACCATTGAACCTGGGTGGCATTCTCCTGAGTTCTATGAGTCATTCTAGCAAACCATTGAACCTGGGGCAGGTGGGAGCCTCCAACTTTGTAGCCAAGTTGGACAGAATTATAAGTGACCTGGGGACTTGACACTTGTGGCTGGTGTCTGAAGTGGGCCAGTCTTACAGGACTGAGCTCTTAAACCTGTGGAATCTGATGCTCACTCCAGGTAGTTAGTGCCAGCATAGGATTAAATTGTAGGACACCCAGTTGGCGTTGGAAAGTTGGAAAAGTGAGGTTGGAAAAGACACCATGTGTTTTGTGTCAGGAAAAAACCACTCACGAAAAATGGGCAAAGGATCCAAATAGACATTTCTTCAAAGAAGATATATAAATGACCAATAAGCACATGAAAAGATGCCCAACATCTTTTATTGGGGAAATGCAAATGAAAACCACAATTAGATACCACTCCACACCCACTAGAATGGCTATAATCAAAAAGACAGATAATAACAAGTGTTGGTGAGAATGTGGGAGATATTGGAACCTCATACACTGCTTTTGTAGCCACTTTGGAAAACAATATGGCAATCCTCAAGAAGTTCAACATAGAGTTCTCATTTGACCCAGCAGTTCCACTCTTAGGTATATACCCAAGAAAATATAAAACATATGTCCACACAGAAACCTGTACACAAATGTTAGCCATTCTTTCTGTTGAGGATGGTGGTGGTCAGGGACGGATCAGACAGAGTCCTGATTGGGTATTCTTTCCAGCCTCTTTTTTTTTTTTTTTTTAATTAATTAATTAATTTATTTATTTTTGGCTGTGTTGGGTCTTCGTTTCTGTGCGAGGGCTTTCTCTAGTTGCGGCAAGTGGGGGCCACTCTTCATTGCGGTGTGCGGGCCTCTCACCATCGTGGCCTCTCTTGTTGCGGAGCACAGGCTCCAGACGCGCAGGCTCAGTAGTTGTGGCTCACGGGCCTAGTTGCTCCGCGGCATGTGGGATCTTCCCAGACAAGGGCTCGAACCCGCGTCCCCTGCACTAGCAGGCAGATTCTCAACCACTGTGCCACCAGGGAAGCCCTCCAGCCTCTTTTTGATAATACTTAGAGGACAATCTTTTCCCCCGTCTTCCACATTATTGGGGAATTGGGGAAAGCCTTATTGTAAGCCCCGAGGAATGCTGTCAAACACTAATCTATAACTAATCTAGCACTATCGCAGGGCCTCTGGGTATGGGACCTGAAATGTGACTTTAATCCCATGAAGACAGTGAGTATGGTCACAGGCATGTGCACTTCTCATTGTTTGGTCCAGCATCCCAAAGGGACAGGAAGGTGAATCACCAGTCCTTTTCTGCCATGAGGAGTGAGCCCATGGGCCTCCACATTGGAAGGTAAGTTTTTTAGCAAGTTCTCTAACACAAGAATGGCAGACAGTGGGTGGCTGTCCTCTCAGAGAGCTTTCCTCTCAGAGGCATCTGGGGGATTAAATTCCATCCATGATATAGTTCACCAGAGACATTACTCTTCCCTGACATTCTGTGACCTCGTAAAAATGCTAACACCCTTTTTCTCATCCATATGTAACCCTAGAAAAAATTAACCTGGCCTCAGCCATAATTTATATGGGCATACAATACCCCACTCATACTTGAGCCCTGTCGCTGACAAGCTGCATCATCTTTGTCACTAAATGGCGCACTGGAACTTTATTTTCTGGCACCGAAGCTTTCCTTTTATAGCTCCTTGAAGGTGTATGGCCCTCCAGTGCAAACAGGAGAGTCACAGTGCTACAGAACAAACCAGCCTAACTTTCACCAAGAATGTGCTCCCTTTGTAGCTAAATTCCTTTACAAATAACATGCTTCCAAAACAATGATTCTTCTTTTCACCTGTCCCCTGGGGTCTGGTGTTCAGGCCCCCAAGTGGAGGCCTAGGCAGGGCAGGACTTACTTCTGGGCAGTGGGCTTGTGGCTTGTCTGAGGTCTGGAGGTTTCTTTGCAGGACAGGGAAGGGTTGTTTCTTTGGGAACTGGGGCCAGGGTGTGAGCTTGACCTCTCCTTACACTCTGCCCCCCCCCCCACCCAAGTGTGAATGTCTGCCCTGCAGTATGGCGACCCCTCTCTCTCCAGCTTTATCTCTCACAACACTTCAGCCCAAGTGAATATATTCCTGTCATCTGGCTCTTCCTCCTGCTGCTCGTCTTCCCCTTCCTTCAAGGCCAAGTCCTCCCTGAAAACTTCTCCCCAAAACTGAACCTCCACCCAGGGCATCTCTCCTTCTGTACCTCACCATGGGGCCTCTCTTAAGGCGCTTACCTAAATTCCTAGAGGGCACTTGTCTCATACCTTATTCACCGCCCTCTGGATGATAGGCTCATAGAGACTCACTAGATTCCATTCCTCTCTGTATTACCTCTAGCACCTGCCCTTCACAGGTGCTCTATTTGATAACAGGTGAGAAATAGTCTCTCATTGCTAGATTAAGTTGCAGATGTTTTTATTTCTGGGTGGAATATATTTCCTATACTGTGTTTTCTCTTTTGAGAAGGGTCTGTTTTTATCCCTTGCCCATTTATTTTTAAGGGTTTAGTGTTGTTTGTTTTTTTAAAAATAAATGTATTTATTTATTTTTGACCGTGTTGGATCTTCGTTGCTGTGCACAGGCTTTCTCTAGTTGTGGTGAGCGGGGGCTACTCTTTGTTGCGGTGCGTGTGCTTCTCACTGCGGTGGCTTCTCTTGTTGCAGGAGATGGGCTCTAGGCGGACTTCGGTAGTTGTGGCTTGCGGGCTCTAGAGCGCAGGCTCAGTAGTTGTGGTGCGCAGGTTTAGTTGCTCCACGGCATGTGGGATCTTCCGGGACCAGGGCTCGAACCCATGTCCCCTGCACTGGCAGGCAGATTCTTAACCACTGTGCCACCAGGGAAGTCCCGGGCTTAGTGTTTTTATCAGCATTTATGAACCCTTTACATAATCTTGCTGTAAATATTTTCCATACTTGGATAAGTCTTATAATTATGGTAAGGTAAAAGAAAAATCTACAGAAGTTGTAAATTCCTATATAATCACATCTGTTCATGTTTTCTGTTGTGATTTCTTCCTTTGCATCTTAGCACAGCATATTCCTTCTGCCAGCAGAGTTTACAGTCAGTCAAGTTTTCTTTTGGTTTTTTTGTCTTCATTCTACCTGCATTCCGGGTAACACTTCCAGTGCTGGTCTGCTAATAACCCAGGAGAAGCTCTCTTGGTAACAGGCCTCCCTGCCCTTCTCCCCCAGGAAAAAGGGCCTGGATGGCCCTGGGAAGAGGGACCTTCTTATTGTTCAGGGTTGTCCCCATACTTAACTCTATGTTCACTTCCTCAGTGTTTAAAGGTTGTCTGCATCTTGCCTCAAACCAATAGATTGGAACCTTCTAAAAGCATGGACCATTTTTGCCTTGTTCACTGCTACATCCCAATTGTTGGGCAAGTAATTAAAAATAAACTCTCCTGCTGCTATGGTCTGAATGTTTGTGTCCCCCCACAAATTCATATGTTGACACCTAACCCCCAAGGTAATGGTAATAGGACATGAGGCCTTTGGGAGGTAATTATGTCTTAAAGGTGGAGCCTTCAGGATTGGAATAAGTGTCCTTATGAAAGAGACCCCAGAGAGCTAGCTTGTCCCTTTCACCATGTGAGGACACAGTGAGAAGTTGGCAGTCTGCAACCTGGAAGATGGTTCTCACCAGAACCTGACCATGCTGTACCCTGATCTTGGATTTCCAGCCTCCAGAACTGTGAGAAATAAATTTATGTTATTTTGCTATTGCAGCCCAAATTGACTAAGATACCTGCCAACCCAGAAAAACTCTCCACAAAGGCAGAAGAGAAAGAAAACAGTTTTACTATTGAATAAACATTGAACCAGGCTGCATGCACATTACAGGCATCCACGAAAGAGATTGCAAAGACAGAAAGAAATCTCACCATTTCATGTAGCCAAGCAGATACAGCCTATTACATACATGTTAGCGGTCTTTATCTGAAGGAAAGATAAAACAGCTCAGATCTTTTCAACCAGCAGGAAGTTACATCTGGAGCTAAGCACCTAGGCTAAAACTCCCACAGAGACAAATAGAAGGGGGCCACCCTTCTTGATGTTCATATTTCAGGGATGGCTTCAAGACCCCCTGCAACTGCAAAACTAGCAACAGGCTCATTTGGCTTTTAAAAAGATTTACATACATCTCAGAGACAGAGAAAGCATTCCAATTTCACGTTTTCTAAAGGGAATGCTAAAGAGGATGGAAGTTCTCTTTTCCTTTTGGTACCAAGGGAAATCTAAAATTAATTTTAAAATTAGATTTGTATTTACCCTCATATTGTAGAAGCACCTAGCGGAGTATATGGCACAAAGTAGATGCTTGATGAATGAACGAGTGCACGATGCGTCCCTTCCTTCTGGAGAGCAAGACTTTCCCCGAGCTGTCCAGGTTCAAGGAACAAAGTCCTGGCTCTGGCTGCCGATGTTGCCCTTCTCTAGGGGAATGTGATCCCCTGGCCTCCAAGCTCTTGTCTCCCCACCTACTGTTCCTGGCTTTTCCTCCAGGACTCAGAAAGCAGGTGAGACCAGGAGTGACAGAACTTCTGGGAGGGGGAGTCTGGGTTGGGTGGGCGAAGCCTCTCCTGTGGTCTGGGGGCCTGGTGGAATCTGGAGGCTCAGGTCCGGGCCCAGCAAAGAGAACTTGTTGCCCCTTCCTCGAGGATCTTGGCTTCTGAGAGCCCTCCTGCTGGTCACACAGAGTCTCCTGGGTGGATGCCTAAGGATTTCCAAACAGCTGACCGTCAGCGTGTGGGCAGCCCGGCCAGACCCAGGAACTAAGCCCATGTCCCCCAGCCCGAGGATTCCAACAGGGACCAGCTTGGAACTGGAGGATTTTGGGAATCTCCACCCAGATACTGACAGTGGTTTCTCACTTTGGACCAGCATGAAGTCAAAAGCTGTTCCTTGAGCATTTTCTTCATATATTGAGAGGGGGCAATGGAGGTAGCAGTTCTCCTAGAAACTATTAAAAACCTACCATTTTAATACTTTTCTCAGACAAAAACTGTTTTCTGAAAGAATTTGCATCTTCATATCAGATCACTAAATTGAGAGCATTTCAAAGCAGAAACCAACGTGGATTTTTAAATTAAGACGTAACATGGTTTCTGCACTTGTCCATTGTTTGCTGAGGACAGTCACTTGCACTAAGACATCAGGGTCCACGTGGAGGCCCCCGCGCTGCCCACCCTTTTGACCCGACTCGGCCATCACCAGCCCCTTTATCTGCAGGAGAGAGAACACTGAGGGCAGCTGACTTGAAGGTCTTCCATCCACTCTGTTCACTCTCAGAATAAACCTGCATGAGATTTTGTTGTTCCTGCCAGACTTTCCATTTTTGAAGCTATACTATGGGCTTCTCCCACCACTTCTTTTCCCTCCAAGACAGGACATCTTCTTCCAGTCAGCCTGCTTCTTGAGAATATTAACGGCACACGATTTCGACAGTCACTGCCTTTGTTTTCGGAATGCATATCTCCAGGTTTAGCGTTTGCAGATTGGATTTGAAGGAGACGCCTCAAATGCAGTAACGCTGCCGGAAGACATAGCTCCTTCATTCCTTTAGAATCTGTGACGTGCGTGACAGGAGAGACTAGGTGCTGGCCATAGGGCTTGATATATGTTTCAAGAGCAAAATCGCAGCTGCCCTCCCATTGTTAGCAGCTGTAGATCACTAAACCATAGGATTTTTTTTTTTAATTTATTTATGACTGTGTTGGGTCTTCGTTTCTGTGCGAGGGCTTTCTCTAGTTGTGGCAAGCGGGGGCCACTCTTCATCTCGGTGCTTGGGCCTCTCACTATCGCGGCCTCTCTTGTTGCGGAGCACAGGCTCCAGACGCGCAGGCTCAGTAATTGTGGCTCACGGGCCCAGTTGCTCAGCGGCATGTGGGATCTTCCCAGACCAGGGCTCGAACCCGTGTCCCCTGCATTGGGAGGCGGATTCTCAACCACTGCGCCACCAGGGAAGCCCCACCATAGGATATTTTAAGGGGCAAATACTCACTGGGCATTGAGGGTACAGGCCAACAGGCTCTGCCAGACATTGCTGGTGTAAACTGGTAAAATCCCTTTTCCCCAAGTGGGGAAGTCCTCTGGCATGAACGTTGGTGTTTTAACTTTCTGACCCACTAGTTTCTAGACATTCTATCCTAAGAAAATAATTCTAAACATGGTGAAAGCTCAAAGCCCAATTATATCTAATGTAACATTATTATAATAGAAAGAAAAAGCAGAAACAACCTAATTATACATGTGCGTGGGGTTAGGTAAATATTTCATTTGCTTGTGATCTACTTTGGTTATTCCAGCTGCAAGGAAAAAAGACTCATATGGGGTTTGTTGCAAGGCGGCGGGGGCCTGGACAGGCCTCTCGCCCTTCCTCCGGCGCTTCCTGCAGGCGGCTCTGCTTTCCTTACGTGTCTGCTGTAACCCCCACTTGCTCCTGACAGCCGTTACGTGCACCTAATATCCATCACCCCTTTCTCCGTTGCTCACGATTCTCTTCCCCCTCCTGTCCCAGCCTCCCTGATCTCCTTTCTATTGTCTCTCCTTCTCTCCGTTGCTCTGAGGCAGAGGCAAAGTGAATGTTCCTTAAAATGCCATCTGAAGACAAAATCAAAATTGCTTTCAAATCTTTTTGAAATACATGAAATACAAATTGTTTTGTTCCATGAAATACAAATTGCTTGTCAGCTTTATAAATAGCGAGAAACAATGGGTCTGGTACATCCGTACATTTGCTAAATTCATCAAATTGTCATTCAGAGAAATTGGCACAAGAATCCTAAAGATGCTAAATATTGGTAAAACAGAAATAACTTTTAAAAGAATTCAAGAGAAATCAGTGTAAACTGAAAATTCTTATATGAAATGTTATAAATTTGAAAAATCTTAATATAAAGAGTGAAGTCAAAAAGACTAAATTGGCCTAGTTTTCAACAATTTGAACATTTCTTACAATTCTGGTAAGATATTAAAGAAGAATATTAAATATTTATTTAAAAAGCATATTCCCTAAAACAGTGCTTGGAAAATCAGTGTACTAGCTACGTTTGGTGAATTGGTCACTTGGGGACCAATTGATAAAAGATGGATTCTCATGGAATCTATTGTGAGACCCACAGAGCTGAGTGTCAGGGCCCCTGGAAAGTCATGGGTGGTCTCTCTGTCTCTCTGTTTCTGTCTCTCTCTTGTCCCTGTCTCTGTCTCCATCTCTCTGTCTTTCTGCCTCTGTCCCTCTCTCTCTGTCTGTCTCTGTCCCTCTCTGTCTCTCTGTTTGTGTCTTTGTCTGTCTCTCTGTCTCTCTCCTGGGGACAGTCAAGTTTCTGCTTTTCCCTGAACCCCAGCTCCTGCCTTCAGCTCCCCACTCCTCAGCTGGCAGGTGGTCCAGCCTGCCCACTGGCCCTCTGACCCTCACTCCACCCCCCCATCCCCCCACTCCCACCGCTCAGTGCCCCTTTACTCAAGGACTCCGCTCAGTCAATGGGTCTGATTTCAAATTCCTGGAGAGAGAGTCTGTCTGGCTGCCTCAGGTCAGGCGGCTCACGACGTGGGCGTGGCCACGCCTTCCAGGGCAGCAAGGCTTCTGTAAAGAGAGTGCAGCCAGGAGGAGGGGATGGCATCTGGGGTCCAGCTCAGCCCCTCCGCTGCCTGGCTCCTGCCCGTTCTTCTCCTGGGTCCAGTTCTGGAGATGCCCTCACCCTGCACGACCCCTCAGCAACCAGCCCATCTCCCACAAGTGGCTCCCTGCCTACTGGCTCTGGCTAAAAGTCCTCGTAGCACCGTAGCACCTTGATGTGCTAGCACAAGTTCGTTGTCTGTTGTCGCCTCCCCAGCTAACATCCTAAAGCTCCTCAGAGCAGGGGCTTTGTCTTGTTCAGAGCTCCATCCCTGGTTCCTACAATCGTGCCTGAAGCTCAGTGAATATTTGTTGAACGACTAAAATAAACTCGCGTGTTCCTCAGTGGGAAACACCCAAGTCTCCTCTGAACTTTGAAAGCTCAGGCACGGCAAGGCCCCAAGTGGGGGCCGGTCCTCCGTCCCCGCCTGTCCCCCCAACCCCTGCCCACCTCTCACCCCTGCCATCTAGGCCCGCCTCACCCAGCCCAGCAGGAGAGGTAGGGAAAGGTATGTCTCTTGGTCTCTTTATTTTTCCAGATGAGCTTCAGAATCATTTGGGCACAGTTCCCAAAAGCTTCCACTGAGGTTCTGATTAACATTGCTTTAGATATATACATCAATTTGAAAAGAAATGACATCGTTACAATGTTGAGTCTTCCCACGAACATGACATGTCTCTGTATTTCCTTGTCTTCTTTTATGACTCTCAGTTTTCATATAGTTTCTGCATATTTATTGTTAAACTCGCTTTTAGGGTATTTTACTTACACAGTTGTTATCGTGGAGGTGTCTTCCCCCAACTCTTTTATTTTCTAATTGTTGGTATAGAGGAAAGGAATTGAATGTTTATTTTGTATCCGTTCACTTTAACTAAGCCCTTATCAATCCTAAGAATTTTTCGTTTGATTATCTTAGGAATAAAATCACATTATCAGCAAATGACAATTTTATCTCCTTCTTTTTCCTTCCTCTAGTTGAACCTCTTTTTCAGCTGTTTTTTATTGCGTTTGGCAGAGCAGATCCTTTCTTGAATAAACCTTTCGTTAGGGAAGACATTTAGGACGCCACAGAATATTCAAAGAACAAAAGCATGCAAGTGACATTTCTCGATTTCTGGGATGCTGCCAATGCAGTACTTAGAGGAGATTTATTGTTCCCAGTGCTTATATTAGGGAGGGAAAAAAAAGAGAAACAATAAATCAAGTCGATACCTGATGAACTTTGTTCCCTTTAAGTTAGGAACTAAGAGAAAGGAGAAAAAGGAAGTAATAAATTTAAACAAAATGGAAGAAGAAGAGAGAGAATTGATAAACTTAATCAATAGCATGTGGGAGGAAATGGTCCTTCTGCCGAGTGGGGCAAAGTGGGACAGGATGGAGGAAGGGGCTCAGGTCCCACCAGGCAGTCTGGCTCTCATCACATGCCTGGGGGTTCTGCTGACCTCTTGGCCACCCACTGGACATGGACTCCTGACTGGAGGTCTTGCCCTGACCAGTCCCCGGAAGTACTTGGGGTGGGGTAGAGAGTGCTCAAAATCAGGAAAGCACCCAGCAGACCCTGTATCCAGGGAGAGGGAGGTGCAAATCTTGCAGTGAGCAGTGAGTGCACCCTAGCATGGGGCTCACGCCTGTACTTTGTAAACCCATCTAGCCTTACACTGCTTGTTGTTTCTTACTTTCCCTCTGTCTCGCTTGTTTTTGGTAACAATTTAAAAAATTTCACCCTGATGGAGAATAGGTTTTGCCTGCTCCCAGGCCAGAGCATTTGGGGATCAGGTGCCCTGGGCTGGGTATAGTTGGGGCACCGAGAGGGGAGATTGGCTATGATGGGCTCACAAGTTCTTTTGGGGCTGGTTCTTTAGAGGATTTAACATTATGTTTATTTGCAGGGAAAGTTCCCTTACAGCCAGCCTTAAAAAAATTAATGTCATTAGCCAAATTCTAAAAAGGACCAAATGCAAATTAATATACTCTTGAAAAAGGAATGAACTAATACAAAACATGTTTTACAAACAAAATGAGGGGATCAGATTCTCAGCAGTCTGCTTGCATGTTTTTGCAGCAAAATGGAAATAAATATCTTCCCAGGGGTTCATCATCCATTCCCTCAGCTCAGTGTAATGTGCAGCAATTTTTTTAATGGAGAAGAAAAAGCTCCCAGCTGCTTTTTTGAACAAGCTGAGACAGAAGGACATCTTGGAGTAGACCTGGGTCTGCAGAGAGTCACTGGGTGGCCCCTTTGTTTTACGATGGAAGGAGGGTGGGCTTTCATTTTCCAGGTGGGGGTCGGTGAAGAACAGGCTTAAGAGGTGCTGGTCTCCCTGGTGTGCAGAGTTCTGGCACAAGCAAACCAAGGGCCTCCTGAGACCCCAGCCCCTTCTCCCTGAGATTTGAAGTTAGGGAGGCCTGTAGGGTCATCTAGTGGGCTCTGGCCAAGGTTGCCTGGTTGACAGGACTGTGTGGTTCCCGGCACAGTGTGGGCTGAGGCTGGAAGTCCAGCACCCTGCTGGTGTGGAGGTTTGGGGAGAATTCCAAGCTGGTGAAGATGGCCTAAGGAAACTGAGGCCTTGGAGACCAAAAGAGGGGTACCCTTGGGTCAGGACCAGCAGGGGCATCACTTCAGCGGCCCACAGCATCCTGCAGACTTTGGGACCAGTTTTCAGCAGTGACACTGGCTGGCAGCCTCAGTGGCAAAGATGGCAGCTGACTGTCCTTGTCTGGTGTGTGGTTATCTGTTAGGGGGGTCTCAAGGTAGAAGTACTGAACTTCCTGCTAATAGAAGCTTGCGGACGTGTAATTAGAAATTCAGAGAGATGTGACTCCCTTTTGTATGCTGAGCTGGTGAAGCGAATTGTTCTGTTCCTCTCCATGCACTTAGCACCACAGACTAATTTTCAGTATTTTGCAAAATCAAATTAGTTTGGGCAGATTTTGGAAAGGAAACAGATGTTTACCACAAACACATCTAAGTTTCAAAGTTTTAGAACAGAACGACATTTTCTCTAACGATCAAATATATCTTCCAGCTGGTTTAATTAAGATAATGCTAGTGGCTGTAACAAATAAACCTCAAAATACATTGGGCTCAAACATCTAGAAAGTCCAAAGTGGGTGTTGTGCTTGTCATGCTGGTTCTCTTCCAAGCACTGGTTCTTGGACCCAGGATTCTGCTCTCTTCAGCACGTCGCTTCCGGGGTCACCATGGTTGTCCACATCGAGCTGACTGAGGGGTGAGGACCACACACAGGAGCTTTCCGTGGGCCAGGCCTGGGAGCAGCACGTGTCAATTCTGCCCACATCCCATAGACCAGAACTCAGTCATAGGGCCGCACCTGACTGCAGGGAGGCTGGGCGGTGACAACCAGCGATGCCTGGGAGGAAGGGGACATCGCTTGGTGAACAGGTCACAGTTTGTGTCCCAGACAGCACACTGATTGTCACAAGACACCCAGAGCATCCCTCACAAAATCTGGATTGGAAATGCCAAGTTCAGTGTAAAAATGTCAGAGCCCTGGAAGCACGTGTGTTGGATGAAGGAGTAAAGGAGGCGTGCGTTTCTCCTGTAGGGGAACGAGTCTATGATTGTGCTCCTTGGGCCAAACTCGCTAGCAGTGCTGAAGCTCGCTCCCGTCCTCTGCCTTGACCACCTTTTCAATTGGGGGTTCTGACATTTTTGGGTCAAGGAGCAGAATGACACATTCTCTAACGCTCACGTCTGAACCATTGTTCTGGGGATGTTTCACAGCCCCACGAGTGTCATCGGCGCAGTGGACACTCATGCAGCTCTGGCCCTCTGAGGCATCCAGGGCATCAAAGGCCCTGCTGAGGGGAGACGTCAGGGCCTACCTGGTACAGGTGGGGTGGCTGTCACACACCCTGCAGGAGCCACCTGGAATTATCCAGGAGCTCATGTGTGGTAACCTCCGGGGTTGGCTGGAGAATGCCTGCAGGGAACTTTGCAAAGGGGAGGGTCCTTGGGAGTAGATGGGCGTTATTCCCATGGGAATACGGGTTACTCCCATCCTGAGACAGGGGCTGGGGAAACTTGGACCACGCAAAATCCAGAGCACGTTTGTCTTTCAGGTGGCACCGTGGTCACTTTGAGGCATTTAGCACCTGATGAAGATGCTTCAGGGCCATTTAATTTTCTCCTGACAAATGCACGTGCGCTCTCAGCCCTTGGGTCAACAAGGCTGTTGCTCATCCCGGTAAGAAGTCCCGTCTTTGTTTTTGTGATTGTCACGTGTTCCGCCCAGGGGATACTCTGGAACTGGTCCTGGTTAACTTCCGTGTGATGCGTGTGCAGGCACTGTGCTGGCCGCTCAGCAGACACTGTTTCCCTGGTCCTTGCAGCCCATGGTGGGCAAGGTTCTGGCACAGACTGTTTCAGTGCCAGGAACAGGAGGCTTGCTCCAGCTGCTTTGGGCAGTGGATGTTCGTTGAGTGATCCAGAAACTCTCAGGTGCTCTGTCTTCTGGGGCATCTTTTAAATGGCTATTTTGTACTATTTTACTGAAGGTGTTGGACGGTGAAAGGGGTCTAACTCACGGTGGCACAAACTGTTTCACCGTGAATATTTTTGTAGTCTTAAAGATCCTCTAGGTTTCAACTGAAATTACCTGGAGCCACATGTGAAAATGTTGTCAGGGTAGTTAATATAGATTTCTTTAATAAAATCTGGTCCGTCTTCAGCAATACTTATTAAGCTACCCTGTCTATATGACTTCGGGGTACCTGCTATAGACACAAAGGAGACGTACACCTTAGCCCATAAAGCTAAGTATGAAGAGAAAAAATAAAATGGAAACTACTTATTGCAAAAAAAAAAAAAAAAAAAAAATCCTCTAGGTTTCCACCACCAGGAACTTCCCCGTGGTCGTCTCTTGACAGCCTGCAGCCTCCCGAGCGCCTGAGGAGGTGCCTCCAACCTCTCCTGATTCCATTTTGGGGGTCCCCCTTTGCTTCCTTAAAACTCGGCCTCCTCATTATGCTGCGCAATTTAACTCCCGCCACACTGGGTACTGGGCCTCCCTGGGCACCCCAAACCCAGTAACATTCTCTGCTAAACAGAGGGCTCCCCTAGCCCACATTCCAGAGGCACCGAGGACCTGCCAGCGGCATCACCCTTCCCGCTCTTCTTTCTCCCGCCCCGCAAGCGGGCTGCCTCCTTCTCCCCTCCCCCACCCCAGGCGAAAGTGGCTTCTTTGTGAACAGGACAGAGAAGTGTCCGAGCACGGGACCCCCGTGTACCCGCACTTGGAGATGAGTTGTGGATTTAAGGCAGCTCCAGCACCAGGCATTCTGTCGTCTGTTCGGAAGAGGAGCTGCGGCTTCCTGGCCAGGCTTCCTCGCTGCTCACCAGCGCCTGGTCCCCGGCCCATCTCTCGACCAACTAACTGCACGATTTGCTCCTTATTTTACCAGTTAGGATTTCTTTCTTTCTTTCTTTCTTTTTTTAAAGAATCCCACTCTTTTTTTCTTTACAAAATATCCTCAAGGTTTTTATTTATTTATTTTTGGCTGCGTTGGGTCTTGGTTGCTGCACGGGCTTTCTCTAGTTGTGGCGAGCGGGGGCTACTCTTCATTGTGGTGCGCGGGCTTCTCATCGCGGTGGCTTCTCTTGTTGCGGAGCACGGGCTCTAGGCGCATGGGCTTCAGTAGTTGTGGCGCACGGGCTTAGTTGCTACGCAGCATGTGGGATCTTCCCGGACCAGGGCTCGAACCTGTGTCCCCTGCATTGGCAGGCAGATTCTTAACCACTGTGCCACCAGGGAAGTCCCCCAGTTAAGATTTCTGAAAGGAAATCTGATTGGCTTAATGAATTTCCACTCTCGTGCCCGGCACTCATGGGTCAGATGCCCACCCTGGCCAATCAGCTGTGGCCAGGGTAGCACAGCACATGACCACCCTTACTAGGAACTGCTTCTTTCAGAAAGGACCGAGGGAGTGGGTATTCCCCTTAGAACAGGAACAGGGTTCCCTGCTGCTCCTGGGATTGACCGTGTAGTACACTCTCCTATTCATATAGCTATTAAGTATCAGAGGCAAGCTTCAAATCCAGGCATGCTCCCGCCAAAACAACTTAAGCCATCGGCCTCTCATTCTCCACTGGTCTTTCAAAGGTAGACGTGGGAGATACAGGAGGGTGGAGAGGAATTCTTCGGCCAAGACTGAAGTACAGCCAGAAAGGTAGAAATAAGAAAGTGATATTTTTGATTCCCTCCTTTAGTAGACACGTTTACGACGCCCCTATCAAGAACAGTTACCAAGCCCCTAAACAAACAAAAAACCTCACACTGCAAGAAAAAACACCAATAAATCATTACCCGAATTTTGGAAAAGTGTCGTGAATTGCATATTGAAAAGTCAAGGGAATGGGGTGAGGTCATCTTAAAATGGCAGAAGGCCCCTCAAATTAGAGCCAGCTGTGCTCAGGCTCCGCACCTGGGTCCACACATGGGCCTGTCCGTGTGAGAGAAGAGTCAGGAACAGAATACAAACCATCCCGGGAACCCACAGGAAACGCGAGTCCCTCGCCAGGTAGGAGCTGAAGTGGGAATGAAATGATATTAGCAGCTCTCTCAACTCTCCATAGTTCAACACTTCAGAGAAATCCTCAAGGGTTTTTTAAAGCTTTCCACCCTTTTGTTTTATTTTCTGAATTTTAAAACCTGTTTTCTCCCAATCTCTTTCTCTTCCTTTGGTCTCATGGTTACTTCCTGTTCCAGGCACCTGCAAAATAGTCCCAGTTTCCCTTGATTCAGACCCCTGAGTATTTATCCTAAGTTCCCGTGGCAACCTCTTTGGAAGAAGGAATGTTCATGGAAATATTAGATTTCGACCAAGGCTATCTGGGTTTGAATCCCCATTCTAATTCTCATCAGCCTAGTGAACTAGGGTACATGCCTTGTTTTTCTCATCTGTAAAAGGGGGATAAGTATAAGAATAAGATAAGTATAAGAATCTCCTTAGGGCTTCCCTGGTGGTGCAGTGGTTAAGAATCTGCCTGCTGATGCAGGGGACGCGGGTTCGAGCCCTGGTCCGGGAAGATCCCACATGCCAAGGAGCAACTAAGCCCGTGCACCACAACTACTGAAGCCTGTGCTCTGCAACAAGAGAAGACACCGCAGTGAGAAGCCTGCGCACTGCAACAAAGAGTAGCCCCTGCTCACCGCAACTAGAGAAAACCCGCGCGCAGCAACAAAGACCCAACACAGCCAAAAATAAATAAATTAAATAAATAAATTTAAAAAAAAAGTTAGAATTTCCTTAACACCCAGCTTTATTCTTCCTTCCTGACACTTTGCAAACTCACTCCTCTCTTTCCATTCCATGCCTGCACTCCTGCACGTTCATCTCACAGGTCTCCTGCCTCTGGTCTCTATCTGATCCAAAACCATCAGGCTTGTGGCAGATGGAACTATCTGAGTATTGCAGACTCATGATGGCTAGAGCTGGAGGAGATCTTGGTAATCAACCAAAAACAACCATCTTATGTGGAGGAGGAGGGAAATGGAGGGTCCTGAAGACGAAATGATTTGCTGAGCTGGAGTTAGAATCCAGGACCCCAGACCTCCCTAGGCACTCCTTTTATTATGCCACATGGCCACTCATGAACCAGGAGCTAAAGTTGTTGAAGAAGGTAGGTTGGTGATGGCAGTAATGAGATCTTTGTTTCCAGTCTCTGACTCATGCCCTTTGCAGGGAGATGCTGAGTTGCCCCCAACTGGAGTAGGCAAAGTGTGATTCTCTGCTCTATGGCTGTTGGGGTTGGCCATGTGACTTGCTTTGACCATTGGAATATGGGCAGAAGTCAGTTCCAAAGAGCATATGTGTTGCCACCCACCCCTCTTGCACTTTCTGCTATTTATCATGGAAAGAACATACCCCAGGTGGCCACTGGTTCCAGAATGAGAGACACGGAGGAGAACTAAACACAATCCAGAGCTTGAAGTAGAGCTGCTGCAACCAACTTGCAGACCTGTGAATGTGAACGAGATGGCTGCTGTTCTAAGCCACTGAGATTTCTGAGGGTGTTTGTCACCCAGCAGGACTCAGCAGGAGTGAGTCTGTGTAGTGAAGTCCACTCTCCTTGGCTCTGGAGTGAAGGCTCCTCTCACCTGAACTGCAACCAATTCTTCAACCTCATCTCCCTCTTCTTTTCTCTGCCAACCTTCCATTCCAGCCACATCTGAACCACCTGCACATTCCCACCTGAGCCCCTCTACTCCACCTAGTTAAGTCCCAGACCTCATGAAGACAACCAACCCAGTCCCATTCATCCCTCCTTCCTCTGAACTCGGGTCTTCAGAGAGCAGATTGCTCAGCGATGCTTCCACACTCTCACACTCTCCCTCACCCTGTTGCCCCGTCCTGGGTCCTCCATCCTTCTGTGTTAGAAGCAGTGTCTGGCACAGCCCTACCTGCTCCTTACCCAGATGCTTCTGTTGCACAGTCCTGGCTGCCCTGCATCACCCCCATGCCACCACTAGGCACTCTCTCTGGTCCATCCTCATGTTAACAGGACCCAGGTGACTCCTGGTACGGAGGAGAGGATGTTGGAAGCCAAGAGGAAAAGCCCTCAAAGGGACGACCAAGACAAAGAGAAGAGGCCCAGTGGTCTGGGGGCTTTGACAAGACCAACCTGGATGCCAGGCCATGCCTGCTAACTGAACCTGAGAACCTGCTGGAGGAGGCCTGGGAAAGCCCTGCCTCGACGCCTGGTGGTGGCTTAGAGCTCTTGAAGCCCTTTCTTTCACTGGCAGGTGGGCATCAAGAAGTCAACGCATTCAAAGGAGAGGGAGAGAGAGGAACTGCCTGATCATGGCAAAGGAAAATAGCCCAATGTTTCATTGAAAATATTTTACCAAATAAAAATTTTCCTATCTGGCAAGAGTGCTTTAAAAGTGGAGCATTCGGATCATGGAGGAAGTCCTCTTGAGGCCAATGCAGCTCCTGACGCCCTGCCTCAGAGCATGGAAACCACCACCGGAAAACCTGAACACTCGAGACCACAGTCAGCAGTGCAGTCGAGAGAACCTGCAGCCCTCCAGGGCCCAAAGCCAGAGAATGTGCTGGAGGAGAGTTTTATTGCAGGAACCAAAATTTAACCAGCTGGAGGTCTCTTTAAACAATCATCCTATTCATATATTTAAAATAAATGTGCGTCTATTAGCAGGCAGTCAGCGTTTCGTTATTAAGATGGAAGATGGAACAGAGTGTTCTTGGCTGAGTTGGTCCCAGAGTCCCAGGCTCCTCTTCAGGATTCCTCAGCATGTGGTAAAGACATTTATTAAGGTAAATGTGTTTCAGGCCTGACAGACTGGAGGCCCTCATACCTACACAGCAAACAGCTGCCAACCAACTGAGTGGCGCACAGAGAAACCTTTCCGAAATGATGTCATTATCTCCTGACGTTCTACCAGATGCCCGGAGGGAGCAGGGAAGGTAGGGAGAAAAGAGGAGTTTTAGAATGCTCAACGGATTTACCAGAATCTCTTGGTAAGAGATACTAAAATACTTCGTAGAGCTACAATAATTAAAACAGTGTGAAATGGTTAAAAAAAGAGACAGTTCCAATAGATTCGTTTTTTTCAAAATAGACTTCAGGTTGCATATGGTGTCAATACATAATAAAGGGGAAAAGAGGCTCATTCCTTGACATGATGAAACTTGTGGGCAAGTTTTACAAAGAAAAAGTCTGCAGAATTAGGAATGAATATGGAGCCATAACCCCTGAGGCAGCCCCGATACCAAAACCTGACCAAAAAAACTTTTACCAAAATGGCAAAAAATTACCAAAGAAGACTTGAATAAATGAAGAGATGTATCCTTTTTGTGGATGGAAAGTCTTTGTGGATGTCCGTTCTACCCCAAATTGATAACTACATTTAACACAATTCCTATCAAGAGCCCAGTGAAAAAAAATTTAATTTTATATAGGTATTCTAAAATTCACCTGGAAGAATAATTATAAGAGCATAGAAAAGCAATTTTTGGAAATAGCAATGAAATAAGGAGGAGACTTGCCCTGTCATGTATTTTTAACTGAGATATAATTTACATTTTAAATGCACAATTGAATGAGTTTTGACAAATGTATACACTCTTGCAACCACCAACCCAGACAAAATATAGAACATTCTGTCTCCCCAGAAGGTTCCCTTATGCCCCTTTAGAGTTAACCTTCCCCCAAATCCCCCCTCCTCCCACACTAGACCTGACACAGGCAACCGCTGATCTGTCACTATAGATGAGTTTAGTTTCACCTGCTCTGGAATTTCATCTGAGTAGAATCTTACAGAAAGTTCTCTTCTGTGCCTAGCTCCTTTCAATCAGCGTGATTGATGTCTGTGAGATTCACCCTCTATCAGATATTAAAATAATTTACTGAGCCTATAGAAATCAAAAGTGTCATACTAGCATAGAAATAAACAGATTGATCAACAGAATAGAACAGAGTCCAGATCTGACTCCAAGTTCAAGTGGGAATTTAGGAGATAAAAAGGTGGCAATTCAGATTAGTCTGGAAAGTACGGATTAGCCAATTAATGACCGGGGGATGACTGGCTCATCACTGAGGGAAAATGAGGTTAGATTCCCTACTGTTCATCTTTTGCTGAAATAAATGACGGATGGATTAAATATTTAAAAATAAAACTAAATCTATCAAAAATATAAGGAAAATACTTTATAATCTTGAATTTGGAGACCTTTCTTTAAGCATTGATCAAAAGCCTATATATATGTAAGATTGATAAACTTGACCTATATAAAAATCTGAAACATTCATCTGGTAAATTAAATCACCTGGGGAAAATAATTGCAACATACATGACAGATAAGGAGTAAATATGCTAAACAGCTTAAAAGCTACTGAAATCAGTTAGGAGGCAAATACCCAAGAGGAAAACAAGCAAAGAATAAGAACAGATCATTCACTGAGGAAGAAATATAAAGGGCCAATAAACAAGCAGTGAGGTTCAAAGAAATACAAATGATAGCAATGGTTTAATATCTAATTATTTTTTAACTATCTGATTGATTTTAAAAAAAATTAAGACATCCATTTTTTGTATGCAGATTCAGATACCCGTACATATTCTTTGGGAGGCTTAGTTTTGAGTGGTGTTTTACAAAATGCCCTCCTGTGTGACCCTACTTGATCTTTAGCAGCTCCATTTAGTAGGAAGGTGAGGTCTTATGTTATTGATTTTACAAATAAGGAGCCCTAGGTTCAGTGAGATGTCACAGAGATAGTAAGTGATAAAATCAGGGGTTCACTTGTAGTGTTTTGACTGTTTATTACGTCGCAGTTTTCTTAGAGCCAACCTGGTTAGATTTTTCTCCAATGAATTTTCATCAGTTCAAAAGTTTCAGAATTATTAATGCTAATATATTATGCTCTCATTTCAGGGAAGATAAATTTAATGCCATAAGAATTTACAATCTTGATTCTTAATAAAACATTACATCCATTTAAGGTAAGACACACTGATAGATAAAACGTCTTAAAAAGAATGTGAGAATGACTGCATTGTATTACTTCTTTAGTATGGCAAGGAAGCTGTGAGTTATGGTGTCAAAGGTATTTTAAATTTGTGAAATTGATTAACTAATTGGTTACTCCACTCCTTCAACAAATATGTGTTGAAGGAGTGGATTAACCAATTAATCCACTGCTATGCGACAAGGCTCTTTTCTTGACACTGGGGACGCAGAGATGAGCAAGATAGACAAAAATCCCTGCCTGCGTGGATCTGGGGTTCTAAATTTATTTTTCACATATGACAAAGTAATGTTTGTGCTAGTTTAAGTATAAAATATACGACGACTGCAATGTTTTAAATAATCCAAATGGTATAAAAAGCAGATAATTTAATAAACACAAACTGTAGTTTAAAATACACAAAAATGTTCTCCATTTTTGCCTGAAAATTAAACTTAGAATTATAGGAATGTCAGGGTTCCCTGCTAGAAGTTATGTTTATATTTTGTTCCTCTTCTTCTTAAGAAGGTATCAGAAAACCTCCTTAGACTCATTAAGGGCAGTGCCCACCCACCTTAGGAGAGCAGGAAAGGACACCTGTGTCCCTTGACTGAGTTTGCAGGAGGAGAGGGGCCAGGGCTCTGACCTTGGAGAAGAGAACATGACAATGGCCTGGGCAAAGCGGAAGGTAATCAGACCCTCTTGTTTCAAAGGTTTGAAAGAAAAAAATCTGACCAACGCCTTGGAGAATCCCTGAGAAACAGAGGACGTTAGTTGTGGGGCTTCTGGGAAATTGGCTTCAGGACAGCTCTGACTGGGCATCCTGGGCCAGCTCGCCCAGGGGGTGTGGTCGAGCATGTGCCCCAGACAGAGGCCTGCCTGAGGGGGCTCTGCTGGCTTGAGGAGGTGCCAGCCAGGGCTCCAGACCCGGCTCCTGCCTTCCATGCCCAGTCCCATCAGCAGCCTGTGCCTCTGCACCCCTGGCTGTTGCTGCAGGACACAGTGCCCTCCAGGCTCCCAGAGCAGCAGGCCCGGGGCTCAACCCCAGTCACACCCCAGCACTTGACGGTCTCAGGGACCACATGGAGGGGAGTAGATGCTAGGGGTGTGGGGACATCGGGCCACAGGAGGGAGACACGGAAGGGAGCTGGGAGGACACCGGTTACTTGGTGATTTAAAACATTGTCTTTTTTGACACAGATGCTAATGATTGGCTCAAGGAAGGCAAACAGCTGTGTGACACACCTAGAATGTTACAGACCTGTCCCCATCTGTATACAAGTACATGTGAGCTTGCAGGGGGTGTGCGTGTGCATCAGGTGGCGGTGCCCTTCGCCCCTTGGACTTGATATGAGCTCAGCTCGGGGCGCATTCCACATGCTGAGGACTTTCTGAGGGGTCTGCGCTAGATTCCTGCAGCATCCAGTGGGGCCTGCTTTCCCCAGGTCACTTCTGAGCGTGGACCCTGGCCTTTCCTTAATCCTCCATTCCCTCCAAAAGCCGAGCCGCAGGAGGAGGACTTACGTGTCAGCAGGACAACTTCAAACTGACCCTTGGATGCCGCTTTGCGTCAGTGTCCCTCCTTGTTCCCCCTGCCGTGGTCCCCACCGCGGACAGAACGACTCAGCCAGCTCTGCTGCCCGGATGCCTGACGCCTTCCATGTTCTCAAATCTCACCTTTCTCTCAAAATATCAAGGTGTTTTTCTCGACAAAGGCAGTGCCTCTCCCAAGGGGATCTCTGCTGCCAGCTGTTAAGCTGAGAACCAGTTCACTTCCTTTCACCTAACACTGAACCTCTGAATTGGGAGGCACAACTGGACAAGGATGAACTGTTTGACATCAGCTGTTTATTTAATAACCACTGATAAGTTGCAAAAATATCTTACATAAGCCTCTGGAGATGTGCTTGGAGTTTGTTAATGGTGGATATTTCAGAGGTTAAAAGGTGGAAGCCACTTCCAGAGGTTGTAAAGTAACCCTTAAAATTCTACGGTGAACTTTACACTTTCAATGGCAAATTGTATGATACCTCAATGAAACTGCTGCAAAAAATTTTAAATTCCATGGCAGCTCCTGGTGAGGAAGAGGTAGGGATGGGAGACAGTTCCATATTTTGGCCACTTGAGGCCCCCCGAGAGCTCTGTCCTCCGGCGGGGATCCTCCACTCCCTCCAGCACCCGCAGAGGGAGGGGCCCCTCAGCTCTGGTCAGGTGGCGTAGAGCACCTGGAGGCACCGATTCTTGAGCACCCCACCTGCTGCGAGAAGGGGCCATGCAGCCGTGTGCAGAGCCCAGACAGCTCATGTCAGCCACAGCCGGAGGAACACCCAGCCACGGAGGGAGACTGGGCCTTGGCTCGGGCGCTGCCGTTGGACTGAATTCAAGCTCCAACTCCTGGGAGCCAGGGGAATTGTGTGCCCCTCCCACCCAGCTGCTGGGACACTCTTTGTCTGCCCTGCCCCGGGCGGGGCTATCACAAGACCTCTGAAATCCGGCCACAATCAACTGGCCCAAGGTGGGTCTTTGACCTTCAGAGTTTTCCTTCCTGAGTGCCCCCCGCCCAAGCCCCCAGACCTTCTCTGATGGTTGAGCAGGGAGGGGAAAGGTATGGGAACTGCCACGTTCATGGTCCTAGCAGGTCTGAGAGAACACACCGACCCTTAGAGAGAGCCAGAGGGCTGATAGAGAAAGTCCCTGTGGCCTTGGTGGTGCTGATTCCAAGCCCCGCCCCTGCCCCTACAGCCCATCTTCTGCCAGTCCCTGAGGTGCTGAGCGGTCTCCTTCTGCACAGCCAGTGAGAATTGAGAGTCTCCTCATCTGTAGCCCAAACCTGACCATGAGCAGTCTGGGCCCGGGGCTCAAGAGCTCCTGGAGGAGCAGCAGGGAGAAACCTAGAGCAATGGCCTGGGGGCAGCAAGAGGAGAGGTGTCTGGAGTGCCCCAGTCAGAGGGTGAGAGGCGGCTCAGAGGGAGAGGTGGTTCCTCCAGGGACCCGGCCTGTATTTGTGGAGCCAGCCCCACATGGTTGGGTACAACCCTCATCCACCCGGTAGGGCCCTTGCAAGAACAGAGCCTTAGACAGAAGGCTGTTAGAGTGGCCAAGAAGGGCCAAGCTATGAAGTGCCCAGTCCATCTTCACAAAAGTGGTCTGTGCCTGCCTCTTGGAAGAGCGATGTAACAACTCTCCAACAAGAGTGATGTGCTTTGGGTCTTTTTGTTTTGCTAAAATTAAATAAAAAAAAGTTACAGCCACATTACAAAATTTGGAAGATTGAAAACCAACAAAAAAGTCACCCATAAACTACTATTGAGATGTTGAAAAATGCTGTTTTAATTAATTTCCTAGCGTGCAGTTTAGTATTATACAAGCAAGGTGTTAGGGTGGATAAACCTAAACCAGTGATTCTCAAAGTGTGGCCTCAGGAACAGCAGCAGCAGTGGCAGTGTCACCTGGAAACTTGTTAGAAACGCTGATTCTCAGGCCCCACTCACCCTTCCAAGTTAGAAACTGGGGTGGAGCCCAGCCAGCTCTGCTTTAACAGATCCGATGAACTCTAGTTGGGGAACCATTGGTTTAAACCTTTGTAATCCCATGCAGTCCTGCCACTTTACCACCAGAGGGCACCAGCAGGCTGCGGTTTTCCCCTGCCTTTGCCAGCTTTTTTTCCATTCTCTAAGGACCTGCAACAGACATTGAGACCCCGCTACACTTTCTTTTTTTCTTTTTCTTTCGTTTTTTTATTGGAATAAGGAAAGACTGATGATATGTTGGGAATTATTGGCTAACCTTAAATGCCACCATGTTTGGGCCAAATTGTACCGTTGTTCCAGTCCCTGCTTACCTGTCGACCCAGTGTTGTGGCGGTGGTAGAATGTACTTGACAGCACTTATTTAAAAAAATTGTTTTTTGATGTGGGCCATTTTAAAGTCTTTATTGAATTTGTTACAATATTGCTTCTGTTTTATGCTTTGTTTTTTGGCCACGAGGCATGTGGGATCTTAGCTCCCTGACCAGGGATCGAACCTGCACCCCCTGCATTGGAAGGTGAAGTCTTAACCACTGGACCACCAGGGAAGTCCCTTCACAACACTTATTTTGTTTGGAACATAAAGAAATGCAAAAGCATATGGGCCAGCAACAAAGATTATCTCCTAAGGAAAGTTTGTATTCTATAGAAAGCAGGAGACAGCGCCTCCCTTTCCCTTCTCCTGAAGTCCACGGGCGGGGCCCCTGGGATGAGAGCCTGCCTGTCGTCAGTGTCTCTCCTCCCCCACCTCCCTCTGGTTACCTTTTGTTTTCTTATTTATTTATTTATTTTATTTTATAAATTTATTTATTTTATTTATTTATTTTTGGCTGTGTTGGGTCTTCGTTGCCCCGCATGGGCTTTCTCTAATTGCGGTGAGCAGGGGCTACTCTTCGTTGCAGTGAGCGGGCTTCTCATTGCGGTGGCTTCTCTCGTTGTGGAGCATGGGCTCTAGGCACGCGGGCTTCAGTAGTTGCAGCGACGTGGGCTCAGTAGTTGTGGCACACGGGCTTAGTTGCTCCACGGCATGTGGGATCCTCCCGGACCAGGGATCGAACCCATGTCCCCTGAATTGGCAGGCGGATTCTCAACTACTGCGCCACCAGGGAAGCCCTACCTCTTTTTTTCTTGTTGTTATTTTCCAGTCAAATGCACTGAGGTATAATTTACATATGATAAGTCTATCCACTGGAAGTGTCCGATGAGTTAAAGTCAATACATTTTGACAAATGTAGCCACCACCCCCACTGATTTTTTTATTTTTTAATTATTTATTTATTTTTGGCTGCGTTGAGTCTTCATTTCTGTGCGCGGGCTTTCTCTAGTTGTGGTGAGCGGAGGCTACTCTTCTTTGCGGTGCGCAGGCTTCTCATAGCAGTGGCTTCTCTTGTTGCGGAGCACGGGCTCTAGGCGTGCAGGCTTCAGCATTTGTAGCACATGGGCTCAGTAGTTGCGGCACATAGGCCCTAGAGCATGCGGGCTTCAGTAGTTGTGACGCATGGGCTCAGTAGTTGCAGCGCGTGGGCAATCTTCCCGCACCAGGGCTTGAACCCGTGTCCCCTACATTGGCAGGCGGATTCTTAACCACTGCGCCCCCAGGGAAGTACCCTCCTCCCCCCACCCACTGATTTTTTAAAAAAAGAAACTTCTAATAGACCCAGTTATTTGCCTCCCTTTCCATCTCCCTTCAAAAAGAGTGTTTGTCTGCTGTTATGGCACCTGAGGGCGTCTGAACCCACCTTCAGAACAGTGGGCTCCAGGCAGGGAAGGCTTTCTTGGAGGTGCCCTGTTAGAGCTTCCCATAGAAGGACAGGGGTCCAGTGATGACGTGGTGGATTGAGTTTTCTGACACCTCCCAGGAGCATTCAGCTTTCTCCCTCATGACCCTGAGTTCCCTTTCCTGAGAACGATTCATACCTCAGCAGTTTCTCTGAGTAGTTTGCAAAACCCCCAGACACCTCCCTGGTATACCCAGACACTCTTCCTGTTCATAGGGCTTTGAAGGGTTTTTAATAGGATGTACACGTAAAAGAGCAGTCTATATTTTCAGGACTGGCTAAAAGGCACTTCCATTAAGTTATGTATTTTTTAAACTTGCTTGTAACTGAATAGTTATCTAGGACTCAGCAGTACACATGATTTACTCATTTGACAAATATTTATTGAGTACTTATCATGTTCTAGAGTCTAGATGCTAGACTTTCAGTGTTAACCAAACAAACCTTGCCCCTACAAAATTTACATTCTAGTGGGAAAGGCAAGCAATAAACAAAGAACCACATAATATAATGTCAGAAGAAAAATAAAGCAGGGTGAGGGGGTAACCAGTGTGTGGGTGGTAAGATGGGAAGTTATTCCAGAAAAGATGGTTGGGAAGGTCTGGCTGAGAAGTTGGCATTTGAGCAGAGATCTGAATAATAAGTGAATATATCATGAGAATATCTGGGGAAATGGCTGTCCAGGCAGAGAGAACAGCAAATGCAAAGGCCCTGGGGTGGGAATATTACTTGGGCTTCTATGGAGAAGAGAGGGGAGTAATACTAGAAGCAGGGAAACCCACTAGGAGTCTCTTGTGGTTGTCCAGGCATGAGACAGAGGTGGTTTGAGCAGAGTGGGAGCAGAGGAGGGGCAAGATGTGGTCAGATCGAGGATGTCCTTGTAAAGTAGATTCGACAGCATTTGCTTCTGCATTAGATGAATTAAAACCTCTCTACTGAGGTGGTTTCAGGTACACTTCTTAAAATTCTGTTTCTGTGAAATATATTTTTACTTGGAATAATTATCACCTAGGAAAGACTATAGCTTCATATTCACCCCTGTATTCAATGCACTTTACCAGAGTAGCCCATGCACATTTTATTGCTCTTCTTGCCATTTATTAAGTATTAACTGAGACAACAGGTAAGACATTACTAGGGCATCCAGTCTTCTCACAGCCCTCTGAATTAGGTATTATCCCCATTTTACAGATTAAGAAACTGAGGCTCAGAGGGGCAAAGATATTTGTTTAACCACACATCTCCAAAGATGTTTGTCATAAGTGCAAAGGGTCAGAGAGACTTTCTCATCACAGGAAAAGACCACAGAGTGGGAACATTGCCAGAAGACAGATGGAAGCCGTGAGCCAGGGAAAATGGGCTTCTCAGGGTCATAAAGGAAGTCTTAAAACTTTGATGGCGGCAATGACAGAGATTGAGCAGCCATTTCTCTTGCTTTTGAGCAGAGATGGACAAGGAGTAAGCCCAGTTCTGAGAAGGGCTTTTCCTGGAGGCCTGTCTCCTTTACCATGTGCTTTGCATGAGAGCCGCCCTGAGCACTCTGTGATTCTGGGACCATCTCAAGGGACAGAAGCTCACACCCCCAGGCCAGCCGCTTTGGCTTCATTTACTGATAACAGAATGCGGCCTGCTCACAGCCCCCGTCCCTTCTGTGAGTGGCCCCCCAGAGTCACCCCAGGGGTCTCACCCATGAGAGTCACTGAACTTCCCGTCTGCAGGGATCAGCGCAGGAGCCTTCAGCTTGCCCTTCGCTGCCACAAACTTTCACTGAGCATCTGTGATGTGCTGGTAACTGGGCTCGTTGCTGGGAACATTGGAACAAGAAAGACCTCATGCCTGCCCTTGAGGAACTCGCAGCCACTTTGGGGGAGCGTCTTGGTTCTGCCCAAACGGGACTGCTCTTGTGGACCGGCGAGCTGATGACCCCTCTGGCCACCCATTAGTAGGTGTCAATAGGCACAAAGACCTTTGCTGAAGGAGAAAGGAGTTTTGGGGGAGTGTTGGGAGGTGTTGGACTGGCTGTAAGGACAAAGCAAAGGACAGACAGAACGGTGTGATGAGGAAGGAGGGGATGGCCTGGGGTCACTTGTCACCCTCCACCCCTGCCCCTCCCCACATGGATTGACCTCAAGGCCCAAAGGCCAGAGAGGCTGGTGGCAGCAGCTGAAGGAGCAGCTCACGAAGATCTGACCCAGCAGCATTGCTCAGGGACCGGGGCCTCCCCGACCCCAGCCCCAGAGAGCTCAGGTGGCCTCAGTGGCGGGTTTCTGTGCCCAACAAAGCAGCATTCCTGGGGGGGCTTCGACAGCATGGCTTGGCCAGTGTCCCCTTTGAGGGCTTGTGTGCCATTGACTGTCCACCTGGAGGACAAGGAAAGAAAGTGTGTGGTGCCTCTGGGGTTTCCCTGAAGTTAGTGGGGTGATTGTGGCAGGAGGCACCGTCCTACAGGCTGCGGTAATTTGGGCATCACTGTTCATGGGACTGGGCTTTTGTTTGCAGTTTGGGAAGCCGGGCACTCAGGTGGTGGAGTGTGCATACACCTTGTCTTGTAGTAATCGTAGCTCTTCATGTGCCAGGCAAAGAGCAAAGACCCTGACACGCATCATCTCATGTCATCCTCACAGTAGCCGCACGAGGTAGGACTATTATTGCTCCCATTTTACAGAAGAGGATGCTGAGGTTTCATTTGCCCAAGCCTCCCAGCTGGAGGGGATGGTGCCAGGAAAGGGGCCCAGGTCAGCTGACATCTGGTGCTGGTCCACCCCCCTCTGCATGCAGCTTAGGAAATGCCCCTCCTGGAAAAGGTCTAGCCAAGCACAGGGCTGGGTTCTGAGAGCCTGATTTTATTCTGAGTTTCCTTTCTTGGAGTTTTTGAAATTGTTCTCCCTTTTGAAATAACCTTATTGTTTTCTACATAACAGATTTATTGAGATATAATTCACATACTACTCACTTCACGCATTTAAAATGTACATTCAATGGTTTTCAGTATATTCAGAGTGGTGTAACCATCACCACAATCAATTTTAGACTGTTTTCTTAACCCCCCAAAAGAAATCTCATACCCATTAGCAATCACTCCCTATTTCCCCTCATCCTCCCACTCCAGCCCTAGACAGTCACTCAGAATATATTTTCTGCTTCTGTAGATTTGCACGTTCTGGACCTTTCATGTACATGGAACCATACAATATGTGACTTTTGTGTCTGGCTTCTTTCACTTCGCATAATGTTTCTAAGGTTCATCTATGTTATGGCGTGTATCAGTACCTTGTTTCTTTTTATTGCCAAATAGTATTCTGTTGTGTGGCTAGACCACATTTTATTTATCCATTCACTAGTTGATGGACATTTGGGTTGTTATCACTTTTTGGTTATTATGAATAACGCTGCTGTGAACATCTCTATGTGTATATATACATGTACATACATATATAGACACGCCTATGTACATGTATACATATCTCTTCATTGCAAACAAGGCAAGTACAACCAAAAAGTACAAGAAATAAAAAGTCAGAGCCACCTGAAATCCCTCATCTAGAGGTAATTGTTGTCACCATTTGGCCAACATCCTGCCAGATGTCATCCCATTTCAAGCCTCAGAAATGATCTAAACCGTTTCTTTGAATTTGGGCCCAGCTTCCTCCACTCTCATGGGTCATGGATCATGCAGGAGGCTGACAGCAGTCCCCCCAACCCCAGGCCTTCCATGGAAAGATGCTGAGGGCTCTTTGGGCCAATTCTCTCCACTGGGGGTGTGGAGGGGGTGTGGGTGCATCCCAGGGCCTGGGAAGAAAGTATGTGTGTATATAATACTATCATACTTTTATTAACACAGACGTGCTTGTATTTAATGTTCAGATACCTAATTATACCCAAGTTTTTACTGATGGGGTGCTTTCAGTCATGAAAAGGAGGTAGATCCGAGCAGAGGTAGATCCTTCCGCAGGAGGCTGTCTAAAGCTCCCAGTTCTCCATGCTGCCTGAGCCCTGGCGGCGGCGGCGGCAGCTCGCCTGCCTCGCCTTTCTTTGCTCACATCCGGAATTCACACCAGTACCGGTGTCCACAGACCAACTGACCCGAGCAGTAAGCCGGGAGAGGGAGCCCCGCAGCGCTTTCCAGGGCTCAAAGCCCACCCGGGGTCCCCTATCTCAGCCTGCGCACCCAAGCCTGGGGTCCATCCGCCCCCATCGACACAGGCTCCACGCGGCACTCTGATGCCCAGCCTTTCTCGCCAGCACCCTCAGGCTTGTCTGACTTTGTCCCTGGGGAGCCCTTGATGCTCCCAGCGCTGTCGCGCCCCCTGGTGTCCATCCGAGTGGAGCGCCTTCTCTGACCCTCTTGGATCAAACAACTAGGACCCCTGGAACCCTGTTTCTGTCCTGCTCATAGCCGAAGCCTTAAGGCCCCAGCAGATGAGACAAAGCGAGAGAAGACCTCGGAGAGATGCCTCGGAGAGCCGGCCAGCCCCAGAGAGGACAGGTCTGTCCATTCTCCAGCTCCGGATCTGCGGCTCGTCGGCCAGAGAAGGATGCGCGGCAGCTCCGTTTGCCTCTCGGGAGCGCAGCGCAGAGCCGGTGCCTGCACCGCCGCTCGGGGAAATGAAAGGGTTGGCAAACTCTGGGGAGGAAGCGCACGTATGCTGCCCCGTGTAATGCACAGCGCCCATACTGGCCCGACACACACACACACGCACACACACACCCCAACACAGGGGCTGAAATTCAAACCTCACACCCGTGGGAGGGGCCCGGGCAGCCACGGAGAACAGGCAGGGGGCAGAGAAGCCAGCCCAGACTAAGACGTGTGCAGTGGGGCCGTGTCTGGAGAAGGGCGTTAGGGTGGAAAGTCAAAATATCTGATGGACATGGGGGAACAAAAAGAACGCTGAAGGTATTTTGGAGTGAGGTTGTTTTGGTAGTTGTAACAGTCCAGTTAAGGAGACTGTCCTCAGATTATGTTAATGGAGACCCAGAAAGGGCAGAAGAGGTCAGGGGAGAAGCAAATGGGCTAAATTCTTTGTCTCTCTTGTGAAGGAGCTCAAAGTTATTGTTTGTGATTTTGATTCTGGTAATAATATAAATGTGGGTTTAATAATTTTCATGAAAAACTAAATGGAACCACTAACAGAATTAAAAACAGGATGTCTACTTTCCAAATCATTGCAGATTAAAGCAAGCACCATAGTCTACAGAAGAAAAAAAATTCAATTAAAAGGAACAAAAAAATTAAAGAAGCTTAAAAACACAAAGTCAAAATTCAGATAAAGAAGTTGGGCCAAGCGTGAGCAATAATGACAATAAATGTGAACAATCTAGTTTTCTTATTAAAAGGCAGAACGTCTCAAATTACATATATTTTAATCTAATACATTACAAACACACCTAAATTAAAAAAAAAAAAAAAACAGAGAGGGAAAGAATCAAAGCTTGGGCAAAGACATCAAGCACAAATAAAAATAAAGTAGGGCTGATAACGTTCACATCAGGTAAAGGAGAATTTCCTAGGGAGTGTATGGCGCACAGCGAAGGAACTCTAAGTGTTGGCTACGTGTGGGTGTAGGCGCTCGCTCCTGCTCGCTAAAGTGCAGGTCTCCTCCATTTCTGGGCACGAGGGAGGACTGCACTTCCTCAGCCCCTCAAAGTAGGGCATGGTCACGTGACTTGCTTTGGCCAATTAAGTGTGACTATAAGTCTCTGGCATCCTGTCTGGGTAGAAGCCCCCGGTTGCTTGACCTCCCAGCAGGCTCTCTTCCGTGTCGCATCAACTGAAGAAAAATTCCTTGATTTGGAGGTGCAGCACTGAGCCATTGTATGGTAAGGAGTTGCCCTGAAGGACTGCTCAGCTCCGTAACAGACTTTGTGCAAGCAGGAAATAAATATTTTAAGCCACTGCATTTTGGCTGTTGTTTGTTACTGCAGCATAACCTCACATTTCCTATCTAATACCCATATTAATACTGAAATTTTATGCACTGAATAAATAACAACTATATGACTATTAAAATATAAAGATAGCTTTTTTTTTTAATTTAATTTTTTTTGGCTGTGTTGGGTCTTCGTTTCTGTGCGAGGGCCTTCTCTAGTTGAGGCAAGTGGGGGCCACTCTTCATCGCGGTGCGCGGGCCTCTCACTATCACGGCCTCTCTTGTTGCAGAGCACAGGCTCTAGACGCGCAGGCTCAGTAATTGTGCCTCACGGGCCTAGTTGCTCCGCGGCATGTGGGATCTTCCCAGACCAGGGCTCGAACCCATGTCCCCTGCATTGGCAGGCAGACTCTCAACCACTGCGCCACCAGGGAAGCCCAAAATATAAAGATAAATAAATACTGTATGATTTCACTTATATGTGGAATCTCAAAAATAAACGAATAAACGCAACAAACAGAAACAGACTCATAGATATGGAGGACAAACTGGTGGTTGCTGGTGGGGAGGGCTGTGGGGGGATGAGTGAAATAGGTGAGGGAGATTAAGAGGTACAAACTTGCAGCTATAAAATAAATAATTAACAGGGTTGTAATATACAGCATAAGGAATATGGTCAGTGATATTGTAATCGTTTTGTAGGATGACAGATGGTAACTAGACGTATTGTGATCATTTTGTAATGTAGAAGAATATCAAATCACTATGTTGTACACCTGGGACGAATATAATATTGTAAGTCAATTATAAAGAATAATAACAATAAAAAGAAAAACTATAAGGATAAATAGAAAAAAATCACATTTTTCCAACATCATTATCAGTCTTCAGTGGGGCACGGAGGGAGGGACGTGGATGGTGTAGGTGGTGTGGAGGGAGCACCAGTGACCCTCCAGCCAAGCTCAGTAAAGGTGTGAATGTGGGGCAACTCCTAGAACAGGAGCTGCCAGTCACACAGTGCCCACACTTGGGACTCAGTCAATCCTTTGTCTCCTGCATTCAAGACAATCACCTGCCTCCAGGGAGGTGATATCAGCCCCCATACCTGCTGCAGGCCTCATCCCTGCTAGAGGAAGGTGCCGGACCCCTGCCTCAAGCCAAATCCCTCTTGCGCTTTGTGATTCTGTCTGCCTCCCACCTTACCCACCCTGGCAGGCAACTCCTGCAGGCCACCTGACCCGGGTTCCCCTGCTGGCTGGCTCCTGGTGGGTTTAGCCAATTGGAGGCACGAGCGAGAGGCTGGGCGGGGTGGGGAGAGAAGTTGGGGTATTTCTCCCTCATTCCACCCTGCACCGTGGCACAGTTCCAACCCCAGGACAGTTTCTCCCTTCATCCTGGGCTTCCCACCAGCTCCTCCGTCACACCGGCCCACACCTCTGTAGATGGTCCCTTGGGTTAAGCCTCTTCATGTAAACCGTCTGAGTCAAATCCCATTTCTGATGGGACCCTGACTTTTCTCCCTCTCTAACTGGGGTTGGGGCTCCTCAGTCCGTCCCCCACCACCCGCGTGGGTGAAGAGCTCTTCCTATGGAAGAGCAAGGCTCTGGCCGTGTCCGGATATCGTGGCCTCTCTGATTACCCCCAGAGCCTCCTCTGCTTGTGTGCAGCCCCATTTTGGACCACGCGTTTGGCACCCGGGGAGGACCTCTCCTATCTCAGGCAGAGGAGGGAAGGCAGACTCCTGGAAGCTGCCTGGCGGAGGACCTGGAAGCTCTGCCTCACCTCCATGGTGGGCGCAGGGTGGTACCTCCCTGGCACGGGCTCGAGAGACGGGGCCTCTCCTGCAGGTGTGTTCGGGAGCCCGAGGTGGGGTTCCTGGGCCCAGTCCTGCCGAGCCAGGCTCCTCCATGCCACCAGCTGTAGCACCAGGCAGACTCCCCCATTCCCCAGCCTGACTCCCCAATAACCGAGTGCTTCGGGGAAGGGAGGGGCTTCCTCCGGAACACCCCCAGGCCTGAGGCCTTCCAGCACCTGTATCTCTCTTCGCCTCTGCCTAACCCTGTTGGTCTTTCGCAGTGAACCGTCTAACAGTGCAGGGGTACCGGCCCCGTCCCGAGGACCAGGGCTCCAGTGAGGCCCATCCCCTGAGCTGGTCGGGGCTGCTGTGCTCACCCCGGTGAGAGAAGCTGCAGGGTCTCCAGCAGCTCTGGAGGTGAGTTGCTCATGCAGAGGGACGAGCCCAAGATACAGCCCGGAGCTACTGGAAGCCTTGGGCAGTACCACCACCCGGGTAATCTCTGGGGGTTTCAAAACTTTTCCTGGTACTGATGGACTCTCTGTTGGTCCTTCCCCGGCTTTCCAGCAGAAACTCGTGGCTGGGATGACGTGTCCCCGTAGCTGCCGAGGAAGCCGTCGGAGGACTTCAGGTTTGGATGTCAAGGAGGACTTGCGTTCTGGCGACGTCCTACGCCAACAGGTTGAGGGGCTGGCCTCCACCAGCGGGAGGCTGAACTGGCAACAGAGAGGCGTGCATGTTGTTTGCAGCTAATTCAGGGATGAGAGCTACTTGGGAGGAGAGCATGTGTCGCTTGGGCCTGAGGATCCTGGCAACCCAGATACTGTCCACGGAGAAAAGCTTTAGCTTCCGGTGGCGGCTCCCTGAGTCCCAGAATTCTCCGCCCCTTTTGCCTCTGGGCTTTGGAAGATGTGCCTGCCTCACCATCAGCAAAGCCCACAGAGTGCCCACCACCTTCCTGCTCCTGCAACGCCCCTCAGCATCCCCTGGCACGGGGTCTACAGACAGCACAGTGAACTGAGGCACTGGCGAGCCCTGGGTGCTGGAGGCCCTCACCCTCACTGACCTGGCACCTGAGTTCTGAGCCACAGAAGCGGGGTGAGGGAAGGAAGATAGCCACGCAGTAGAGAGCTCAGCCCAAAGAAGGGCCCTGGGGCAGTGGCGGAAGCTGAGGAGTGGGAAGGGCGCGCCTTCCCCAGCTGGAACATGTCTTCAAAGCTGTTTCCTCACCCAGGTGAGGTCACTGTGTCGGCCGCTGACCCACCTGAGAACCTGCTGCTGAGGGAAGAGAGGTCAAGGGCTCGGATGCCAGCAGAAAAGCCAGGTGCCACTGGCCACCTCCCGTCCCACCAGAGCCAAATTTCCTCTGGAGATACTCGGCTGGGCCTGCTGACCCCATGTCTTTGGGGCCACAATGCTCCCAATCCCCCTGAGAGGGGTCGTGCTCACCTGGTGGAACCAGCGCCAAAGGCTCTTTTAGTCCTTGTTTTCACCAAAGGAGGGACAGAAGACAGAGGGGGAATGCACAGGAGAGTCACATACCAAGGATGGAGTGAGATTAGCTCGGAATTATTTAAGTTTCCTGCTGGTTTCAGGAAAAGAGATTCTAAATAGTCATAATTCCTCATGCAAGACTCCATAGGAACCATAATTGTTAGCAGCTTCAGGTGAAAAGAAAACACAACCCCCTCGAAAAGCACACTGCACTATGCAAATAGGAAACCTGATAATACGTCCTCTTTCTTTCTGAGCTCCTTGGCCTCAGGCCCCCACTGAGCCTGGTCCGCGCTACGAGGAAAAACGACCCGCCCCATGCTTCCCGGAGCTGAGATTCATAAGGTAACCAGACCAGATTCCGCAAGATATATGGAAACCTTCTAAATCTCCCCAAAGCAGAAAGGAGGTTTTCAGTGAGTTGTTTCCTTTAATAACAGAGAGAAGATGGAGTAGAATTAGAGGCCCTCAGTCAGCTAAATTCAATTTTAATTTAATTCACCGCATCTGACTTCTCAGCTGTCCCGTGCTCTGAGCAGCTTCCTGACCTGGCCGAGCTGGTCAGAATCACTTGGGACAAAAGCCACATGGCCAATCCTATCCCTGGAGGTCGGAGTCAGTAGATCAGAGGGTGGATAGGGGCAGGAATCTGTATTTTTAACAAGATTCCTGGGGGATTCTGATACAAATCAACCCAGAATAGGGAACCGGCTGCTAGATCTATTTAGACGCAAAAGCCTTGTCTCCGCGTTCTCCCTCCTCCTCAGACTAATTCTTAAAAAAAAAGTGCAATGAGTAAATAAAGACAGCTTTCAAGATGTTCATGGAATGACTTTTTTTTTTACATTTTTCAACTAGTTAAGACAAAAACATTACAATGATTGACTTCTTTCATTTAGTTACATAAATAAAATTTTTATAAATATCTCTTTATAAACAATATAAATAGCTTTACAACATAAATACATTTATGCATGACATGAATTTACAAACAGCAATGTTTTACAGCTGGTTTTGTCAGTCTCTTAAAAACTGTCCCTTGTCATCACGTCGGTGTAGGTGTGTGTGTTTTGTGTATATAATATATATAATATATAACTTTTTATTTTTCATTAAAAAAAACAAACAATAAAGTCATACCCCCTCCCTAAATAATAATAAAACAGCTGGTGTTGTGTATTCCCAGTACCAGGAAAAAAAAAAAAAAGAAATGTAAAAGCCACATTGCGCTGGAGGTGCTTCCAGATGCTGGGAGGCTGATGACCAAGGATGACCTCAGCAAAACGGAGCAAGTTCCCAATCCTGAAACACAGAGGGGCCAAGGGACACTCAGCTGAGACAGCCCAGCCTGCACGGCACTTCTAGAACCTTCCTCCCTTTCCTGCTGTAGCGGGAGGCAAAATCCCTCCACATTTGCCCTACAGGCCCTGACGAAGGCCTTCCTGCAGAGGAAAAAGGGCCCTTCCACTCAGCGCCTCTCCAAGTCCTCATCCATCGCCTGCTGTGTCCTTGGCACTTCCTGCCTCAGCACAGGTGGAACCAGAAAGTCAGCCAGCCCTCCTCCCCCTCTGGCTAAGTGCAGGCCTTGCCCTTGGCTCTCAGTGAGACACAGTGAGGGAAAGGGAATGGAAAATGCACCCTGCCCCCCGCCCCGGCCCAGCTCTATTTTTTGCTACAATACAAACCCTCCGTCAGGTGCTTTACGTGTCTGGGGGATGGCGGAGGGAAGGGGGAGAGAAGCATCTGAAGATTTGGGAAATCTGGGCTCAAATCCCAACTCTGAATGTTACTTCCTGGATGGCCCTGCATAGCTTTGAGTATCGCTTTCCTCAACCATAAAATGGGATAATAGCCACCTCCCAGGGCTGGCTTTAAGATTCAACAGTGGGCCACACACTGGGCATTGGCAGAGTGTCTGGGTCACAGCTGCCCATAAATAGCACTTCCTTCCCCAGCTGGCTTCTCCTCAGAAAGGGTCCCCTTCAGAATCAGAGGAAATGGTGTGTCACACCGGCCCTGGGGAAATGAGTGGTCGTGCTGGGTTTGCTGGCTCGTGAGTTGGCAGAGTCATTTGATGAGGGCTGCACCCAGTCTCTGCTAATGGGTGTGTGGGTACTCGGGGGCCAGAGGAAGGCTTCCTCCTGAGACAGGGGGGTGCCCTCCCAGAGGACAGTCCGGGCAGAGGGACCCTGGGCCTCAAGGCCTTGATGAACTCTTCCCCAACCCCCTTCTCTGCCGTCCCATATGTTTAAGCAGAGGACAGATGTCTGTGATGTCCCTGGGCCCCATGGGCAACGTGTTCATCCAGGCATCCTCCACACCTCATCCCTGCCATTAGCATTTTATAATCAAGGCTATAACCATCAGCGACAGTCATTATGGCAGCTGGTTAGAGCCAAAGTCAACTCCTGTGTAGAGAAATGGCCACAGCCTCGGAACAGCTTTCATTAATGGGAAAACCCTAAGCTGTCTTTCTCTTTTAAGCCCAGTGAGATACCCTAGACATCTCCACTAGGAGGTTGCAGGCAGCAGGAAGGATGCTCTGCCTTCTCACGGGGCTGGGGGTGAGGGTGGGGTGGAGAAGGTTAAAGGTGTTGGAGGTGGGCATTCAGCTAAAAGAGAACTTCCAGGAGGTTGACAAACTTCCCTGGTCAAAGGGGTCAAGAAGTCTTAGCAACCTGGATTCCCCCTGCAGAGTACCTCTCTCCACGAACACCTGGTACCCACAGACAGCCTCATCCAAGAACAAGGGGTCTATGGGGACGTGCATGCCAGGCACTTGCCAGGACCTCATCTCCTGCTAACTCATAGAATAACATTTGTTTGGATTCTAAAGTTTGAACTTGGTGCTTAACTCACAAATTGAAAATTTGACGCCTGTAGCTCCATCTCTTCATTGTTGAGACAGGAGAGAATAGAACAAACCCATCACGATGGTAGCGTCTAAAGGCTGGTCCACTAGCGCAAAAATCATGGCAAGTCAAGATCTCAGACAAACGAAGCCCCTGCAGGAGGAGCACACAGCCTGGCCAAGTCTGGCTGCAGAGAGGAAGGACACCAGCTAAATGCTAGGGCAGGCGGGCGAGGAGTGCTCCTAAGCTGGGTGGGGCAGGTTTTCCGGGTCACTGACAGACATTTTAAAGAGCCCCTTTGGGTATCCTGCAGACCCCAGATCATCTTAGGCTAGTGTCCGGCCCTTAAGTTGCTCATGAGTTAATTTGGGGAGGTAAATAGGTTCACAAACAACCATAGCTCAGGTGAAAAAGTTTTCTGTGTAGTAAAAAAGGCTCAGGCATTGCACTAGAGACCTTCAAAGATGGGCGCTCTTGTCTTTTGGGGGAAGACAGTGTAGACACTGATAAGGCTTCTGGGGTGAGAGAACAGCTTGGCCTGCAGTGGGACAGAAAGACTGTGGGACAGGGAATGACAGCAGCTGGCTGCAGGCAAGGCTGGACACCAGGAGGTCAGATTCGAAATCACCTGAATGTCAGTTCCAGAGGTTGGGATGTTGTTTCTCCATGGGTACTGATGGGCAGCAGGAATGAAGAGGAGTGGGGAAAGGAGGGAAGGACATTTTCCGCACTACCTTGCCAGGGGTGCAGCACCCGGCAGGGGCTGAAGGTAGCACAGGGGTTTCCAGCCTGGTGGAGGCGGAGGAGGCCATACCAGAAACCCAGGTATGGGGCCTAGGCATGGTGGGGGTGGGGGGGAGGGGGGAGGGGGGAGGGTGGGGCGGGGCTCAGTTTGGGACATGTTGAGTTTCAGGTTGGGGCAAAAAAATAGATTTATTTTAGTTTCTTTTTCCTTGTCCTAGAATAGTGCCACGAACACTGAGGTTCGATCCTGAAGTCACACGGATTGCAGCAGCGTCAGGACCCTGGACAGACCAGTTTGCCCACGGCCATGGTTTAGAGAAGGGACAAGAATCAGAATGCTCTGGGGCAGAAATTCTCCCGGGTGATGCTAACAAATGGCTGTTCTCCCTACTGTGAGGCGGCAGGTATCGCTCCAAGTCCGTCCCATTACAGGGACAACAGACCCAGGGAGCTGTCCTGACCGCTGGGCTGCTTACTGCCCAGCACCATGATGCAGTGGCTAGCAGATCAACGTACCCTTGACTTGTATGTATGCCTTTCCTCCTCTGCTCCCACTAACCCAGGATCAGCCCTCAATCCCCCCAGTTGGAGAACTGGGGCCCGTGTTGCTGGTTGCCTTATGGTCCTGGGGTGGGTAGGACCCTCCTCCCAAGCTGTCTCTGTTTCTCCAGAGGGAGCCAGGTGGGTTCATCCATGCTGAGCCATTTCTGACCTTGCCAAAGTTCCCTGACCACTTTATCCCTCACTTTCTCCATCTGTAAAATGGGATGATAAATGGTGTTGGGGGCAAATATCTAGCACACACACTCAATCTTGTGCCCAGATGGTCTGGCTGGGAGGCGGAAAGGTCCAGGGGATCAGAGAGGAACCGGCCTGCGGGAGGGGGTGCAGGCTTGGTTCTGGGGGGCTTCACGGGAAGCTGGGTGTGCAAGAGCTCCCGGCGGCCGGGGTTGGTGGTACTCACCGCCGCCAGGGGTCGCCGCACTAACATCCCAGGCCGCTCATGGAGCCGATCCTGTCCAGCTTGAGGCCGAAGCAGCCCTTGGACAAACCCTTCTTGTTGCCTCCCTTGTATTTGCGCGCGTTGGGGTGCTCTTGCAGAAGACGGGCCCACGCCGCCCGAGACTTGGTGTCCACGCGCAGGTCCCGGAGCAGTCGCGACCGGTCGCCCTTGGGATTGGCGCCGCCGCCCCCGGGAGTCTTGTCGCCCTTCTTCTGACCTCCGCCCGCAGCCTGGGGCTCGGCCACCTCCTCCCCTGGCGGAGTGCGCGGGACCTGTCCGAAGGAAAGAACGCGCAGGTGAAGGGACGCACCGCGGCAGCGCGGGGGACTTTGCGGGGCCGCTGGTGCTCCAGCCCGACACTCCGGCCAGCGCGGTTTGTCCCTTTCGAGTCCTGAGCGCGCCCCCAGAGGTGCCGGACAGCTCGGCCCTGCATCCACCTGCCACGCGGCCGCCGTTGTCCGCTCCTTCGGGGAGCCCCTTGCCCTCCTCTCCTTTGCCCCTTGCCGGGCTGACCACACTGAGGCAGAGGCTGCGCATTTGTCGATGCTCTCCCGAGTCCGGGCTTCGAGGGCTCCCCAGCTCTCACCCGCGCACATCTCAGGGGAGGGAGAGAGCCGCCTTCCCGCCCCCTCTGCTCCCTCCGGCGGGCCACACCCTCCTAGACCCCCTAGCCCTACCACCGCCCCTCACCGTTCCGACGTCCCTGCGACAGCACCCACCTTCGGCGGCGCCCCGGGCTTGGCTTCGGAGGGCCGGAGCGAGAGTAGCGCGAGCAGCAGGGCGCAGGCCAGCAGCTGGGAGAGGTGCATGGTGCCCGTGGGGTGGCTGGGCGCAGACCGGCGGCAGCAAGGGTGCGCGGGGCCGGCGGGCAGACGGGCAGGCGAGCGCGGAGCAGGCTGGCCGGGCTGCGACGCGGGTGCGGGTCCCAGTGCTGCGCAGCGCCTGCTGGGTGCGCTCTGAGCCCGCGGCTCCGCTCGCGCCTTTATAATCCAACCTGCCGCTGATGTCATCCTCCCGCCCACAGGGCAGCCCGGGCCAATGGCACTCGCGCCGAGGGCCGGGAGGGGTCCGCGGGGGCTCCCCCTCTGCCCCCACCCTCATCCCACCCCGGAGGGATCCCGCGGCTCGGCGGGCTCTCTCCCGACTGCGCTCCAAGCTGCAAAGCGGCGCGCACAAGGGAACTCGAATTGCAGGGAGCGCGCCCTGGCATGCCAAGCGTTCGTGCGCCCGCTGCCCTGCGCACAAGGTTGGACCTCAGCACACACGCTCTTCCTGGAAAGGATCAGTTTCCCTCTTTGCAAGTGCAAAGACAGGCTCAGAGGAATTAAGTAACTTGCCCAAAGTCACACAGCCAGAAAGTTGGCACAGCCCGAAATCCACGCAGATCTGCCTTGTTGCCAATCTCTTCCCGGGGCACCTGACAGGCGCGAGGCCTGGCGCTGCGGCTCCACATTTCACCTGCTCGCCGGGACAGTAATTCAGATCGCACCGACGCCTTTAGGTTGGGGAGGCAGAGGATGGGGCCGGAGGTCCGGGAGGTAGGCACAGAGAGAGCGGGGTTTGCCCGGGGCCGCAGGGGAGAGCGCAAGTCCTTCGCCGGAGAGTGCGAGCTTTTCGCCTGCGGGTGTGTGTGGGAGCGAAACGCGAACGAGATGCGAGTGTTCATGCGTGTGTGCGGCAGCATCTTGGTCCCGCCGCTGTGGCTCTAAGTGCGCCCTCAGCCCGGGCCGGCCCTACAGAACGTCCGCGGGTCTGACCCGCCAGATGGCTTCCTTCTGCACCGACGGGTGCGCGCCTGACCTTGACTGCACCCACTCGAGGATCCGCAGCGTGGGGCTGTCCGCTCCAGTGGCCTGTGCACCTGCACAGTCTGGGGAGGGAGCTTTACCCAGCGCCGAGCCCAGTCTGGTTTCTGTGAGCCGTAACAGGTGGTCGCCTTCGCGTTTTCTGCCGCAGAGTGGTCCCTACCATAGTTGTGGGAACACGCCCAAGTATCGCTGCTGCTCACGATTCCCTCTCCTTGCGCAGGGCGTCCCGGTCCCTCGGGTTCTGAGGAGTCCTTCGGGATGGGCCGCGGAGGCAGAGAACCATAAGAATTGAGTGAGATGCAGGAATCTATGACTCCCCTGCCTCCGGAGCAGGGGACTCGGCTGGAGAGCGGAGAGTAGGGGAGCGCTTGCGGACCCCAAGCGCCAAGACTACCCTGAGGGTTGGAGGCACCTGGACGACCTTTTTCGGGGAAAGGAAGCTGTACCCCCGGGGGGAACGCCACAGGAATCAAGAGGGGCCAGGAGAACCAAGTGTCATGCGGTGGATCCCACAGCAAAGCCTGAGCCCAGAGCCGGGAGGCAATGCCAATCCCTCTGCTTTCTCTTTCCCACCCTGGCATTCTGTGCCGGAAAGTGGAGGTCCCTTTGTTTAGGAAATAACCTACACCTGAGGCCTGAGTGTGGGGTAGCAGAATCTCCTGAACTCCAAGATGATCCAGGCATCAGCAGGGCATCCTTTGTATTCTGGTGAGTTGACGCATCACCTCCGGGCAGCCAGCCTGATTGCCTCCGCATGGTAACAACCATAGAGGGGCACCAGTCTTTCATTTGAGGAGAAAGGAAGAGGTATAAGAAGGGGAAGAGGCAGGGAGCTCCAGGTGGAAGATGGAAGTCCCCTCTCCTCTTTGTCTACTGGACAAAGAGGAATGTTACCAATCTGGAACTTCTTTGAGACTTGCTTTGTTTATACAGGTTTAAGGAGCCAGGCAGATTGATTCTTTTCTTTGTTTTATTAATAAATAAATAAATTTATTTATTTATTTATTTATTTATTATTTATTTATTTATTTATGGGTGTGCTGGGTCTTCGTTGCTGCCCGCAGGCTTTCTCTAGTTGTGGTGACTGGGGGCTACTCTTCGTTGCGGTGCGCAGGCTTCTCATTGCGGTGGCTTCTCTTGTTTCAGAGCACGGGCCTTAGAGTGAGTGGGCTTCAGTACTTGTGGCACATGGGCTTCAGTAGTTGTGGCTCGCGGGCTCTAGAGCGCAGGCTCAGTAGTTGTGGTGCAGGGGCTTAGTTGCTCTGCGGCATGTGGGATCCTCCCAGACCAGGGATCGAACCCATGTCCCCTGCACTGGCAGGCGGATTCTCAACCACTGTGCCACCAGGGAAGCCCCGGATTGATTCTTGAGCCAGGCACTGGACTGGCTTCCAGGGAGCAAGAGGTCCATCCTCTGAAACCCCTTATTGAGGACAGGTTGGAAGCTTCCAGTGTCCCATGGGCACCTCCTTCTGTCCGAATATCTGCAGGCTGGTTCTTCCTGTCTTCTTGGTGACAGCTGGGTAACCATCTAGGTCTCCTCTCTCTTTGAGCTTTGAGACTAAGTACAATAAACTGACCCCGCCCCAGTGTGGACAGAACCAACACCTGGGAATCTACCTCCCCTCTTTGGAAGAGGAATCTTCTGGTGAGCCCTCACTTCTGACCACTGGCCTGTGGTCATTTGGGGCAGATCAGATCTTGGAAGAGTTAACTGCGGCCTGAGGCTTCCCTGGGGCAGACCATGGAGCAGCTCCTGCTTAGCTGGGGCTTCGGAGGTGGGATGGATGATGCCGGAGGCACCTTCAGGGAAGGAGAGAGTCAGTGCATGACCGCCTTGGCAACTGAAGGTTTCACCTCCTCCTCGGTTTCTTTGCCCAGGAAGCTGCAGAGAAGGTTCTCTCTTTCCCCTAGGCCTAGACTGGGGACTCAGGTCACTTCTTCCTGCTTTTCACTCATGAGGTTTGCTCCTTCTTGCTCTGCAGGGGCCAGGCCTGGGAAAGTTGGACCCACTGAGCAGCTGAACATGAGCTGTTTGTGGCACTTTATTGAATGCTCAGTGTGAAAACTCCTCCTAATGGCAAAGGAGAGAGAAAAGGCCACTGGGCCTTAGGAGCCTGGCAGTTCTGTAGGGAATCTTGTCATTTGTCAATTATCCATCCACTGATTCCCCAAGTATTCACTGAGCATCCGTGCAGCCTGTGGGGTTCCATCCTGGCAGGGAAGACCCCCCTCAACCCAGGCAGCAGGCACTAGCTTTGTAGGCCAAAAAGGACAATGGCAGGGAGGGAGGACAGCTTCCCCAGCTTGGGCTAGCAGGGCAGGCTTCCTGGAGAAGGGAAAGTCTGTGCTGATCTGGGAAAGGAGACCCGGCAGGCAGGAGGAGAGAAAGGAAAGAGGAGGGAAACCCAGATGGAAAACAGAGTGATTCCCTTTGGGCTAATGGGGGGAAGGCACCCAGGCTTAGCGGGGTGCAGTAAAAGAAAACATAAGTGCCCAGAGTTAGGGAAAGAAGGGGGAGGGGGCTTCAGGTAGGAGTGCCCAGAGGAGGCAGGCTTGGGAGAGAGGCAAGTAGGTTCTAGAGGCAAGGAGACGTGATAAAGAGGGAGAGGGGCTTGTCTTCCAAGGGTGGGGGGCCTATTGTGCTCTTGGGGGTGAGGAAGGCAAACAAGTCTGCGGGAGTGGCTTGACAGATGAGGCCGAAGATGGGTGATCAGTTGTAGGGGGACACAGAGAGGGAGTGGGAGACAGAAGTCAGAGCCAGGCTGGTGTGCCAAACTCCAGGCATCAGAGAGTTGCACGGCTAGGACTCTCCCTCCTGGACCTCTGAAAGGACATGGAGAGAAAAGACTCTGTTCTTGTGGGCCCCTCTTCCCTTTTTCCCTTCCTCCACGAGGGCAAGGTAAGACTTTTGTGCCTACCACGGATGGGCCCTACTGGGGCACAGTCGAGGTTCAATCCACTACCAGGATCCTATAGGAGATAAGAGTGGGCCTCGATGAGATGAGAAAGGTGCGCATAAGGGCTTTTAGGAGGCTGGGGAAGGGGTGGCTAAGACAGGATTGTCCACCTCCCCTCCCCAGGAGCGGGGAAACAAGCTCCCTGTGTAACAGCGCCCCCTCCTGGCCCTGCAGAGGATTCTCAGGCACACAGACGAGGGGAGGATTGCTCCGCTGTCCATCTGTTTTCTCTGCAATTATTTCATCCCAGGGGCCCCCTTCCAGCTGCATAACTTCCCAGAGAGGACACTGAACAGGCGGTGAGCAGATCTCACGGAGGCCGGCAGGGAAATTGCAGCGGGACCCTCGCCAATCCCATCACTGCTTGGAGCCTTCAGTTTCACCATCTGTATTTGGGAAAAAGCCTTCCTTGCCTCCTGGATGGGGGCAGATGAGTCAGGAGGCCCGACAAGAGGTTTCTGAGTCCTAGATGAAGTTAGGAGGAAGCAGCTGGGGCAGAAGAGGGATCTGAATGTCACTGCACAAGACACACTCCCAGGTGGGAGGACCCAGCGCCCCTGAGACTCCCCAGATCTGTTGGTGGTGGGGACCCACGGAGGATGCAGAGGCACAGCCTGGCCAGGTCTCCTTGAGCTTGGGACCTCTTCCAGGAGTCCTGCACCTATTGGGCCTGGCTTTAGGAGAGGAGCCAGAGGCCAAGGAAGCGTCATCCATCCTTCCCGGGCCAGAAATTCCAGAAAAGCTTAACTTCATCGTGCCATGAGGTCTTTGACCCCAGGACACTCCCACCTGATGAGCCAGCTGCCCTGCTTCTCCTTTCCCAGGGGCACTGCCAGCACCTGCTCCAGATGGCCTCCAACCCCTCTGTCCTACGCAAGCGCATGATGTCAGAGTTTATCCCTCACCACCACCCCGCCTTTTTTTCCCTTTTCAAGAATAAAAGACAGATAGGCTCCACAGATAGGCTCAGTTCCCTGGGGGGAGCGACTGCTCGCTTCGTGACTATCAACAGGCAGGTGAGGGAGTAGAGGCTGAAGCTTAAACCCTGAGAAAGTGATTAGGGAGGTGAAGGAGAGGGACCTTCCCAGCAAAAGATGGTTCAGTATCCCGACCTCAGCGTGGTGCATGCACCAGATGTTTGCAGAGGGAAGGGATCTGCTGCCAGGTTCTGTGCCCTGGGGACTGAGCTTGCCTTGGCTGGGTTCTGGTAAAATATTGGCCATATGGAGCTTTTCCAAGCCGGGAGCTACTCCTTGCTGTCCTGGGGGGGGGCGGTCCCTGCAGTGAGCCTACCCTCTTGGTATGTACCGGGAGGAGGCTGTCTATTGTCTGGTCTTAGAGACAGTGTTTCAGATTTGTTGGAGGCCACAGTCTTCAAGGAAGGGGGCTTCCCCCTGTGGATAGAAGGGACCCCAAGTGTCTTACAGAAGTCTCTTAACTTTGCACTTTCACAGGAGGCACCATAGGACGGGCCTGCCATGAGCCAGGGCCACCAGGCAGCTCAAGGAGCCATGTCTTTGGATTTTCCAAGCCAGAAACTCCTCTGCAGATTTCTGCCCCAGGAGTGTGTGACCACCAACTACTTTCTGGTGAGCAGTCAATTTCTAAAATGAGAATGGCCAGAAAACACTAGCAAGAGAGTGTCATGACCAAGCCAGATGCTAACAAGGGTTGGAGGAACATACATTTTTGTAATCTGTTCTCTACAGGGATTAGAAAACACTTTTAAGCCCAAAGTCTATAAATTGTTTGAAAACCACCCCTGTGCCTGTGTGAATTGTTTCTGGGTCCAACGTGCAACATCACACAACAAACCTTTTCTCCTGGATCGCCCAGGAAGGTCCCTGTGTCCCAGTGCAGGCTGGGCAAGGAGAAGAAGGGTCCTTCCCCACAAATGATGGCCTGTTTTGCCTTGTGGGTGAAATAATTTAAGAGAGGAGGTCCCAGCTTAGAGTTGAGCAGGGTTTAGGACTTCTGATCAAGTAGCTGATTTGGAGTCTTGGGGTCCTTGGAGATGGTAAAAAGGGGAGACAGGCTCTGTGTGTAGTGGATGCAGGTCAGTGGGTTTTTGCTGCCTAGCTCTCAGACCACTGCAGAAGCTGAGATGTCAAATGCTTGCTTGCCTAACCACCCCTACAGACCACATTGGTGTGTGACTCGGAGTCCCCCAGCCAGATTGGCCAGCCCTAGGTTTTAAATGAGGAGCCGTTGCTTCAGAGAAGCCAGGGCCACACAGAACACTCTTAGACACACTGCAAGAGCACTTCCTAGGGCACAGGGGTAGTGTGGTAGCATCCACTGTCCTGTGTCAGGGCTGTCACTGACACAGTGTTATCATAAATGTTGGTGGCAGGGCCGGCACTGAGGGCCTTGCTAGATCTATTCTGCAGCTTGATTGGTCCTGGATGGGCTGTTGCCAAGCCTTCTCCACTACCCAATACCCCTTAAAAAAATTCCTTTTCTACTTCACCCAGCCAGAGTCAGGCTTTTTTGCTTACAAGTAAGTACCCTGAATGATCCCCACAGTTACCCAGGCCCTGGTGCCCACAGCTGGACCTCTCCAAAATTTCATTACTGGAATAACCAGTCTGCCAGAGCCTCGCTGCACCCTGACAGCTCCTGATCTGAGGGTAAGGACATCTGGAGACATCAGCCTTCTTTCTCCACCTTCAGTGATGGATACAAGGGCAAAGGGGACAACACGTAGAGAAGCACAATTAGGAAGGACTGAGCGGTTCCCCTGTGGAAATAGAAAGCAAATTGTCAGGACAACATTTGATGATTGGGTCCAGGCTGCCTGTGCTGGCCATGTTGTCTTGAAAAGTCTGTTTTCAATTATTTTATAACATGATAAAAATATCACATTGACTCTATAGAATTAGACAGTCCCTGACCCGAGCTCACAGCCTGGTGGGGGAGAGTTAACTTTGGTAAAATGAATGTGACATATGCTCATACATATTACTAAATTAAGCAAATATTTCTAACTTCAGCACCTTCTTACCCCATTAGATCCAAATGTGTTTCTCAAGCAGAAAAGGCTTCACGGAGCTAAGAGAAACACAGAGTGGTGAGTGATGTGTTATGAGAAAATCCAGAAAGCTGGGTGGTGGCTGAGCCAGGAAAGGGGGGTGGGAGGGCTGGGAGTCTGCGTGCTGGGCTGGGAGAAGCGGCACCGGGCTTCAGAGAACGGTGCCCAGATCAAGGAGCCCAGAGGCTGGAGTCCTGCGCCTTCCTTTTACCCCTAGGGATCTTGACTCAGAGGGATTAAGCATCATACTCCGGTCATCCTGGCCCCATAGCCCCAGGTGCCAGACCCCGCGTGGACCGTGCGCATGCCACCTTCTCTTTGTCCCCTTGAGTTTTCATCTGGTGCATCCCGCAGGGCAGCAGAGCAGCTGTCAGACTGGGGTGGTATGGCCAGGGCTGCTCACTGAGAACCCTGATGTGTGACCCTTGGGACTGGTTTCTGAGCCCTGCTGGGGCAGGAGACCCGCCAAGACAGCCTGGTTTCTGGCAGAAGCACCTGGCTAGGACCTGAAATGATGTGGAATCTCTGGTGTGATGTCTCTGCTGAACACTAAGTCTCTTTCTGGGCTGGTTGATTCCCACGGGCCTGTCCTCCAGTTCAGCAGAGACAGTGCAGGCCCCAGCCTTGGGGTCCCACAGCCCTAATACCAGTGGGGCTTCCTTCTCTCCCTCTGTCAGCTTCTCAGGGACCTCCCTGTCTGTCTCAGTAGCCCCAGCTCTCTGCACACCGCCTGCCACAGAGTGGGTACTCGGTAAGTACGCAGAGACTGGAGGCCAGCACTGCACTAAGCCTCGGGGGGCAGCAGGGACAGACACGGCCTCTGTCCTCACAGAAGGAAGGCGCTGGTGAAACGACCAGCCGCCCCACTTCGCAGATGGGGCCGTGGAGGCCCCGACCGGCTCCCGGCTCTGCCCTCAGCCCCACACGGGGCTCGGCAGGCCGCAGGGCCGAATGGGTGAGCTGGCCGGACTCCAGCGAGTCACGGCGATCGGGCTGGGAGCGAGCACCCCGCTCCCCGCGAGCACATCTGCCGAGAGGAACAGCTGTCTCCACGCTGCGCCGCGCGGCTCCCGTGGGAATGTGGTGAGACGCTTGGCCGAGGCGCGGACACGGCTCTTCCGCCGCCGGGGCCATCTACGGGGTGGGGGGTCTTCGAGTTCTGGGGCCTTTGTCGTATCTGTCAGCGGCCATTTCTCCGCCACGGCACTGTCCCCTTTTCTCATTCTTTCCTGTTTAAATCCTGGGAGGTCTGGGAAGGACAGGCCTGGATCGGTGGGGAACACTGGGGGCATAAGGTTTGGGGAGACGGAGGGCTCTAGCGACAGGAAAGCAGCCCTCCGTGTGTGTGGCCGTGGTGGGCAGCGTGCATCAGGTGGTCTGGGGCTGCAGCCGTCCAGCATGGCAGGTGGGCTGGGCCGGGCTTCTGACGGGGCAAGGCAAGGAGCCTCGTACACGGGAAAAGAGCCAGGCCAGGGAGACCCTGAGAGAAGGACCCCTGGGACCACCCTGGATTCCCGCAAGCGACGGGCTGGGGGGCTTGGCCCTCACACCTGAGATCCATGATCGAATCAGCTGTGACCCACATGGAGAAGCCCTCCCCCACCAGCCAGGGCGGGGGTGGGGGGGGGGTGAGGATGGGGGCGGGGCTAAAGCTGCCAGGGAAAAGGGGCCGAGAACCTGGGCCGGCGGGGCAGAGCCTCCCTTTTTGCCTTCGGGTGGGGATCCTCACAGCTTTCAACTCCCCTCTCCCAGCATCTCCTCTGGTTGACACCCACCTGGGAGGCTGCTGGGCCCAGGGCTGCCGCAGAGTCAGAGACTGAGACAGAAACAGGACAGTGGCTCAGACGTGGACAGGGGTCTGCCTGGTCCCAGAGGCTGAGCGGTCCCCAGGACAAGGCAAGACCATGATGGGGGGTTGGGAGGGAGGGCGGGCGGGGCTGGGGTGGGAGAGCCTGTTCACCGCCAGGACTTCAGTGGAGCTCACACAACTCTCTTGTTCTGTGGGGAACCACAGAGTAGGAGTCAGGGTAGCCCCGTGTCTCCCCGGGGCGCAGGGCAGGGGCAGGAGGCTGGGAAAGGAGCTGCCTCCGGCAGTTATCTGACCTCGGGAGGACTTGCCCCGCGGCGATGAGCTCATGGGCACAGGGGCAGAGCTGGGTGGTGACAGGAAAGGAATGGCAAATGTTCGCTGGAGACCTGGAGGCGTGGGGCTTTCACATGAGCTCATGCGATAAGACGCTCCCCGGGCCAGGAGCAGCGGGCAGCTGTGTCCTGCAGGAGGAGCCCCTGCTGCTTGCCCTGCCGGGCCTCTGCCCTTCATAGATCTGCTCTCGCTCGCTTGGAAATCTCGGGCTGAGGAAATCTCCAGAATCCAGCCTGGAGATGACCTGGGCAACATCGAGCTTATTTGGCTGGAATGATGAAGGTTCTTTTTTATTTTTATTTCTTAAATTAATTTTTATTGGAGTACAGTTGATTTACAATGTTATGTTAGTTTCTGCTGTACAGCAAAGTGAATCAGTTATACGTATACACATATCCATTCTATTTTAGATTCTTTTCCCATATAGGTCATTACAGAGTATTGAGTAGAGTCCCCTGTGCTATATAGTAGGTTCTTATTTGTTATCTATTTTATATATAGTAGTGTGTATATGTCAATCCCAATTTCCCAATTTATCCCTCCCCCGCCCTTTCCCCCTTGGTAACCATAAGTTTGTTTTCTATGTCTGTGACTCTATTTCTGTTTTGTAAATATGTTCATTTGTGAAGGTTCTTTTTAAAAATCAATCCTTTAAAAAAAATAGAATATTTACCCAATGATACAGTGCAAGATCAACAGAAATGTCAAACCTACAGCAAATGTACAAATACCTCTACCAATATCACATGACTTGCCTACTTCTCTCCTAGGTTTTCAGATCCTCCCAGCAAAATTTGTGCCTCGTTAGAATCAGTGTGCACTTAATATCCTGTGATCAGCTTTTTCATGTAATGTTATTTTGTATAACCTTTTCCATGGATCTAAGTAGTTTGCAATATTAGTAGTTCACAGGCAGGATTTGGGCTAAGTGTCGTGTGCTTACAAATTATACAGGTAAAAACATCTCGATACAAATAGGGTTTTTCTCTTTTCTCCCTCCCTCCCTCCCTTCTTTCCTTCCTTCCTTCTCTCCCTTCCTCTCTTGCTCTGTTTCTTCCTTCAGTCAGAGGAGTTGCTGGTTGAAAAGTCGGATGATGTGAGTGCATTGTGGTTTGGTAGCTCTTCACCTGCTCTGGGCCGATGGGTATGACCTGGAGTATATATTTAGGGAACTCTTTTCCAAGTCCTCTGCTAATGCTGCAGTTTTACTTGTATTTGCCAGAGACCTTCAGTGTTGCCTTGTCTCCCTCTAATTTCTAAGGGCTTTCTAAATATTTTTATCAGTTTCATAAATATTTTGATATTATTGTTCATATTTATCATGAACTGTTCTTTCACTCCATTGCTTTTCTGTATGTTTATATTGTGATGTTTACAAATTTAAAAAATATATTCTATTCTCATAGCCTCCCTTTAATTATGTGCTTTAATTATGTGCTTGTGTGGTTACTTGACTCAGACCTTTCTCCCCAGGGGCATCTGTTCTTAAAGGTGCCCCACTGCAACCCCAGCACCCAGCCCGAGGAAGTCCATTACAGAGGCTAAAGTGTGGGCCACGAAGTGGCTTTGATTCTTGTGAATTGGGTATTTTTACCTATATTGTGCAGATAAGAAACTGAGCTCACAGATGTTGAATATTTGAGTAAGCGCCTCAGGTGGAACCGAAACTCAGAGGTCTGTTTGCTCTGAAACCCTCGCTTTGTCCTGACACCACTGTCTCAGTAGACTGGGTGAGCAAACACTTTTATATTCTTCTGTTGTGGGTTTATTTTTTTAATGGTTGTGTACGTGTATACATGTGTGTAGTTAACTTTAACCTGTCTGGAATGTTCTCTGGTAAATAGTATGAATAAGAGTTTGCTATTCACACGTCATTATTATCCATTTTCCGTATGAATGTAGTGATAATTTTTTTCATCATTTTATTTTCATGTGATTTGTTATATATTAAATGCAAGTAAATGTGTTCACATCTGCTCTACCATAAGGTTTTGACAACTGCCACGTATGTTCTATAGATTGGTTGGTATTTCCCTGGTTTTGCCTTCAAATTAAAAAAATTCCTGAACACTTGCTTTTCCATATAAACGTTATTATTACATTATAAACTTGTAAAAATTTAATTTAATTTTATTGCATTGTGGTCTGAGAATAGAACTTATAATATTTCTAAGATTTGAACTTTACTGAGATTTTCTTTGTACCTGTATATATGTTATTTTTATAACTATTTCTTTTTTTTTTAAATTTATTTATTTTATTTATTTTTGGCTGTGTTGGGTCTTCATTGTTGCCCGCGGGCTTTCTCTAGTTGCGGCGAGCGGGGGCCACTCTTCGTTGCGGTGCGTGGCCTTCTCATTGTGGTGGCTTCTCTTGTTGCGGAGCACAGGCTCTAGGTGCGTGGGCTTCAGTAGTTGTGGCACGCAGGCTCAGTAGTTGTGGCGCACCAGCTTAGTTGCTCCGTGGCATGTGGGATCTTCCTGGACCAGGGCTCGAACCCGTGCCCCCTGTGTTGGCAGGCAGATTCTTATCCACTGCGCCACCAGGGAAGTCCTGTAACTATTTCATGGGCACTTAAAAATAGGACCATTCTCTGTAGGGTACAAAGTTTAATATATCCAACTTTATTAATAAATTTTCTATGTACTTTTTATTTTTCGGCAACTGATTTGTGGTAGACTACTAGGAGTGGATAAAACCCCCATTTATTTGATAAATGACGTTTCCATACTTGCTTGGCCATTATTGTTTGCTCTGTCCCTCTGCAGCACCCCCTTCTTTGGGGGAAATCTTCCTCTATTCCCACCCTATGGTTTTATTGGGGTCTACCAATCTCAGTGACCTATCCCTTTGACCACAGACATAGGCACATGGTTCAGATCTCACCAGGCCCAGGCCCCTGAGTTGGCCTATGACAGAAACCCAGCTCAAACTTAAGGGACTTTATTGTTTGCATAACTGGGAAGCCCAAGGAGGGTGGCTATTAGTTAATCACAGCCAGGCATTCAAACGATGCCACATCTCTTTCTCCCCACATCTCTCCTCTGCCTCTGGGTAATGACTGTATTCTCTCCCACTGTAGGGGACCTTTCTCCACGTGCTGGGGGGTGGAGGCGAGGACGGAGACACCTGCAGATGTCTTCCTCCGATATCCAGACAGAATGTTACAGAACAACCGCCTGGTCCTGTTTGTCTGAGTCCCCAGTCACTGTGGCCGGGAAGATGGTTTCTCATAGATTGGCCAGTTTTAGCTCAAGTGCACGTCTCTGGGGCCAAGAGGTGGGGTGTGGAGATTGACAGCCCCAAAAGAACCCTGCAAAATGAGGGAAGAATGAGTCTCCAAAGGAGATTTGATTACCGTCACCAAATCAACGGGTTAAGAGGTTAACAGTAAGGGTAAGAGGTAGTGGGAATTGAAGAACAACAGTTGTTTACAACAGGTTGCATCCCCGCGGCTATATGATTGACTCAGGGCTGGGTATGTGGCCCAAGCCAGGCCCTTCAAAGAACTTCCAGGGATTTTTCCCTCTCTGGAGCTGGCAAGGAAGAAGTCTCTTTGCTGTAGTGCATAAGGTGGTCAGCCTAGAGCTGCTTGTGGGGTTCAGTCTCAGGGTTCCTGTTGTACTGAAGCTGGGCGAACCTGGGCAAATACCCGAGGGCAGTTGAACTTTCTGCAGAAAGGAATTTGGTCCCCTCCAGCCCAGGGGGTGGTAGGGGGTTGGCTTCCCGTAGTCACGGTCTCCCGAGCGGGCCTCAAACATTGTAATGTTTAAAAAATTATGAAAGTTCTTTATTATATTCTAACTTTTGAAAAATGAAAATAGTTTTTCTTTTCCTGATTTTTTTTTTAAAGGCCTCATTTCACTCTTTTTTTTTTTAAATTTTTTTTGTGGAAGAAACGTACTTTATTTATTTATTTATTTATTTATTTATTTATTTATTTATTTTTTGCTGTGTTGGGTCTTCGTTTCTGTGTGAGGGCTTTCTCCAGTCGCGGCAAGTGAGGGCCACTCTTCATTGTGGTGCGCGGGCCTCTCACTATCGCGGCCTCTCTTGTTGCGGAGCACAGGCTCCAGACGCGCAGGCTCAGTAGTTGTGGCTCACGGGCCTAGACGCTCCACGGCATGTGGGATCTTCCCAGACCAGGGCTCGAACCCGTGTCCCCTGCATTGGCAGGCAGATTCTCAACCACTGAGCCACCAGGGAAGCCCCTCTTTTCCTGATTAATATGTAACCTGTGCTGCATCACCAAGTTCACGTGTCAAGATTTTTCATGTCAAGATAAGGTTGACCAGAAAATTCTTGAAATCTTTTTTCGTGTCCATTTCCTGAATCAGTCTGAAACAATAAAGTATTACATTATCATTATAACACAGACAATATAAATGATGCAAATGGATGTGTAAGCCACCACCCCAAAACAGGCACTGCTCACATTTCAGTTTATATCCTTCCATATATTTTTCTATGTATATATACACATAAAGATGCATATATTTTAATATCAAAATGCTTTTGAACCATAACACTGTTTTGTCGCCTTTTTCCACTTAACCACAATTCTTGAGCACGTTTTATGTGGCTGGTCCTGTCCTGAGCACTTGGATTGACTCATGTAATTCTCCCATCCTCTTCATTCCACGTAAATATATATAGGTGTATGTCATCATTTTCTATGGCATTTTAATGTATGGAGGTCTCAATTTACTTAGTCACTTTCTTAGTGTTGGATTTGTACGTTGTTTCCATATTTTTACTATTATAAACACAAGAATATGACCACAGATGAGCTTAGATCTTGCAGTATATTGTGATTATCTTAACAGGATCAGAGAATCAGACCCCAACCCAGTAGGCTGGAGGAAATACCCAGGTGCAGGGGCAGGAAGTGAAGAATGGGGAGGGTGGTGGAAAGATATCCTCTCTCTGGAGCTGACGGTTGGGTCAGTGGGGCCTGGCTTTGCTGTAAGGAGAGGCCGGGGCCAGTTCTGGAGAGGGGTGATGACTGCCCTTGGCCAAATGGAAGCAGGGGCTTCCAGTGAGTGACCCTGGCCTGGGGCTGGGCCTGCAGTGGCTGTTACGTTGCTGTCTGTGCCGTGCTGTCAGTCCAGTCACCGGCACCTTCAGGCAGCCTGGCCTTTGCTCTGCTGGGGAAACTAGGAGGAGCCAGTCCTATGTTCTGGATAACATAGTCAAAGGAAACTGTGTCCCTTCCCTCAAGGCCAGATCGGGGTAACAGGAGCGTTACTAGGTCAAAAAATATCCATTTAAAAAGGCTTCTGATACATATTGACCAACTTCTCTCCAAAAAGTTGTATATACTTACACCCTTCCCACCAGCAGTGTGAAAAGCCCTTTTCAGAACTCTCCCCAACACTGGGTGTTACAATCTTTTGCACCTTTGTTCATCTGGTGGGTGAGGAAAGACCATCCCAGGAGTTTTGCTGTGGTGGTGGCAAGTGTGGTTTTCTTTTTCCTTTCTTCTTCTTTAAATCTTCCCTCGGCTACAGGTAAGGTTGAACATCCTCTCATGAAGTCACTGGCCATTTGCAAAGTTTGGTCAATTTCCACTTCATATCCATTGCTCATTTTCCTACTAGAGTATTCTTTTACTCCTAATTGATTTGTAATGGCTCTTTATATATCAGGAACATTATGCCTTTGCTTCTCACATGTCAAAATGCTTTTTCTCAGTTTCTGCTTTGACTTTTAAATACATGTGAATACCATATGGAAGTCTCAGATTTTTATATAGTCAAATCCATCATATTTTTTAATGGTTTCTAGCTTTGGTGTCATTTTTAGAAAGGTCTATCTTTTCACCTCCCAAGATTAAATAAACATCACTCTTTTCCCTAGTACTTTTATGGAGTTTTGTATGTGTTGGTTTATGTGTACGTTTTTACTTCTAACCTATCTGGAATTTATTAAGGTGTGAAGTAGGGATCCAGCTTTATTTTTTAATATGCAAAAATTTTAATGCAAGTGTTACCAATCACCTACTACAATCATTTAAAAATTCCAAGTAAAGCATAAAACATCTAACTTTAGACAATTATTATTTCTTGATGAAACCTCCAGGCTAGTGTTATTTACAGAACACACTGCTAGACCCAGTAATTAAATTTTTTGAATTCCTTTATTAAGTTGTTTAGCTACAAGCCTGTCATCAGTTGAGAAAACTTTGTCCAGAAAGCATGATTTTTTAAAATTACTGACATTTAGCCATCTCTTCCTGGCAGTACTTAGGTAGCAGCTCTCACCATTTACTAAGTCCATACTAACTCATGGCAGTCAGTCCATGTCACAGGAGGATGTGTAACTTTTCACTCTCTCTAGTGCAGTATTCTGTGGGTCGCAGTTGGGAGAGGTGAGCATCCAGCTTATCCAAAAGAGATATCAAGTCATTAAAATACAACTTAAAGAGAAAGGAGGGCAGAATCCAACCGTTTTACTCCGCTTGAGATTATATGTGATCAATGTCTCTCTTTGTAACCAAAACAGCCTGGTCCGGGGACTTGCGGGTTAAGGAGCAAACTCCAGATCTGTGTGAGGAACTGGGCTCCTCTCTGAGCACCTGGGTTTAGATTCTGCCCCTGCAGCTGAAGCCAAGGAGACAGCATTAGTGAAGGTGACAAACAATTGTATGCACCTGAAATCTCTTCACGGAGTGATGAAGAATACGAGAGGGCTCAGAGTGGCCAAGGGACAGAGAGCCCGACTGCTCACAGCGGTCCAACTTTGGGTCACAGTGTACATTTGCTCTGCAACACTGACACGCAAGAAATGTTACATTTTTGGGACTTCCCTGGTGGTGCAGTGGTTAAGAATCTGACTGCCAATGCAGGGGACACGGGTTCGAGCCCTGGTCTGGGAAGATCCCACATGCCGCGGAGCAACTAAGCCTGTGCGCCACAACTACTGAGCCCGAGTGCCATAACTACTGAGCCTGCGCTCTAGAGCCCACGAGCCACAACTACTGAGCCCGTGCGCCACAACTACTAAGTCTGCGCTCTAAAGCCCATGCTCTGCAACAAGAGAAACCACTGCAATGAGAAGCCCACGCACCACAACGAAGAGTAGCCCCCACTCGCCGCAACTAGAGAAAGCCCGCGTGCAGCAACGTAGACCCAACACAGCCAAAAATAAATAAATAAATAATTAAAAAAAAAAAAGAGGGACGTTAAAAAAACCCAAAAGAAATGGTACATTTTCCTCTTTTTCTAAATCAGATTAAATGTGACTCAATCTTCATCTATTCTACTGATAGGATGGTCTATTTCATCATTTTTAGGAGTCACTTGTCTGCCCAAGCATCCTGGGGTGGGGGACATTGGAGTCAGGTTCACGGCAACTCAGAGGGTTTAACTGGGAGAATTTAGTGGGGGGACTATTCACGATAAGGGAATTAATAGGGGATAGTGACGGAGAGCTGGAACATGAAAGAGGGGCCTTTCAATAGTACTTTTAACCAAAGAAAGCAGCCACTGCCAGAACATGGCCGAGCAGGGCAGAGAATGAAGAGAATGGATTTGGGAGGTGAGAGGGTAAGTGGAGAACAACCGGCACAAGGACGTACAGGAGTCCTGAAAGAAACCCCCAGCCTGTGGTCGCACTGGGGTTTCTGTGCCCCAGTGTAGGGAACTGAGTCTTCCCAGGCAGGAGCTCACTCCCATCTCTGGTCATCCAAGCCTGCTGGCACCACGGGTGGGACCAGGGGGGCTGGTTGTGTGTGAACAGGAAAGGCTGTGCTGCCTTGGGATGCTGGTGCTTTCCCTGGACACCCTGGCAACGTGGGGAGGCGGCCTCTCCCTTCCCTTCTCTTCTAAGGACCCCTGTGGGAGTGCTAATCTCCAAGGTGGCAGCAGAGGTGGCAGAAATCAGGCACTAGTATAGGGACTGTGTTTCAGAGGCACTGCTGGGGCTCCCCCTGTGGCTGGAGCTGGAGTTGCACCATGACCAGGAGAGCCAGGGACCTGGGTCCACCTCGGGCGTTTGGGCTACAGGGCTGGAGGCACCAAAGCTAGTGAGTGAGGCTGAGGGTAAGAGTGGAGATGGGGTGGGGCCCTGAAGTGGTTGTCTTTTGTCCCTGAGGGACTGTCGGGATTTCTGCTTCCCCAGCAGGCAGCTGGAGGAGCTCCAGGAGGACAGATTCAGGGACACATCCAAGCACTACAGGAGGACCTGACATATTAGGGGAGGTTTCACCCACAAATTGCCTTCCTGCTGGCAAGGCAGGGAGGTCCCAAAGCCAGGGTAATGTGGGCATGAATGTACGTGTGATCTTACTTGTCTGCCAAGCAGGCGAAGCCTATGGGTTTTCCATTACGTTGGTTTTGGTATGGTGAAAAATAATTGATGCTTCTTAGGGAAACAGGAGTGGATTCATGAAGTCCATAAACTTACCTCCATAACATTGAAATTGAACAAAACCTGGAGATGTAATTGCCTTTTGAAAATTCACCTTATCTGGCGGAGAGCTTTGAGTTTAGCTAATCACAAGAAACCTCCTTTTTATGATATTGTCCCTATGAAAAACAGAGCTTCTCTCCAAATTTTTATTATAAGTCAATGCCTTGGACAAGTTTACATCCCTGGAAAGGATAAATTCACTTGACACTTTGAAAAGTGTTCCAGAGGCAAAAAATCTTCTCATTCTTCAGTGACTCTAACACAAAATTATAGAAATATTACAGGCATACACCTCAGAGATACTGTGGGTTTGGTTCCAGACCACTATAATAAAGTGAATATCGTAATAAAGCTAGTCAAATGAATTTTTGATTTCCCAGTGCACATAAAAGTTATGTTTATTCTATACTTTAGTCTATTAACTATGCAATAGCATTATTTCTAAAAAAATGTATATACCTTAATTTAAAAAGAGTTTAATGCTAAAAAATGCTAAGCATCATCTGAGCCTTCAGTGAGTTATAGTAGTGACATCAAAGATCACTGAACAAAGACCCCTATAATACAACAATAATGAAAAAGTTAGTGATATTGTGACACCAAAATGTGACACAGAAACACGAAGTTAGCAAATGCTATTGGAAAAATGGTGCCAATAGACTTGCTTGGTGCAGGGTTGCCACAAAGCTTTAATTTGTAAAAAATGCAGTATCTGTGAAGCACAATAAAGTGAAGCGTAATAAAGTGAGGTGTGCTTGTATGTACTTTTTTATTTTGGCACACTATACTTTAAAAAAATTATATTTTTATTCTTTCTGGAATTTATTTGGGTTTAAAGTGAAGAACACAACTATTTTTCACCAAATGGGTAGCCAGTTGTCCCAATACCATTTATTGACTTTTGTAGCATAATCGTTAAGTTTTTCTCCCACCAGTTTAAACTTTTACTGTTCTCATGCTGAATTCTCATACATACTTATGTAAAGTTTTGGACTCTGTTTTATTGCTTTGCCTGCTTACTCCTGACCATATTGTTTTATTCACTGTGGTTTAAAAATATGTTCTAATATTTAGTAGGGCATATCAGTCCCAAGATAATCTTCTTTTTCAGGAAATTCTTTATTCTTCTTCTATATTTATTTTCCAGAAGAACTTTAGAAAAATTCATCCAAGTCCACCAAATATCCTGCTATGATTTTATGGTATTTTCTTGAATTTACACATAAACTTAAGGCAATTTAACATCTTTTCAATATTTAGTTTTCCTATCCAGGGACAAGTTGTGCTTTTCCATTTTCCATAGCTTTAAAGTTTTCTCATATAGGTTTTACACATCTTTATTAAGTTATTTTTGACTTTTTATAGGTTTTGTGGCCATAACAAATGGGATTTAAAAAACAATGTTTTCTTGTTGTGGATTTTAAAAATTATGTTTTATTACCAGTTATTGCTGACATAAATAAAACTATTAATGTTTACATGTTAATTTAAAATTTGGACTAATAACGAAATATTCTTATTGTATTAATAGTTTTTCACTATTTTCTTGTTACTTTTTGTTTGGTTGTTTTTTTTTGGGGGGGTTGATATATGGTCATATCGTTTTTAAATTTTTAAAATTTTATTTTATTTATTTTTTTATATAGCAGGTTCTTATTAGTCATCAATTTTATACACATCAGTGTATACATGTCAATCCCAATCGCCCAGTTCATCACACCACCACCTCCCCACCCCCCTGCAATATCTTGACGTATAATGATAATATAGTCTCTTGTTTTCCAATTCTTCTTATTGGGTTTAGTGAAATGATCATTTAAAGGAAATATAAAAGTGGCCCCATACAAAATACATTAAAAAAAAATACCCTCCTATATGACAATAATAACCCATCAGCAAATACATCTAAAAAGCCCATTAATAATAGCCATATCAAAAATTAAACATAATTTAATGTTATGGGACATGAAGGAACTCTTGACTACATGGAGAGCTGTATCATGTGTCCCCATGAGAAGATTTAGTATTATAAGGATGTTAATTCTGCCCTAAGTTCTGCATAAGTTTAACATGATTCCAAACAAAATCTCAGTATCTTTGTGATTGCTGAAAAACTGATTCCAAATTTTCTCAGGAACCATAAATTTATGAAAATGATCAAAAAGATTTTTTAAGAAGAAAAGTCTTAAGGCATAAATGTCCTCCTAGATACAAAAGTGTGTTATAAATTCTAATGAAGGATGTGTTACTGTAAAGGACTAGATGGGTTGAAAAAAATAGAACAGGGGGTTCTGAGATGGACCAGATTTATAGAGGCAGGTCTCAACTATCTGGATCGGACAAATAGGTTTAAAGCAATAATAATAGTGCATTGCTAAAAATTCCCATATATGAACTGGATAAAACAGGCACATATAGAGAAGGCATCTGTTACACCGAACAGCCAGGTAACCACAGACACCTCCTGCTGCTGCCCCGGCGACTCCCTGCTCACCTCGCCAGTCTCACCAGTCACAGCACCTGGCTGTGAAGATGGACCCTTTGGGGCTCCCCCACAGCCAGTTCCAAGGGAAAGATCTAAAGATCTAAAGACTTAGATCCTGGGAGGCCTTTCTGGGGATGTACTGGGTACACAAGGCCATGGGATTTTCAGCTGAGATTTCACTAAGAACCCAGTTCTGAGTGGAGCTAGTCCAGCTCCTCTGATCTGGATAAAGTGCATCTATACTGTGCCTGGAGAGAAGGGAGGTAGGGTGGGCCCTCTGGGGCCTGGCTGCCTACACCTCCAGACATTGGGCTGGTGGGGAGACCTAGCTGGGGGTGGGGGGAAAGCTCTCAGCTTCCTCCAGAGGATGACTGGTATGGGGACAACCTGGTCACCTCACAGGCAGCAGTTCCCTGGTGGCAGAAGAAACCAAAGGCAGGAATGGAGGGAGAGACTGGCCTCCAGGATGCAACTCCCCCAAACGCACCAGCTACCCTACCTTGGTCTCTTCCAAGAATCCCTCCACCTTCCGAAGGTGCCCCTCCCCAGAGTGTGTTTTCTTAGTGTGTTCAGTGACACAGTGAGAACACTTTGTTAAAAAATAAACCCACTGGGAATTCCCTGGCGGTCCAGTGGTTAGGACTTGGCAATTTCACTGCCAGGGCCTGGGTTCAATCCCTGGTTGGGGAACTAAGATCCTGCAAGCTGAGAGGTGCAGCCAAAAAATAAATAAATTAATAAATAAAATAACCCCACGTCTGGATATGGGTATTTTCAGACTAAAAACTTGCTCTTCTCTGCAGATAGATGGCATAGCTGGTAGGGAAGATGTTGACCAGTATTTTCAAACAGAGTTCAGTGACTATTTTTCTTCAAGAAGAACAAAACTATGACACCTGAATAAGGTGAGTGAGTTCATTGTCTATCTTTTCTCCCCATGGTTGAACACATGCCATCCATAACGTTGAGACAAAAGTGCAAACGTTTTTACAGCATCTGACAAGATAACACTGGTGAATGTGATGTTTGAGGATTTAGTTAAAAATCCTCATGGAAAGTATGAGGCAGTGGAAAGCCCCAGGCTTCCACCTCATGGCTGTCTGCAGGGCCTGGCCCTGTGGACAGGCCTCCTTGCAGTGGGAGGAGAGGACATGAAAGATTCTAGGTTGGCAGCCAGAAAAATAGCCTGATCCAAAGGGTGGGGGGGGAACAAGAAGGGGGAACTAAGATGCAGACCTAAGAGGAGTGCTTGAACAGAGCTCTTGAGGACGTAAAATCTGGCTTCACAGTGGTATCCACAGCACCCAGGTCTCTGCCAGTTACCTTATATATATCCTCTCAATGATGCATGAGGTAATTATCTTTATCCTCATTTCACAGATGAGGAAACTGAGACTTGACCAAGTGGTCTGCCCAAGGCCACGGCTTTCGGTGGTAGAGATGGGATTCAAATCTCTCTGAACAACTGTACCTGCTTGTCTTCACATAGAGCAGGCACCATGAAAATGTCATTTGGATGGACGGATGGATGGATGGATATTGGGATGGAGGAAACTGGTAACAGACAGGGGAACTGGGTGCTGTTGGACAGGGATGGGGGAAGATCTATTCACTGGCTACTCTTTGGTATCTCTTGAATTTTGCACTAGATGAATGTATTACTTTTCAAAATAAATACAGAAAAATAACAAGGATTTATATCTCCCAAGCAGAATAAAAGGCCACTTTTGAAGATTAAGAATCAGCTTACCTTCAGTTTTCATTTTTTTCCAAAATATTCTAATCAGCAAGATGCCCTGGCTGCTGTTCCATTCTTGTAAATTAAAAATAAATGAGACAGGGACTTCCCTGGTGGCACAGTGGTTAAGAATCTGCCTGCCAATGCAGGGGACACGGGTTCGATCCCTGGTCCGGGAAGATCCCACATGCCGTGGAGCAGCTAAGCCTGTGCGCCACAACTACTGAGGCTGTGCTCTAGAGCCTGTGAGCCACAACTACTGAGCCCACATGCTGCAACTGCTGAAGCCCGCGTGCCTAGAGCCCATGCTCTGCAACAAGAGGAGCCACTGCAATAAGAAGCCTGTGCACTGCAGCAAGGAGTAGCCCCTGCTTGCTGCAACCAGAGAGAGCCCACACGCAGCAATGAGGACCCAACGCAGCCAAAGATAAATAAATAAAATAAATAAATTTAAAAAATAAATAAATGAGAAAAAAATGGACAGGAAATTGTTTATAGCAAGAATGACAGAAGATGGTTAATATTACACTTTAATAAGAGATTTTACAAGTTACTTGGATTGAAGGTCTTAATAGAGAATTGGATAAAGTCATGAAAAAAATATACTCAGAAGAAAATACATTTATGGCATCTAAGATAAGCCTCTAATAAGTAAAAATTAAATTGTTTATTATAACAAATATTGGAAATAACCTATGAATCTAACAATATGCTGTAATTCTAGTCAAATAACTAATGGAAAATTCATGTGGGATACTACTACACATTTATTTAAATTGATGCTATAGAATTGTATTTGTTGACATGTTATGTGAATATTTTCAAGTTTTTGAAGTGAAAGAGTAACAAAACAATGTTAAAGTATATTCTACTGGAGGACTCACTTTTCAATTTCAAAACTTACTACAAAGCTACAGTAATCATGAAAATGTGGCACTGGTATAAAGGTAGGCAAATCAATGGAATAGAATTGAGAGTCCAGAAATAAACCCATATATCTACAGTTAATTGATTTTGACAAGGCTGCTAAGATCATTAAATGGGAAAAGAATAGTTTTTTGAACATTGGGACAACTGGCTAACCACATTCAGAAGAGTGAAGTTAGACCTCTACCTAACACCACATACAAAAATTTATTCAAAATGGATCAAAGATCTAAACTTAAGTGCTAAAAGTATAAAACTCTCAGAAGAAAACATAGGTATACATCTTCATGACCTTGTATTAGGCAACAGTTTCTTAGATATGATACGTAAAGGACTAGCAACCAAAGGAAAAATAGATAATTTGGACTTCACCAAGCTTAAAACTTTTTTCATCAAAGGACATTATTAAGATAGTGAAAAGACAACACACCAAATGAGAGAAAATATTTGCAAATCATTTATTTGATAAGAGCCTAGAATCCAGAATACATAAAGAATTCTTACAACCCAACAATAAAAAGACAAATAACCCAATTAAAAAATGAGCAAAGGGCTTGAATAGAAATTTCTCCGAAGAAGATATACATATGGTCAATAAATATCATCACTAGCCATTATGGAAATGCAAATTAAAACTACAATAAGATGCCACTTTACTAGATACTACTCCACTAGAATGGCTATATTTAAAAAATGGAAAATAACAAATGTTGTCAAAGTTGTGGAGAAATTGGAACCCTCATACATTGTTGGCAGAAATGTAAAGTGACACCATTATGATATGACCCAGCCCATATGACCAGGCAATTTTACAACTATATATGTACCTAAAAGTATTGAAAACATATGTTCATGTGAAAACTTGTACTTGAATGTTCATAGCAGCATTATTCACAATAGCCAAAAAGTGGAAAGAACCCAAATGTCCAGCAACTGATGAACACATAAACAAAATGTGACATATATATTATATATATGAATATTATTTAGCCATAAAAAGGAATGAATTAGTGATTCACGTTACAATGTGGATGAATGTTGAAAACATTATGCTAAGACAAAGAAGCCAGTCATAAGGGGTCACGTATTGTATGATTCCTTTTATATAAAATGTCCAGAATAGGGAAATCCATAGAAACAGAAAGTAGATTGGTGGTTGCCTAGGGCTGGAAGGATGGGAGGGAAATGGGGAGTGCTAATGGTATGGGATTTCTTTTTGGTGTGGTGAAAATGTTTTAAAATTTATTGTGGTGATGACTGTACAACATTGTGACTATACTATAAACCACTAAATTGTACACTTTAAAATGGTGAATTTTATGTTATGTGAATTATACTTCAGTTTAAAAATTTCAAAAAAGTATATTCCAATCCAAATCCAAATGTATGTCTACCTACCCATGTATGTACATCTGTATGTATATATGTATGTACTATGTATCCCTCTACCTACCAATCTACAATCTATCTAACTTTAGGTAGCAGAACTACTCATAAATTTTTAGTTACTTCTTCATGTGAACATTTATATTTTGTATAACAAAGAAAAAAATAAAAGAAAACCCTAAAATAAACATGGAAAATACTAAGATACAATTTGTAAAAGAAGGGGTGTAAAATAGTTTCACATTATACAACTCTGCAACATAAAAATATGGTACTAGTAATAGAATAAAATGAAAATAAATGTGCAAAAGTGGTAAAATTATGTATGAAGCAAAAACTTTAAAACTTTTTTGTATTGTAATCTTTATCTTTACAAGTAGGCAGGAAGTGAATGTATTTGCCTTACAAAATGAATTGAGTTTTTGTTTATTTACTTGCTGTTGAAAATGTTAATGACAGCAATATCAAGTCTAGGTGCTTTTTTCAAAAAATTCACTCAGTCATTCTACAAATCTTCATTGAATAGGTTTTCTATATTTCTTGTGAACCTTCCCTTTTGCTAATCTTTTCCTGTTGTTCTGAATTTTCTTCTTGTGTTGGTTTTATTCAAAATTGTTAATTCCTTTTAATTTAAAAATTTATTTGATTTTAGCTTTGAATTGTATTTCCTAATAACTGAAACATTTTTGTGTTTATATAGTCTTTAGATTTTTGTTTCTCTTGTATTTTCTTGGGTATTTAATTTGCTCTACTAGTAGTCTGTAAATATTATATTAGTTCATTGTTAATCTCAGTTTTGCATATTAAGCAGATATTCTCTTTTTATCTAACTAATTTATTTGATTTCGTATTTGTTACTGTTCCTTTTAAAATTTGTTACTTATACCTTTTAAAAAATTTTAGGTGTAGATTTAGTTGATAATTTTTCCCTTTTTCTTGTTACCATAAGCATGAAAGATACCAGAGTTCCTTCAATACAGCTTTAACTGTGTACCCGGTATCTCTTTTTTGTTTGTCTTTAACATAACATCCCCATATTTGGTGTTGCCTTTTCAACTTAATCGTTCCATCACAGAACTTCCTTCTATTCTTGCTTGGTCATGTGCATATAGGTGATGTATTGGCTTTCTCTCCAATTTTATCATATGGAAGTCTGAGGAAGCACGTGTAAAATCTTTGCTTAGCTATTGTGAATATCTTTATCTTCAAAATTGCAATTAATTTTTGTGAAAGCTTAATGTACATTTGAGAAAGCTCTCTATTTCTCAATTTTCCCTTTTTGGATCAGTTCCTCTAATCACCCTTTGTAGAAGAGAAACAGAGGCCCCCGAGGTGTAGGGACTTGCTGACAGTTCCTCAGTGGGGCTGGGTTAGAGCCTGTGTTTGGGGCCAATGAATGGAGTATTGTGGAGAGTTTACGCCAGCAAGCTCCAACAGCACCCTTCTTTGCTGGTGCCCCGTTCTGTTGAAAAGCTAAAGAGCAGGACTGCCTTAGGCCAAACAGATTGTTTTGTTGGCACTTTCCCTGCAGCCTCCCTGCTGCACACAGCATTATACTAGCCTGCTGTCCTTGGGCTTTTCTTTGGCTTTGCCTGAAGAAGGGGCTCTTTCCTAGGATGCTAGCTTCTCATGTAAACAACCCTCCAGTGGGTCCTGCCACTGGTGTTCAGGGCATGCCCAGATATGCAGGAATCCTGGGATGAACATAACTTATTCAGTCAAGCTGGGACCCACTATTCTTGCTTTTGTGTAAGCATGATTTATCTGAGCCAGGCTTTTAAATTATTCTATCTCCCTTTTCTTTAAATGTTTTTTTAAAAACAAGATTCATAGGTGTGGATTTTGTCTTTTTAATCCAGTCTATGATTCTGTTTTTTAAATAGGAGAATTTAGTCCATTTACACGTAATCTTATAATTGTTCTAACTGTGTTACTCTGTATTTTTCTCAGTTAATAAAATTCTTTGTTTCCTCTTTAATATAGGATTTCTATTGACGCTGTGTTTTTTGATTCATTTAAGTGAGATCAAATGTAACATTTTCTGAACAACCCAATTTCCTAGTGTTTTACTATATTTTCATTTATCCAACAAAAAGCAGACTGCACACATTTCTTTATATCTGTTCTAATTCAAAAATGTTTTTTCTTATAAATAGATTCAGAATTCTTTTTGTCATTCTCTTACCTTCTTCAAGTCCTCCTAGGTCAAATCCTCTTGGTCTGATTTTGGCATTCTGAAAAGTTAAATATTTAAAAATACCGTTATCACATTTAATGGCAACTATACTTTATATCATTGTTTTTCAGGCTAGGGTATGCATATCTGTGGAGATGGGCTATACAGTGCATAAAATTATCATTTCTCCCTTCATTGAAATTTTGCTACCCTCCCCTCCAATAAGAGCACGTGTGTGTGCACACACGCACACACACACACACACACAGCCCCTAAGGATGGTGTATACCTGAGTAGCCATAATTCTACTGGGTGATTCTGTTTCCCTTGCTTAGCTGATTGGCTCCAGCAGACCCCTAACCCAATTCATAGGCTGGCCTAAGCCAATCAATCAGATGTTTTCTCTCTAGAACTCTAGAATGCAGAGACTCAATCAGGGTTGGGCATTGGAAAAGGAGAGACAGACCCATTCTTCACTGAAATTATTCCCCACCCCCACCCCATACATGAGTCCTTGGAGGAGTATTGATATCTGAAAACAAATATCGAGGTTTGGTTAAGAAGAGAAAGTGCCAAAGAGAACTTTGGTAGGCTACAGTGTCTGCTCCGAGAGGAAGAATAAAAGTTGCTTCTGTCAGTTAGGACCATCATATACAAGATACTTTGTTATTTTATACTCCTAAGAGTGACTACTATATAGGATAACTTCTTGTTAAACAATATTAGCAAACACATGTATTTACTATGTGCCAGGCACTGTTCTAGGTGCTTTACATATATTGACTCATTTAAATCTCACAGAAACCTTATGAGATGCTATCATAATCACCCACATTCTATAGGTGAGGAAAACGGAGGCCCAGAGAGGTTGAGTAACTTGCCCAATGTCACACTGTGAGTAACTGGAGGAGTTGGATTTGAACCCGGCAGTTTGGTTCCCCACGTTTTAAGTGCTACGCCACATTGCTGCTGTATTGGAGTTGCAATTTGAGAGCGCCTTTTCTGTTATTCTAGCTTCATATGAGGCTGGTATCTGGCAGGAGACAAGGCACAGAAGAAAAGTAAAATTCTGTCCTATAAAGACCTCCCTCTGCAGTAAATTCTCCAACAAAACAAAGTATAAGCATTCTGGATTTGGTGAATTAAATATGATTCTTTATTTTCTCATTTAAAGTGTAATAATTGTTAGATAACATTTGCAGTTGCTGAGCTATACGTATAATTCAAGTTAAAAACCAGAAAAATATGCAAGATGGAAGATCAGAGAAATAAAAATTAAAATAAGATGATAAGAGAGTATAAAAATTAAGACAAATTTAAAGCTAAAGATGTGGAAATAAAAATTTAGAAAAAATAGCATTGTAAATGAGAGAATTTTCTAAAATTCACATTTAAAGTAGCATATGTGAAATAAAAAAGAAACAAAAGGGCAAAGAACTAGAAAAAAATTTTAAATTAAACCGAAAAAAGTTAAGACTAATATGTTGATGGAATCCTGATACAATAAAGATTAAAAATATTTAAGAAGATGAAAATTTAAATAAGAGCTAGTAGTTAAAAGAGAAATTAAGATAAAGGCTAACACCTATGAGGCAAAAAAGTGGGAATATTCTAGAAGGATTTGTTTTTTAAAAGTTAGGATAAAAATAATACTATGAAGATAGAAGGAAGAGAGAAATGTAATTTTTAAAACTAAGTTTAAGACTCCTAGTTGGAAATAGTGGTCTGGGTGGGTCTAGTTGCTGCAGTTGAGGAGGCCAAGAACAATTGATATGGTGTTGATGAGACATATTTTCTGCTCACCCACAGCCCTCTCAGCCCACAGTACTCTGCCTGCACAGGTATGGGCTTTATAATGCACCCCACATCTGATGTACGGCCTTGCAAAGTCACACCCCCAGGCCAGCAAGCACTCTTTCACTTTGGTTGTTGGAATATGTTCAATTCTACCTTAGGTTTTTCTTTAACCTATTTAATAGTTCTTTCATTATGTTTTACTTCAAGGCAAAATTAGCATGTGAAAGGCAATCAAAACATGTTGTTGAATGAATTTATTTCATCTTATCTCCTTGAAGTTTTTGTGCTGTTTGGTCATTACACTGTTCACGAACACACACTGCCTTTATCACCTTGCTTCATCTTTGAGGTTGTAATACATCTTACTGAACCTGGGTTGCTTGGTTATTTGCTCCTTTCACCGTAACTGGTGGCAGTGGAATTGGGTGGGGGGAATGACACAGTCTACAGGACTTGTTCTTGGACCGGGCTGTTTAGGGTGAGAGTGTGGTGATGGGGGACAGTGGAGTCAAGGGTGACTCCTGGGTATCTGGCTTTGTGACTGGGTGGATGTTAGTACCCAGGAAGCTCAAGCTGGAGATGGTGGTGGTTAGGAATCAGGGTTGGTATGGAAAGCTCTGGGGCAACCAAAGCTTAGATTTCAGACACAGTCCCTCCTAATGCCAAATGGAATTCTCCTGGAGGCAGCAGGTGGTTCAATTCATATAAGAACAGGGCATGGGGGGCTTCCCTGGTGGCGCAGTGGTTGAGAATCTGCCTGCTAATGCGGGGGACACGGGTTCGAGCCCTGGTCTGGGAGGATCCCACATGCCGCGGAGCGGCTGGGCCCGTGAGCCACAATTGCTGGGCCTGCGCGTCTGGAGCCTGTGCCCCGCGACGGGAGGGGCCGCGATAGAGAAAGGCCCGCGCACCGCGATGAAGAGCGGTCCCCGCACCGCGATGAAGAGTGGCCCCCGCTTGCCGCAACTGGAGAAGGCCCTCGCACGAACCGAAGACCCAACACAGCCAAAAATAATAAATAAATAAATAAATAAATAAATAAATAAGAAAATCCTTTAAAAAAAAAAAAAGAACAGGGCATGGTAACTCCAGTCCTCCACTCATATCTTGGGTCTTGGGGGCATTCTTCAGTCATTAATTGGCATCTGTCATCCAGAGACCAGTCAGACAAAGCACATCACCTGGAAACTTCCATGCCCATACCACCCTTGAAGTACAGAGTTCACCCACAATTCCCTGCAGTTCTCAAAGAATATGCCCTTCATAGCAATGATAAATTTCTATTTCTTGAGGCACCACTGAAATGTCCCAGAAGCCTAGCCAAGTTGAGCCTAATGAATCACCTTGGACCTTCAACAGAACACAGTTCTTTAGAATATTTGCTATATTCAAGGCTGCCAGGAGAATGTGGGGTAGACTTTATCTGTTATACTTCATGTATTTGGGGCTTCCTTTTTCTAGGTTACAAGTTAACTTTGTCCCTTCTGTTCACAAAACAACTAACTTTCCTTTACCAAATTGTAACCATTTTCTGGTCCTGCCTTGTTGATGTTACTCCTAGGCCCCTTTGGCTGATACGCTGGGTGTTCTAAACTCTTCAGCCACACATTTTGAATTTCATGGTTTCCTTCCATGGATGTATGGTCACATCCATTGTGGATGGATTTATTAGGCTCTCAGAGAAGAATAATATTTCTCTTTTGGGGGGGAGCTTATTGTAATACTTGTGATAATGGAAATGGACTGGAATTATGGAGATATGCTTGTGGGGCAAGCCTCTCATCCCAACTCACTCCAGCATGTGCTGTGGTTATCCTTTGGCCCATATGAGGAAGTGTAGGGCCCACTTCCCTTAGAGGACATGGGGATATGCCCACCTGGCCCCGCGGTGTTCACACTGGCTGCCACTGCACTTTCTGCCAGCAGTCCGATCTCAGTGGGATCTCTCTGTTCAATTTATGTACAAAAATTGTCCTTCCTCTTCTATTCCTGCTTCTAACTATTTTCGGCTTCATCTCCCATTTCTGGCCCTGAAAGCCCAGCTCCTATGTTTTCAATCCTTTGTCTTTTTCTTCTTCTGGATCTTCCCATCTCTGGCTCTATTGGGCTCTCTCCCATCCACTGAATCCCTGGACCTCTATCACCCTCTGCTTCCTGTCCTTGCTGAGTTTCTTCCACTCTCTACAGTTTGAATAGACAAGTTTTGCCTACATCACAGTTTTGCTGAGGGTTTGGAAGGGACCTTTGTGAACATGAAAAACCAGAGGCCCATGGGTTCTCTTATTCTTTAGGCAAACATTGACTGAGGCCTTTGTATGTGGCAGGCACTGTAGATGCAAGGTTAAATAACAAATATTTTCCACCTTCAAGGAGATTGGTTATTAGTAGAGGAATCCTGAAATTTGCAAGTACTGTGACAGTGCTTTTGAAAACATTAAGGCATTCGGGAACAATTTAATGTATCTCTTTACCTTGTTTCAACAAGGAAAATATGGTGGTAGACTCCTTCACTATACAGATTTAAGCCACTGTCAACTTTGACAACCTAGTCCTGAATTTTGATTTTCCTGTGGTCACCACTGGGCTCTGGATCTCCACGGCATTTTACACTGGTGATCACCTCCTTACTGAAATTCTTCTCCTGTCTCCTCAACAGCCTTTCAAACAAACATTCTGCCTCCTCTTTGGGGGTTCCTTTTCCTTAGTTCACAGCTACCATATTGATGTTTTCCAGGTTCCATCCTTAACCAATCTCTCCTCTCTACACACTTCCCTGGGCAGGCCGTACAGACCTTTCGGTGGGTTTCTCAGTCGAGCCTACACTCTTCCCTGGAACATTCTTCCCTACACTTTTAACTTGGTTGAGGTCTCCACCATCAGCTTTTCCCCACCTGAGTCTGGGTAGGCCCGCAGGGCAGGCTCCCCTCGCTTCCTTCACTTGCGCATCCCAATAGGATATGCAGGATACTGCCTGCCTGCCCTCCCACCTGCCTGTCCGTTCGGAGGGCAGGACCACGCCTGGGTTGCTCCCCTCAGTATCCCAGGGCCAGCCCTGCACCTAGCCCTGAGCAGGTGCTCACTAACAGGGCGTGGAGTAAATCAAAGGATGAGTAAAACCTTGTCACAGGAGAGGACCGGCGTGGCTACACCCATAAGCTAGAAGTTGGGGGCAGGCGTCGCCGGCTGGGTGAGAGGCGGCCCGGCGGGTCACAGCACTGAGGATTGGGGCTGGGGGCATTCAGGAGCAGGGGCGGGAGGGCGCCCGCCAGCAGCTGGCCCCTGAGCAGGGGGCCGGGCAGCAACAGCCATCGGCTACGGCCAGTCGTCTCCGCGAGGCCAGGCCATAGAAGTCGGGAGTGCCCTCCACCTGGCCCTGCCCTGCTCTGCTCCGGCCACCGCAGCGCAACTACAGCGGACCACCGCCTCCGCTGCGCGCTCACCCCGCGCCTCGCTTTTGGCCCCTCCCGGCCACCGTTGCTCTCCATAACTCCGCGCCCGTGACCCGGAAGAGCATTCTCCTTAGCAACTGCGGGACCGCGGCGGCGCTTGCGTCCCGGGAGACAAGGTGAGGCCTCCCCGTCCCCTCCTCGCGCGCCCCACCTCGACCCCTCCCCAGGAGCGACCCCGGGTCTGGCCTTCGAGGCCTCCGCGTCGCTTCGGGGGGCACCTGCGCCGGCGGCCCCGGGCGAGTGCCCTTTGCCTCTGGAATCGTTCCCCGGCCCTGGCGTCGCCCCTGCCCACCCCACGCCTCACGCTCCTAGCCCACCCGGTCTCCCAGGCCCGTCCCCTCGCCCCCGAGCCCCGCGGGCCCTCCCTTGTAGCCTAGTATGGGGTCCTGGGAGGAGAAGCAGAGTTAAACAGGGCCTATTCCTGTAGAGAGAACGCTTCCCGAGGTTCGGGTCACCTGTGGACGCGTTCTTATGGGTCCGGATACAGATGTTTGGGATTGACAGGGATGGGGCGCCTTAGGATCCTTGAACAGCAGCCACTTTATTGTAATACTTGGTGTTTGCCTGCTGCTTGGCACTTTACAAACTGGTATACTTTATCTGCTTCGTTGATCGTGGAGACTCATTTACTCGAGCGTTTTGAACTGATCCTTTAACTGGGAATTAGCTTTCCAGTTTTTAGTGCGTTTAGTATTCTGTAAGTTAGATTTTGTGTCTTAACAGTTTTCTACAGAAGGACCTCTTCTTGGGACTGAGTAGGTCTGGGAAAAATTTCAAGTGAAATTTGCTACGTTGAAGAAGTAGGGGCAGGTGTTGTTAATATCTTTGATTTACATTTGAAAACAGGTTCAGCACAATCTCTGTTAAAATCCCAACTGGTTTTTTTCCCCCCAGAAATTGACAAAGTAAAATTTATATGAAAATACAAGAGACTGAAAACCTCCCTTAACTGAGTTTGAAGAAGTGGGACTAAGGAAACTCTAAGCCTTATTTGAACATTGTTGGATAACTACATTATAATTAATCCAATGACAATGGAGCTAAAACTGAGGCATATGAACAATTTTCGAAAATGACATTATATGGGACTAAAATGTAGGAGTTTATATATCAAAATCCATTATTCAAAACAGTATAATTTCATTTCAGCTCAATAAGTATTTATTAAGTACTTACAGTACTCAGCATTTCCTTAGAGACATAGAAGAGCCAGAGAAATTTATACAGGCCTCTGAATTGATTTTTTTTTGTAAGAGTTGAATAGGGATTTTAGGCTCAGTTGCTTTGGGCATCCTCCAAAGATTCATTTGTGAAGATGTGCAAACTGTTAAGCAGACATTCTGTGATATTTTATTGCTTTCTTACAGGTTTGGTGCCCATTTATTCACTTATTCAACAAGTATTTGAGTGCTTACTTGGCACTAGGCACTGTGTTTAGCATTGGAAATTGGGGAGAGTGAATGCGTGCATGATCCCTGTCCTCAGCGGATTCAATCAAATTAATCACATGAATGTAAAACTGCAACTGTGACAAGTATTTGAGTTAGGGAAGTCACAGAAGTGACATTTGAACTGAGATCTGAAGGATGCACAGGAAGGGAAGAATGATCTAGTCAGAGAAAACAGCAAGGGCAAAAAGACCCTGTGATGGCAGGGTTCATGGAGAGGACTGGGGACTTAAGATACAGATCTGTGTATCGCTCAGGAAGAGTGTAGAAGAATCTAGTGAGAGAGGGGGTTGGAGAGGTGGGCCAGAGGGTGCTGGGCCTTGTAAGCAGGTTGAAGAGTTTATCTTTGGAGTAAAGAGAAACCTCTGTACAGTTTTACTTAGAGACTTAGGCTAGATTGTGGGTGGGGATGACACAGTTAGGTTGTGTTTGACTAGCCTGCTTTGTATCTTCTACTATTGCTTAGTGTTTGCATTGTCTTCTCTTTCTTCGTTTTCTCAACATGCTCCTTCAGCTTTATTGCCGTTGAGGGAGACTCCAGGTACCATTAGCAAGGCACGTCTACTTTTTTTTTTAATTGGGAAAAAAGGAATTTTAGGGATTAGAATTGGACATTAGAAGTCAGTTGAGTTGAAATATTTTTGCATTAGTATGACTGCTAGGACACTAATTTCTGTGACTCTTTTTAATTGTGGTTAAAAAATACTTAGTATAAAATTTACCCTCTTAACCATTTTTTAAGTGTGCAGTTAACTATATTTACATTGTTGTGTAACATCGCTAAGAGTTTTTCATCTTGCAAAACTAAATTCTGTACAACTGCCTATTTCTCCTTCCCACCAGCTCCTGGCAACCACCCTTCCTACTTTCTGTTTTCATGATTTTGACTACTCTAGATATCTCATATAAGTGAAATCATACAAGGTGTGTCCGTCCATTTGTACTTTCATACTCCTTCTCTGCAGTATCCTTCCTTCTCCCATCAGTCAATTCAAATCCTACCAATTCTTTAAGGCCCAGTTCCTCTCCCTTGTCTTTCAACTTGGATTAATAGGTCCAGAGTGGAAGAGGCCTTAGAAATTATCCTGTCTTATTCTAGGCAAGGAAATAGAGTCCTGTAGAAGTTTCAGTGATTAGCCCAGGGACAGACATCTTAGTGAGTTGGGGCAGAGTTGGGACTAGAGCTCTGGTCTTTCAACTTCTGGGTGGGTGCCTTTACTGCTTCAGTCTGCTTACATGTTGTGATTTCGTGCTTTATTCTTTAGTTAGACCAGAAGTACCACTGAGGCACAGAAACTGATTTCCACATCCCCATTCCAATATGTTGAGGCATATTCGATGCCTAGGAAGTATTTGTTGACAAATTGATTGTCTTTAGGATTTTCATTGCCTAAAAGGTGACTCTGCATAAAATTTTGAACTCCATTGATTCAGATCCTTGATTATATTAATCAAATTTACATTGGTCCTTCTGCAGTTGAATGATTCTTTCACTTTTGCCATCAGAGTTGAGACTCTCTCACTTTTTCCTCTCTTTATTGCATGTGTTTGCCCATGGCATGTATACTTGGGTTCCCCTGCACATTTTGATGAGGAAGCCATCAGAAATGAAAAAGAACACATTAAACTTTTTAGGTTAGCTGATTTATTTTGAGGCAGAGGTTTATGTTTATTTGTGAGTTTTATTACGGCTAAATGGTTTTGAAAGAGTCATGTTTGTACCACATTTTATAGTGTTCATCTCACAATGCTTACAGACTAGTTGATTTTAGGTATTGGACTGGAAATGATTTTGAGGTGGCTCAGTATTTTAAGTACAAAAAAAGTATAACAAAGTGTTTTCTGGTGTGAGGAAGATTTGTAAATTTTTATTTTCAGCTTCCCCATTTATTCCAGACTTTGGTTTTCTGTAATGTTGACCAGCCTTATATCAGCCTTATAGGATACAGTTTTTAGAGTATCCTTTTACTGTAATCTTCTAAAAGTTTTTTGTTTTATCTGGGGAGTTTCTGTGGGAAATGAAGTTCATTTTCATTCAAATACTAAGCACATGTACAAATCAAACTGTGGGCCTGGAATGGTTCTGTAAATCCCTCTGCGGTCCGGCTATTGGTGCCATTATTGGTGACATGAGAGAAACTCAACCAGAATTCTTGTTATCTTTATTAGACTGAGGGTGGTGGAACTACACAAGATGCTTGTTTGTGTCATGTAACAGGAGGTAGAAGGATTTGACAATAAGAACTTTTCAGATAGCATTTTATTTGGAACCATAGCAAGAACTTGATGCCCCAGAGTTGCAATTATGTGATTAACTCTCCTGTTGATGCTAGATTTAGTCGTTTAGTCAGCCATAGTCTAAAAAAACTTCTTTCCCAATTTTTAAAAATTGTGATAAAATACACATAATATAAAATTTACCATCTTAACCATTTTTGGTGTACAGTTCAGTGGTATTAAATACATTCATAGTGTTTTGCGATCATCACCACCATTCATCTCCAAAAACTGAAACTCTATACCCATTAAACCACGATTTCCCATTCTTCCCAGCCTCTGGCAACTACTAGTCCGCTTTCTGTCTCTGTGATTTTGACTACTATAATTACCTCATATAAGTGGAATCACACAGTATTTGTCTTTTTGTGCATAATGTTCTCAAGTTTCATCCATATTGTAGCATATATCAGAATTTCCTTTTTAAGGCTTGTATGTATATACCACATTTTGCTTATCCATTGATCCATTGATGGACACTTAGGTTGTTTCCACGTTTAGCTGTTGTGAATAATGCTACTAATGGACATAAGTGTGCAGTCCAACTACTTCTGATTCCTTTCTTAAAACCCAGTAATAGCTGCCTCTGGGATGCACTAGTGGTGGCAGACAAGAGATAGTGTTCACACTAATAGGAAGGGACTTTCATGTTACACAAAGCACAGCGAAAATGTCTGATGAAATTAGCTGGAGATAAGGGCTAATGAAGAGGTACCTTGCCCTCAGAAAACGCCTTCTAATTAGAAAGTTAAGAGGAAGGGGATTATCATTTATGGAGCCCCTCCTATGTGTTGAGTAATTCACATTATGTCATTAAATATCAATTGTTGCCCATTGAGAAAGAGGATTCAACTCTTTTACTGATGAGAATATAGAGGCTGAGGAAGTTTACTTAGGTCATAAGGCAGTAAGTGTTAGAACTAAAGTATGGACCCATGTCTGTCTGATTCCAAAGTCCATATTCCTTCCACCACACCACATTGGGCTACTTCTCTAAATCAGGTTCTGATTTCAGCATGAATGCTACGTATGAGAACATTAACATCAGTTCTAGAGGAACCATAAGGAAAAGGGCAAGTAATGAAGTAGGCTGATACAGTAGGGAGTTACCTGTTCCCTGTGGTTTAAAAAATCCTTCAAATGAAGGACAGTAATTGTTGGAGTATTTGATAGACTTGAGAGCTTGGGTACCTAAACCAGGAGGAGGCAGAAAGTTATGTAATGCTAATTGAGTTACTTTGCCCTTTACATTCCTCTGAGGCTTCCTTTAATGAAATTGGATTGTTTCTATCTCCCATTAGCATTTGATGAGGAAGAGGTTTCTAGTGATTGTCTAGGTGCTGAGGGATTTGGAGAGAAGCCCCAAACATTTCTGTTTAACTTCACCTCATTTAGAGAGCATTTCTCTACATGGGAAATAGTTGCTCCTTTCCCTCTTTGCCTTGGTTAGTTTTAGAGGATTGAATATGAAACTGTAGCAGCAGTTATATGAGGGAGGAGATAACAGCACGTGGTTATTTTTGTTTAATTGTACTTAAAATCAACAATTTACATGGTTTGTTATTTTTAGTTATTTTATGTTTTTTTTTTTTTTTAAGTTTTTGGTTTTGTTATTTTTATTTATTTATTTATTTATTTAATTTATGGCTGCGTTGGGTCTTCATTTCTGTGCGAGGGCTTTCTCTAGTTGCAGCAACTGGGGGCCACTCTTCATCGCGGTGCGCGGGCCTCTCACTATCGCGGCCTCTCTTGTTGCGGAGCACAGGCTCCAGACATGCAGGCTCAGTAATTGTGGCTCACGGGCCCAGTTGCTCCGCGGCACGTGGGATCCTCCCAGACCAGGGCCCGAACCCATGTCCCCCGCATTGGCAGGCAGACTCTCAACCACTGCGCCACCAGGGAAGCCCTATTTTATGTTTTTTAAATGAAAACATATTTGAATTGTTCATAGATCTTTTGCTCCAATAAGACATTTGTTTACTTTATGATTTACTGAATTTTGCCAGTTCAAATCAGTCTTTCTTAATAGTTTAGAAGTAAGGATGCCCTATGAATTTTATGACTGAAATATACATTATTAATAGGGAATACTTTTAATGATTGAATTAGGAACCAATTTGTATTGTGAAGTGTTATGAGTTATTGGTTAAGACCATATTTTTTAGAAGCTGGATAATTGAGGTGTAGTCAACTTACTATAAATTGTACGTATTAAAAGTATACAATTTATTAAGTTTTGATATATGTATATACTCAAGAGACTATTATCACAAACAAGATAGTGAACATATCCATCACCCCCAAAGCTTTCATTACATCCCTGGCTCCTTGACCCCCATGCCAGACAACCACTGATCTTTCTGTAATTATGTATTAATGTTATTTCCTAGAATTTCCTGGAATTTTATATAACTGAAATCATATAGTATGTAGTTATGCTTCTTTCACTCAGCATAATTATTTTGATATTTATCCATTTTTTTTAGTGTATCAGTAGTTTATTCCTCTTTAATGCTGAGTAATATTCCTTTGAATGGATGTACCAGAAGTTTATTAATACATTCACCTATTGATGGATGTATTGGTTGTTTCCAGTTTTTAGTTGGTAACAAATGAAGTTGCTATGAAAATTTGTGTACGAGCCTTTGTGTGGATGTATACTGTTATTTCTCTTGGTTAAATACCTAGAAGTAGAATGGCTAGATCATATGGTAGGTATATGCTTAACTTTTAAAGCAACTGTCAAAGTTTTGGAAAGTGGGTGTACTATTTTGCATTTCCACCAGCAATGTGTAAGAGGTCCAGTTCCTCCACATCCTTGTCAACACTTGGTATGGTCAGTCTTTTTAACTTTAGACTTTCTTATAGATGTATATTGGTATCTCATTGTGATTTTATTTTATTTTATTTTATTTTATTTTTTTATTTTATTTTTATTTTTTTTTATAGCTACTTTATTTATTTATTTCTTTATTTTTTTTTTTTGTTTGTTTTTTTTTTTTTTTTTTTTGCTGTGTTGGGTCTTCAGTTCGTGCGAGGGCTTTCTCCAGTTACGGCAAGTGGGGGCCACTCTTCATCGCGGTGCAGGGACCGCTCTTCATCGCGGCGCGCGGGCCCCTCACTATCGCGGCCCCTCCCGCCGCGGGGCACAGGCTCCAGACGCGCAGGCTCAGCAGCCGCGGCTCACGGGCCCAGCCACTCCGCGGCATGTGGGATCCTCCCAGACCAGGGCTCGAACCCGTGCCCCCCGCACTAGCAGGCAGATTCTCAACCACTGCGCCACCAGGGAAGCCCTATTTTATTTTTAACATTTATTTTATTTTATTTTTTTTTGGCCGTGCCATGAGGCATGAGGGATTTTAGCGAGCCTGCACCCCCTGCAGTAGAAGCGTGGAGTCTTAACCACTGGACCGCCAGGGAAGTCCCCTGATTTTAAATTGTATTTCCCTAAGGAAGTGATGCTGTTCATGTTTTCATGAACTTGTTTGCTATCCATGTAACTTCTTTGGTGAAATGCCTGTTCAGATGTTTTGTCCATTTTTAATTGGGTGTGTTTCCTTATCACTGAATTTTAGAAGTTCTTTGTATATTCTGGATGTATATCCTTTTTCAGGCATAGGATTTGCAAGTATTTTCTCCTAGTCTCTTTTTATTCTCTTAATGATGACTTCTGAAGAGCAGTTCTTAATTTTGATGAAGTCCAACTTACAATTTTTTCTTTTATGGATTGTGCTTTTCTTGCTTTATCGAAAAAAATCTTTGCCTAAGTTAATATCACAATGATATTCTCCTATGTTCTGGAAGTTTTACTTGTAAATCTATGATCCACTTTGAGTAAATTTTTATATATAGTGCAAGGTATGGATCAAAGTTCATTTTTTAAATATATGGAATTCAAAAAAAAATAAACGGAATCCTATTTTTTTAGAACCATTTGTTGAAAAGACTGTATTCCTTCACTTAATTCCCTTGTGCCTAGGTTATACCTAGGTTGAAAATCTATACATATTTTTGGTTCTATTTCTGGACTCACTGTTTCATTTATCTATTTGTAGATATTGATGCCAGTACTACACTGATTTGATTACTATAGTTTTATAAAAAGACTTGAAGTCAGATAGTGTAAATCCTTCAACTTTGATGTTCTTTTTCCAGACTTTGGCTCTTTGAGGTCCTTTTCATTTCTGTATTAATTTTAGAATCAGCTTGTCAGCTTTTCAAAAAAGTCTGCTTGAGAATTTGATTCAAATTGTATTGAACCTATAGATAATTTGAAGAGAGTTGCCATCTTAACATCTTCCAACCCATGAACATTTATTTAGGTTTTCTTTCCTTTCTCTCAGCAATATTTTGTAGTGTTCACTGCGCATACCTTGTACATCTTTTGTCACAGTTAGCCCTATGTATTTTGTATTTTTGATGCTATTGAAATGATAGTTTTTAAAATTTTATATTTTTGACTGTTGCTAGTATATAGAAATATGATTGATTTTTGTACATTGGCTCTTCTCTGTCAACCTGGCTATGCTTATTTCTTCTAGTAGCTTTTTAAATAGATTTCATTGGATTTGCTACATAAAGATTATGTCATCTGTGAATACAATTTTACTTCTTCCATTTTTAAAATAAATTTATTTATTTATTTATTTATTTTTGGCTGTGTTGGGTCTTCATTGCTGTGCGCGGGATTTCTCTAGTTGCGGCGAGTGGGGGCTCCTCTTCGTTCTGTGGCTTCTCTTGTTGCGGAGCATGGGCTCTAGGCGTGTGGGCTTCAGTAGTTGTGGCACATGGGCTCAGTAGTTGTGGCTGGAGGGCTCTAGAGCGCAGGCTCAGTAGATGTGGTGCATGGGCTTAGTTGCTCTGCAGCATGTGGGATCTTCCCGGACCAGGGATCGAACCCATGTCCCCTGCATTGGCAGGCGGATTCTTAACCCCTGCACCACCAGGGAAGTCCCTACTTCTTCCTTTTTAATCTTAAACTTTTTATTTTTTCTTATTGTACTGGCTTCAGTTCCCAGTACAATGTTAAATATAAGTGGTGGAAGTAGATATATTTGTCTTATTCCTGATCTTAGGAAGAAAGCATTTAGTCTTTCACCATTAAGTGTGATGATAGCTGTAGCCTTTTGGTATATTTTCTTTGTCAGTGAAGAAGTTTCCTTCTATTCCTAGTTTGCTGAGAGCTTGTTTTTTTTTTTTTTTTTTTTTTTAATCAGAAACAAATGTTGGATTTAGTCAAATGCTTTTTCCGAGTCTACTGGAAATGGTTTAATGTAGTCAGTTACATTGACTTTCAAATATTAGAACTAACCTTGCATTCTCTAGATAAACCCTACTTGGTCCTGATGTGTTATTATTTTTATATGTTGTTGGAATTTATTTCTTGAAATTTATTAAAAATTTTCCATCTGTGGTTATGACAGATACTGGTTTGGGATGATTTTTCTTGTAATATCTTTGTTTTTGTTTTTGGTATCAGAGTAGTGCTGGCAACCTTCAATGAGTTGGGAAGTATTTCCTTTCCTTTAATTTTCCGGAATAGTTGCTATAGAGTTGGTATTTCTTCCTTAAATATATTAGGTACATACACATTTAGAATTGTTATTTGCTCTTGATGAATTAACCCCTTTAATGTTATAAAATGATCTTTAGCCACAGTAATGTTCTGTGCTCTGAAACCTGCATTGTCTGATATTAATGAAGCCATTCCAGCTTTCGTTTTGTTAGTGTTAGCATGGTATATCTTTTCCATACGTTTACTTTTAACTTAGTTGTGTCTTATATTTGAAGTGTTTCTGTAGGCAGCATATTGTTGGGTGTTGCTTTTTAACTAGTCTGACAATCTTTTTCTTTTTGGCCATGCCGTGTGGCTTGTGGGATCTTAGTTCCCTGACCAGGGATCAAATCCATGCCCCCTGCAGTGGAAGCGTGGAGTCCTAACCACTGGACCACCAGGGAATCCCCCCTGACAATCTTTTAATTGGTGTACTTAGACCATTTACATTTTTTTAAAAAATTTATTTATTTATTTTTGGCTGCCTTGGGTCTTCGTTGCTGTGTGTGGGTTCTCTCTAGTTGCAGCAAGCGGGGACTTCTCTTCGTTGTGGTGCACGGGCTTCTCATCGTGGTGGCTTCTCTTGTTGTGGGGCACAGGCTTTAGGCACACGGGCTTCAGTAGTTGTGGCTCGCGGGCTGTAGAGTGCAGGCTCAGTAGTTGTGGCGCACGGGCTTAGTTGCTCCGTGGCATGTGGGGTGTTCCTGGACCAGGGATCGAACCCATGACCCCTGCATTGGCAGGCAGATTCCTAACCACTGTGCCACCAGGAAAGTCCTAGACCATTTACATTTAATGTGATTATTGATATGGTTAAGTTTGAATCTTTCATCTTGTTATTTTTCTTTTTTGTCCCATCTATTCTTTGTTTCACTTCTTTCGGATTAATTTTGTTTTTTCTAAAATTGTCGGCTTATTAATGATAACTATTTATTTAGTGGTTACTTTAGGGCTTATATATACATGTTAAACTTATCACAGTCTACTTTCAAGGATATCATACCACTTCACTATAAAAACTTTTTTTTTTTTTTTGTCTGCGTTGGGTCTACGTTGCTGCATGTGGGCTTTCCCTAGTTGCGGTGAGCGGGGGCTACTCTTTGTTGTGGTGCGCGGGCTTCTCATTGCTGTGGCTTCTCTTGTTGCTGAGCACAGGCTCTAGGGCTCGCGGGCTTCAGTGGTTGTGGTGCGCAGGCTGTAGAGCGCAGGCTCAGTAGTTGTGGTGCATGGGCTTAGTTGCTCCATGGCATGTGGGATCTTCCCAGACCAGGGATTGAACTCGTGTCCCCTGCATTGGCAGGCAGATTCTTAACCACTGTGCCACCAGGGAAGTCTTTTTTTTTGTTTTGTTTTGTTTTTGTTTGTTTTTGAAAACCTTTTAACAGTATCTTTTAATTTTCCCTCCTGGCCTTTGTGCTCATCATGTTTTTACTTCCACACATATGATCAATTCCAGTATACACTGTTATTATTATTTATAAGTAATCAATTGTCTTTTAAAGAGACTTAAATTTTAAGAATAAAATCTTTATATTTACCCGTAAGTTACTTTTTCTAGTGCTCTTCATTCTTTTGTGTAGATCCAGGTTTGCATCTTTTATCATTTTCTTTCTGCTTTGACGACTTTAGCGTTTCTGGCCATGCAGGTTTGCTAGTGATGATTATTTCAGTTTTCACATGTCTGAAAAAGTTTGTATTTTGCCTTTGTGTTTGAAAGATATATTTGCTGCATAAAGAATTCTAGATTGACATTTTTTATTTTTAATCAGTGTTACAGGATTTTGATTCACTGTCTTCTACCTTGCTTGTCTCTGACAAGAAATCTGACCTCTTTATTTCTGTTTCTTGTACTTAATGTGTCTTTTTTTTTCTCTGCTGCTTTTAACATTTCCCTTTAGACTGGTTTTAACCAAACTGATTATGATTTGCCTTGGTATAGCTTTATGTTTCTTGTGAAACACTGACCTTCTTAAACTGTGGTTTTATAGTTTTCATCAAATTTGGAAAATTTTCAGCTGTTATTTCTTCAAATATTTTTTCTTTCTTTACTTTTCTCAGTCCCCTTCCTCTGCCCTGCTGATTTCAGTTATACATATATTAGGTTGCTTAAAGTCCCACAGCTCACTGAGGCCCTCTGTTCATTTTTTTCTGTCTTTTTTTCCTGTTTTTCATTTTGGATAATTCCTATTGCTTTATCTTCAAGTTTACTAATTTTTTCCTCAGCAGTGTCTGATCTGGTGTTAATCCCATCCAGTGTAGTTTTCATCTCAGGCATCATCATTTTTATTTCTAGAAATTTGATTTGGATCCTTTTTATATCTTCACTGTTTCTTAATCTGTTCAGTTTTTCCTCTAACTTTTTAAACATACAATTCTAATAACTACTACTTTCCTGTACTTTTTTATTATTCCTATATATTTCTACACTCTCTCTCTCTTTCTCTTTGTCTCTCTGCCCCTCTCTTTCTCTCACACACACAGTACACACATACACCCTATTTATTAATGAAGTAATGCAAGATACATAATAATTTCCCTATTTTGTATATTTGGATATAGGCTTAAGAAAGCTAGGTAGTTTGGTTTGCTCAAAATCAGACAGTTAATGTTCAGATTAAAATCTAGGTTTTTCACGATGTCTGCTCTTTCCATTACTCCTGCTTCAGTAGGAGAGATAAGACAAGTGTTTAACTAAAACAGAAGTAAGAGTCGGGATGGTACCATAATAGAGAAGGATTATGAAAGACCACAAGGAAGTGTATAGGTTATAAAAGACTTCCAAGGATGCAGGAAGCATTTGGGATGAGCCTTGAAGGACAAGTGAGATTTTGCATGATACTCTAAGGAGGGCGAAGCATTTGCAGAGAGAAGAGTGTATTGCAGTATGTGAGGTTTGGAAGAGTGAGGCATGTGTTTAGCTGAATTGGGTGTGAATATGGAAAGCAGACGACTAGGGAGGTTAGGTTAGACTGAATTGTGGAGTGTTTTTGATGTCTGGCTTTATCACAAGTTTTTTTAATATATCTTGTCTTTTCAACTGCTGCATGCCTCTGACACAGAGATGGAGTCTTAAAATTTCCCTACATTCCTTAGTACAGTCTTGCACATAATTCATTTATAGCTTTTCTTACTATAGCACCCTTAGTTCTTCTTTATTAGTACTTGTGATGGCATTGTTTATTGTATAAGAAGTCTTAAATCTTGTGTTCATAAAATTCCTTCCAAAGAAGTCAGCATACTTTATGCTAATTCATTTATTGATTGTCTTAGCAGTCAGCTTACCATACCCTAAGAGTATCCCACTTTCTCAGGCATCCAGAATCCTGCTTCAACTTAAGGGTCATTGTGTAATCTTGTATTGTTCTAATGAAAGGAATGCTCAGATGATAGTGTTGTGGGCAGAGCCCAGGCCTGTTTCTCTGGAACTTTTTTACTTCTGGCTGGTAGGGAGGAGTACATGTGGCACTGTCCTTGAACTCACAGCTGCCCACCACATGCAGAATTGGCCCTGACACTTCAAGTGCTCAACTGGACTCACTCTGATCTTTGTATCTCAGAGGAATTGAGAGCTGAGGTTTCATCCAGGGTTTCATTGAATTTCAGTTGGGTAAAAAATAATTAATGGAAAAATATCTTACTGTTCAAATCACATCATTCCTCTTGTAATGCTTTTAATTATCTTCTGCAAACCTTTTTACTCTTTAGTTCTGACAAGTGCCCTTTTTGCTGGAGCTCCCTGAGGTGATTGCTAGTGGTTCTCAGTGAGTTTAATCAAAGAGCACGTGCCTTTTGCTGTAAACCCTCCCTACCCCCATGAAATACCTTGTTAATGCAACTTCAGAAGAAAAGATGAAAATCAAAGTTTTGCTAACTCCTAACAGGTGACTAGTTAGGACACTATAGAACCAAGCAGATTTTCAGTGGCAAATACTGAATCTAGAATTAAAAGACTATATATGTATTTACATGCATTTTTGTATGGTCTTGTTTGTTTTTAAATGGTAGTCTTTTATTAAATACTGAGAAGTTACAAAGTAATGTATGCAAAATATGTGTAAGGTATACAGAACACTAGGACAGTGAATACCCATGTACCTAACCACCAGTTTAAGAAAAAAATTGAAGATCTCTATGTCCCTGTTCCTTATCCCACCTCTTCCTTCCCATTTCAGAGGTAACCTGAGTTTTGTATTTTCTTCGTACTTGAACCATATAGTTTGTATCCTTAAACTGTTGTTTAATTTTGCATGTTTTTGAAATTTATAAAATGAAATCACAGTGCAGATATTTTTCAGTAGTTTGCTTCTCCCTATAACATTATGTGTGTCTGCTTTGGTCATATTTTTGCAAGTATTTAATCCTGGGCTGCTTTCACTTAGTGTAAATTTATTTCTTAATAATTTTCCTCATTAGTCTTATAAAGAATATGATTCATATGTTTCTACCTTGTAGAAATAAAAAATGGTAACGTTCTCTGACTGGATAAAAATAAACCATTCTCCTTTAAGGTGTTTAATATACTCTCAGGGCCTTCCTTTGTGAGTGGACAGGAGCCCTTTAAGGTGGTGGTTTGTTTTTCCTGCCTTTACCCTTATACTTCACCTTGGGCAGCCTGGACATGCCCCATTCTCCAACTAGGTGGCTTGGTGGTTCTTTACCCTGACTGCACAGAAGAATCACCTGAGGAGATTTAAGAATACCCATGCCTGGGCCAAACACTGACCAGTTAAATTTGAATATTTCTTTTTGTGACTGTTCTTATCTTTTGCCTGTTCTTTTGTTTTTGTTGTTGTTTGTTTTGTTTTGTTTTAGTTGGGTTGCTTCTTTCATATTGAGTTGTAGGTCTTTACATATTCTGTATATAAATCTTTGAAGTCTTAAATGTTGCAGATATTTTCTTCCAGTCTGTTGCTTTGTCTTTATGGTTTCTTTTGGTTTACAGAAGCTTTTAATTTTTAAAATTTGAGTCTCTTTATGGTTTCTGTGTTTTATGTCTTAACTAAGAAGCCTTTCTTTACCCCTAGATTTTGAGCAATTTTCTCCTATATTTTCTTTTAGTATGTTTATAATTTTACTTCCAACATTTAGCACTTTAAGCCAACTGTAGTCTGTTTTTTATGTATAGTATTAAGGATCTAACTTTGCTTTTCTCTAAGCAGACAGCCAGTTGTCCTATTATCATTTGAGTGGTCTTTCCCCCACTAATTTGAAATACCTTTTTTAGAATTTCCTGAGGGTCCATTTTTAGACTCAGTTTTCTTGTAATGATGTTTTTGCCTATTTCAACTATAATAATATCATACTCTTTTAATTACCATTACTTCATAGTATGTCTTCAAATCTGAGAGTAGATCTTTTCTTGTTACTCTTCCTTTGCAAATATTTTTCATCCATTGTGTACATTTTTTTCTTCCATTTGATTTTTGAAATTATTTTTTATTGGTGTGAAATTCACATAACATAAAATTAACCATTTTAAAGGGATACAGTGGCATTTCATGCATTCACAGTATTGTACAACCATCACCTCTGTCTAGTTCCAAAACATTTTCATCACCCCAAAAGAAAACCCTGTACCCATTAAGTAGTTGCTTCCTATTCTTCCCTTTCCCTGTTTTCTGGGAGTCACCAATCTGTGTTGTGTTCCTATGGATTTAACCTACTCTGGATATTACATATATAGTACATGGAATCATACATGACCTTGTGTCTGTCTGGCTTCTTTCACTTAGCATAATGTTTTTGAGGTTCATCCATATTGTAGCATGTATTAATTCTTTTTGTGGCTGAATAATATTCTATTGTATGTATATGCCACTATTTGTTTATCCATTAATCTGTTGATGGACATTTGAGTTGTTTCCACCTTTTGGCTGTTATGAATAGTGCTGCTTTGAACATGTGTGTACATTTATTTATTTGAGTAACTATTTTCAACTCTTTTGGGTATATACCCAGAAGGGGAATTGCTGGGTCATGTGGTAATTCTATGTTTAACTTTTTGAGGAATTGCCAGGCTCTTTTCCACAGTGGTTGAACCATTTTACATTTCTACCAGCTACGTATGAGGGTTCCAGTTTCTCTACATCCTTGCCGATACTTGTTATTTTCTGGGTTTTGTTTTGGTGTAGACATTCTTTTGAGTGTAAATGGAACCTCATTGTGTGTGTGTTTTTTTTTTCTTTTAATATTTATTTATTTATTTGGCTGTGCGTGGTCTTAGTCATGGCGCACGGGATCTTCTTTGCCGCGTGTGGGATCTTTTAGTTGTGGCATGCGGGATCTAGTTCCCTGACCAGGGATGTAACCCGGGCCCCCTGCAGTGGGAGCTTGGAGTCTTAACCACTGGACCACCAGGGAAGTCCCTTCGTGGTTTTGATATGCATTTCCTTGGTGGCTAATGATGTTGGGCATCTTTTCATGAACTTCTTGGCCATTAATATATCTTCTTTGGAAAAATGTCTATTCACAGCCTTTGCCCATTTTTTTTTTCCATTTGATTTTTAAGATGAGCTTCTTAGTTTCTATAAAAAAGTTGTGATTGGAATTTAATTGTGGTTACATTGAATTTTTTGACTAATTTGCAGCCAACAGCTTTATAATATTGAGTCTTTCTTGTCAAGAGCAGGGTTTGTTTATTTGTTTAGGTCTTTTATAATTTTAAAAATAATGATGTTTGAATTTAAATTAGGTCTTATATCAGTGTTATTAATTTTGTTCCCAGACATTTTGTCATTTTGGTTATTACTAAGAATTGATATTTTTCCTCTCATGTTTTCAGATTAATTATTGTGGGCATATAGGAATGTTATTGGTAATTTATTTGTTGATGTTGAATCTGCCCTTTCTGACATTCTTTTTTTTTTTTTTTTTAAATTTATTTATTATTTATTTAATATTTTTTGGCTGTGTTGGGTCTTTGTTGCTGCACGCGGGCTTTCTCTAGTTGCGGCAAGCGGGGGCTACTCTTTGTTGCGGTGTGCAGGCTTCTCATTGCGGTGGCCTCTCTTGCTGTGGAGCACGGGCTCTAGGCGCGTGGGCTTCAGTAGCTGTGGCACGCAGGCTCAGTAGTTGTGGCTCACAGGCTCTAGAGTGCAGGCTCAGTAGTTGTGGCACACGGGCTTAGTTGCTCCGCGGCATGTGGGATCTTCCCGGACCAGGGCTCGAACCCGTGTCCCCTGCATTGGCAGGCAGATTCTTAACCACTGTGCAACCAGGGAAGTCCCCTTTCTGACATTCTTGATGAAATTATTACTCTTAATAATTTGTGAGTATAACCTTTGAGATTTTCTAGACAGTTATATTATCTGTAAATATTGAAAACCTCTTAAACTATTGAACCAACTTGATTTATGAAAAAGCATAATTATTTTTAATTGATAAGTCTAAATAGATGCTTTTTATTACTAGTGAATAGAGTTAAAATATATGTGTACATATATATGTATATATAATGTTGTTTGAGAAACGTAATTTATACTCTTGTAAGAAACAAAAAATAAAACGTGGGCTTCCCTGGTGGCGCAGTGGCTGAGAGTCTGCCTGCCAATGCAGGGGACACGGGTTCGAGCCCTGGTCTGGGAGGATCCCACATGCCGCGGAGCAGGTAGGCCCGTGAGCCACAACTGCTGAGCCTGCGCGTCTGGAGCCTGTGCTCCGCAACAAGAGAGGCCGCGATAGTGAGGGGCCCGCGCACCGCGATGAGGAGTGGCCCCCACTTGCCGCGGCTGGAGAGCGCCCTCGCATGGAAGCGAAGACCCAACACAGCCATAAATAAAAAAAAATAATAATAAAATAAAATAAAATAAAACGTTACTAAAATGTATGCCTTAAAGTGAGAATCCTTAGTAGTCCTACTTTCTAAAGAGAATTGTTGTTATGAATGCGGTGTGTCTAAATAGAGGTTTCATTTGTTATACTTTGAGAGGCAAAGACAGTTAAAGAGATGGTTCATTGCTAGACTGTTGGCATTTTTAAGGCCAGTGCCATATTTCACTTGAGAATTTCATCCCCTACTGTCCCTGGAATGATAACGAGAGAGTTTAATTTATATTAAAAATATAGGTAAAAGAAGTTCTTCCTTTTCTTAAAAGTGTATGCCATTCTTTCCTACTCTAGTGTAATAGGTTCCATGCTCTTCAAGAACTATGAGAATAATTTATTTTTTTGTATCTTTGCTTCTTAACTGAGGATATTTCTTGTTATCCTGGGAGACCTGGAACTTAGCAGAAGTATTTCTGCGTAAGGAGTGAGAAACTGTCTTGGCTTTTATGTAGGATGCACTGCACAGCAGATCCACATGGAGGAAATGGATTGGGCTGATAGTGGTTTAGAAGCAGCTCTAGTTTGAAATGGGGGCTAATGTGAGAGGCCCTGACTAGAATGAATGGAGTAAATGTGGTTTTGCTCTAGAATGAGCTTCACTGACTGCGAACTTGGAATTAATGTTCCAAGAGAAACCTCATGAAGGTGAGAGATGCTCCTGAGGTCTGCAGAAGAATGCACATTTAGTCCCCTAGAACTGATTAAAGGGATTCTAGCTCCTGACAAGATGGAGATTCAGAGCTGGAAGAAACCTTAGATCCTCATCCTTTACAGCTGGCTTAGGCTTGTTCAAAGTATTTAAGGCCTTGGGGGATTGGAAAATATTTTTGAATCAGGTTTGGCTTCTAAAGTGAAGGGTAGACTAGATACTGAGAAACAGCAAATCAGAGAAGATTAAATATGGTATTTAATGGGGGAGAACTGGAGAATATGTTGTTTTGGAGAAACTTATTAGAGACATATAGTCACTATATTCCTGGGAAAATTTTTTTAAATATTAAAAAGTAATTGCAAATGACTTATGTAAAGAATTTAAAAATAAATATAAATAGAACAAAATTCTTTTTTATACCAAGTTTTCTAACTGATTATTAGTGGAATATAATAAAAAGGCTATTAACTTTATATACAGATCTTCCTTGATGGGGCGACTTCTCAGTAAACTTCTCAGCTAAGTTGAAAATGTGTTTAATACACCTAACCTACTGAACACCATAGCATAGCCTTGCCTACCTTAAATGTGTTCAGAACACTTACATTAGCCCGCAGTGGGGCAAAATCATCTAACACAAGGTCTATTCTATAATAAAATGTTGAATAGCTCATGTAATTTATTGAATACTGTACTGAAAGTGAAGAACAGAAGGGTTGTCTGGGTCTAGAATGGTTGTAAGTGTATCAGTTGTTCATGCTTGTAAGGGTGTGGGTGACTGGGAACTGTGGCTCACTGCCACTATTCAGCATCACAAAACAGTATCTACCACATATTGCTAGCTTGACAAAAGATCAAAATTCAAAAATTGAAGTACAGTTTCTACTGAATGTGTATCGCTTTCACACCATCGTAAAGTTGAAAAATCCTAAGTTGAACCATCGTAAGGTGGTTCTAGATACAACCATCTGCATTGTATTTGGACACTACTGAACTCATTGCAATGCTTTATCACTTGATTGTATTGGATTTTCTAGGTAGACAGTAATTTCATTTATAATTGATCATTTTGTCTCTTTTCTAATATTTATATTACCTTTTTTTGTTATATAGCAACAACTAGCTGCTTTAGAACAATATTGAATGAATGGTAAATAATTTAGCTGTTATAGCTGGCAGCCTTTTCCTGTTCTGGGAATGCCTCTAGTGCTTTATCATTATCCATAAGTTATTTTCTGTGGCTATCTTTTAACTTTTTTCCTTTTTAAACTTTACTTGGTAGAATCACATGCAGTTGTAAGAAATAATACAGAGAGATCCTGTGTACATTTCATCTGGTTTCCTCTTGTAGAGCTATAGTATAATATCACAACTAGGAAATTGATATCAATGCAATTTACCCATCTTATTCGGATTTTACCAGTTTTACTTGTATTCTGTGTATGTGTGTGTATTTCATTCTGTTACATCTGTAGATTGACCACCACAGTCAAGATACAGAATATTTCCTTCACAAGGACCTCTCGTGCTACACTTTCACAGCTATAGCCATCTCCCTCACTCTCTGCCTCCCTAACCGCTGGCAACCTCTAAACTCTTTCTGTCTAATTTGTCATCTCAGGAATGCTTTATATATGGAATGAGGTATGTAGTACATACCTTTGAGACTGACTTTTTTCACTCGACATAGTTCCCTTGTGATTTCTCCAGGTTGTTGCATGTATCAATAGTTTGTTCCTTGTTACTGCTGAGTAGTACCATGGCATGGATGTACCATAGCTTGGTTAACCATTCATCTGTTGAAGGACACCTGGGTTGTTTTTGGCTATTACGAATAAAGTTGCTATAAACATTCATGTGGAAGTTTTTGTGTGAATGTAAGTTTTCATTTCTCTGGCATAAATGCCCAAGAGTGCATATACCCTTTGCTTAGATTCACCTGTTGCTAGTATTTTGTCCCATTTCCTTTATTTTTTGTGATTACTCACCCTCCCTCCCTCTCATCCTCTACACACACACACACACAAATATAAAATAACAGTTTTCTTGAGCTTCTTGAGAGTAAATTGCATACATGTTTACCCCTAAATTCTTCAGTGAGTATTTTTCAAGAATAAGGATATTTTTACACACCTAAAGAAAAGTTATCAACTTAGTTAATTTAACATTTATACAACTTTGATCATATCTGCCATCTATTACAAGTTGTCAGTTGATCCAGTAATGTCTCTTTTAGCATCTTTCCCCCTCTAGGACAGGATCTGGTGTAGGATCCCACATGGTATTTAGTTGTCATGTTTCTTTTATCTCCTTTAATCTGGAACAGCTCTTTAGCCTTTTTTGTCTATATGACATTGGTATTTTTTGAAGAAGACAGTTTTTTTTGTTTTTTTCTTTTAACAGGATGTTCCTCATTTGGTTTCTCTGATGTTTCCTTATGATTAGATTCAAGTTATGTATTATTCTTGGCCTGAATACTACATAAGAGGTGTTGTTTCCTTGAGAAATATATCTTATCACGTTAGAAAAATTTCTTTTTAGTCCTACTTTACTAAGAAGTCTTAATTATGAATAGGAGTTGGGTGCACATTGTTAGAGCTTGGAGTTGAGGCCACTGGCTGGCCGATGAACTCACAGGTGTAGGTTGTGTGCTGCATGAGTGGCAAGGGTGACTGGCCCAGTGAGTGGAGTTTGATAGTAATCCTTGCTGCAAGTAGAAAGAAGATGAAATAGGTGTTGGACTTGATCCATGCCTTTTGGCTTCTAGCCTGATGACAGTTTGGTTCCATTGTGTTAATTTACTATATAGTGAATATGTTAACAGATTTCATAATGTTAGAGTAAACATTCTATACCATGCATTCATCATGGAATATAATTTAAAAAATTTAATATTGGATAAATTTTTCATTCTTTGTTTTATTTTGGGTTTTGCATTTATGTTCATAACAAAACTTCTTCTGTAATTCTGTGTGTGAAAGAGTGTGTGTGTGTGTATGTGTTCTGTCTTTGTCAGATTTGGTATCAGGGTTATTATTTAGCCTTAGCATGAATCAGAAAGTTGTTTTTAAAAACCCCTCCCTTCCCCCCAGCAGTTTAAATAACATTGAATTTACCTGTCTTTAAAACGATCTGAGCCCCGTGCATTTTGGGGAGAGCTTGTGGATCTTTGGCAGCATTTTCCAGTTTCTTCTCTGGTTAAAGGTCTGTGTAGGTTTTTACCTCTTCTTAGGTTGTGTCTCTGCCCTGCTTTCCATTATTCTTAGGATAAAGATTCAGGCTTTGCATTTGTGGTCCTATATTCTTTTTGCTGCCTAAGTGTTGTCACCATTCATCCATTTATTCAGTTACTCAAGCTAGAAATCTCTGAGTCTTCTTAGATTTTCCCCTCTACTTATGCCCCCTACTAATTCTGTTCTTAATTTACATTTTGAATCTGTTTCCTTTTTTTCCATCTCTACCGCTGCCTGGACCCTTCCAGCTGTCTTAACAGATTTCTCAGTCTCCAGTGTCTCCTTCTAAGTCAGCCCGTGAACTACAGCTGCAGTGGTGACACTAAATTGTAAATCTGATCATGTTAGGCCCCTGTTCGGAACTTTTTGGTGGTCCCAGGGCGAAGCCTTACCCAGAGCTTCTGATTTGGGTACAAGAGTCCGCTTGCCTATCCTTGTTTTCTAGCTTCTAGCTTTGGTCTGCTCCCCAGCAGTCCAGCTGCAAGTCATTCCCCAGAATTTCTTCACCCATATTTTTCACCATTTGCTCTCCAGAGTGTGCCCTCTGACCTCTTCTCCGCCTGGTGCATTCCTCTTTACCCTTGAGCATTTCTCACAGCCTTTTTCTGAGAAGCCCTCCCTGAGGGGACTTCTTCACCAACAGAATTTATCAACTCCTCTCCGTGCAGCTACCTTACCTTTGCTCTTTTGTGACTGTAGTTATATTCTGTTGAAACTATTTTTTGCATATCTCTTTTTCTACTATATATTCTGTGATCTCTTTAAGGGCAGAGACTGTGTATTAATTTTTGCATGTAGTGTTAGCACGCTGCTTGGCACCGTAGATTCTCAGATGCTTGTTGAACGAGTACAAGGTGTATTTAGAGGATTGTGAGAAAACTGGTTGAAGCAGAAGGTTCTTAGAGGACTATGCAAGATGGTGAGCCAGTATGGGCCAACAGATTATGAAGCAACTTGAATGTTTGGCTAAGGAGTTTGGACTTTTTCTTTAGTTACAAGATGGGTAGAGGAAGGAGGCAAGAGGAGGGAAGGTCATTTATTATTGTTGTGCTAAAGAGACTGGTTAAAGTTCCATTATGGTATTAAAATTATTTTTAGTTTTTTAAATCTTTTTGTGTGGGTACTGGTTTATCAAATAAATAAAGATTGCTGCCAAGGTAAATAAGTAACCTTACATTAATAATAGCGAATGCTTATCGAGTGCTTACTATCTGCCAGGTACTGCTTTGAGAACTCTGCATGTATTACCTCATGTAGTACTCAAGACAGCTCTACATGGTAGGTTTTAGTATTGCCTCTTTTAGATGGTGAAACTGAGGCACAGAGACATTAAATAACTTGCCCAAAGCCACAACTTTTAAGTGGTAGAACAGGATTCAAACCTGGGCATTTTGGCTTCAGAAGCCTCTTAACCACTGAGCTCTGCTGTCTTCCATTAACCTTTTAGCCTATTGTAGTAGCACTTGGCCCTCCAGAAACTGGCATTTTAACCTTAAATTAAGAACCGGGGAAACCATTTTCTATATTAACTGACATAAGCACATATTATTTGACTTGTTTTACAGTAGATGATCTATTTAGTAATAGCTTCAAATGTTTCGTCTGTTGCTTCAAGTGGGAACTAAAATTGAGCCTATTCTGCATCTGATTAGCATTTAAGGTACTTTTTGAAAGTATTAAATATTTGAAATGAACTTTTAAACATCAAACAGCTGGTTGTCTTAGCAAATTAGAAGTGAGAGTTTAGAGGAAACCCTGTTAAGTTTTCTGGCCCTTGTCCTCAGGCCAGGTAAGAATTGTTCCAGCATATTCTTCAGTGCTTGGTCTAGTCTTTGTTAATTGTTTCAAAAAAAGAGCTCCACTATCCCTGAAGGAAGGCAATTTTATGATCTCTGATCTGTCTGGGAGTTTTTCTTTGTAATTCGTTGCAGAGATTAAAATGTGCTTTATTCTTTTCAAGTTTCTTTTAAGGTCACAACCATGTGAAGTAACAAAAAATACATGTGTGTAGGTTTGCCAAGATTACAGTTGCTGTGGGAATCATAACTTTGGATTTCCTCACATCTGGATTATGAAACGTGCACAAAGGCCCTGTATGAATATAGGTTTTATATTTTATGTGCATCTGGAAGTAGCAAGGTCTTAGTGATGTAGCTTCCCATAAATGACAAGTTGAACTCTTACAGCCTGCAATTTTAAAGTAATCCCAAGGTTCTTAACTTTGCTGTGGAGCTGATGTCCCATGCTTTCCTCCTCCACTTGGAAGGCTTGTGTCAACACTGGGAAACTGGAGCTCTGGAGTGGAAGTGGAGGCCCAGCTTATTTCCCTGGGACCAGTAGACTTCAAGTTTGTTTTGTCTCCCGAGAAGTAAGGATTCCAGTGCTGCTGTTTTGAGTTCTCTTTTTGAAGCAGCAAGGAAAGAAGTGCCACAGGTCTGTCTTAGTTGCATTTCAATATTTTTGGATTTATTTTGGTTATTTGTTTTTCTTGGATTGTCCTATTTCTCTACTATCTACCTGAAATTATTAATTATTAAATCCATGGTGATGCCCTTATGGGTGGTAGAGGTTTTTATCTGGGAAATACAGAATTTTGAAAAGGCTGCAAACCCTAGAGTCATTATCTTTCAAGCTCACTCATGTTGAATGGTGTGAACATGGAACATAATTTCACTATAGAAAGGAGGACTAGCATCAGTTTGTCTTTGTAGGGCCTCTCTCAGGTCTCCCTGTACAGGGTGCTTAGCTGACAGACCAGATCCCAAATCCTCAGATTGGCTTAGGGGGTCATTAAAGTTTCCTCATCTTTCTATCTGTGGTCTGAATTTAGTCTTAGTCATTTTGCTGTTTAGAATTTTGTGTCTGGCATTCCTCCAGGTGCCTTGAATAATGCTAGAATTCTTCTCTGTGACTTTGAGGGAACAGCACAACTGCTTGTGACTTTGCATGTCTTCCTCTGGAGTGTCCTGCAAGATGCCATGGGGACCTTGTGTTGTAGGCAGGAACATGGTCCTTAGCGAGGCCCTATCTTGCTTGGGGCTGAGTCTGTAGGTAGTAAATTCCAGATGTTTGTAGCTGCAGCCCTGAGAGTAGGCATTGTTGTAGCAACACCTTCCCAAGAAAAAAGTAAGATATAAGTGACATTAAAAAAAAAAACAAAAACGGGCTTCCCTAGTGGCGCAGTGGTTGAGAGTCTGCCTGCCAGTGCAGGGGACACGGGTTCGAGCCCTGGTCTGGGAAGATCCCACATGCCGCGGAGCAACTAGGCCCGTGAGCCACAACTACTGAGCCTGCGCGTCTGGAGCCTGTGCTCCGCAACAAGAGAGGCCGCGATAGTGAGAGGCCTGCGCACCGCGATGAAGAGTGGCCCCCGCTTGCCGCAACTAGAGAAAGCCCTCGCACAGAGACGAAGACCCAACACAGCCAAAAATTAAATAAATAAATAAATAACTAAATAAATAATTTTTAAAAAAACCAAAAAAACAAAAACTAACAGAAACCAGGTTGATATTAATCTTTTGTTTAAAGTAGAAAAAAAATAGTTTTCATGGAAACTGACATTTGAAGTAACTTAGGGAAAACTGCTTTCAATTTTTGTAAATTTTAGTCATTTTGTCCAGTTGATTATAGATTGTGAAAGTCACATATTTTTCCAAATTGCCATGGTAAAAGTGGCCATGTGGATAAGCTTTGCAACTTTTTTCCTTTGTCTTACTAATTTTGAGATTAGTGTATGTGGATAGATTAAGGCTTTGATTACCATTCAAATTATGCATATAGCTGGTGGATGAGTTAGTTTTCAGCTCTATTATTAAATCGTTGCTTCTGTATCACAGCATGAAATTTGGACTGAATCTGTATGATAACCTTGCTCCATAAAATTTATGCTTTATGTAAGTAAAGGCCTTAAGTGATAATAGTAGTTTTCACTGAGTAAAATATTTTTCCATTTATGACTTGTAATTTAAGAGTTTTTAAAAGGGAGATTAAAAGTCTTCTCACATGCTTCAGTATAGTTTAGTACGTGTATGTGTATATGTGGAAGGTGAAGTGCTGTGTGTGTGTATAGGAGTAGGTGAAATAACATTGGGTATTAATTGGTAATTATTGAATTTGAGTGATGAGCATACATTCATTACATCATTCTTTCTACTTTGTGATTGTTTTTAATTTTCCAAAATAAAAAGATAAAAAAAGTCTCCCCAAAAGTAATGAGGAAAAGTGATAAGGCCTTAGACTTTTATTTGATAGCACGGACTAGGAGTTAATGAAAGACATGTCACAATTTCCAGTACCTTCTGAGCAGCTTTTTCAGTGCTGCTGAAATACTGCCCTGAATTTCTTCAGGAGAGAGAATATTCTTTTATCCTATTATTGCCCAAGTTTACTGATGGCAGAGATATTCCAGTGTGACCACTCACATTATGAAAATAAAACCTTTTGTTTATGAGACACTTTCTTTTGCTATTTAGAACTGAGCATGCATTCTGATACCAATGGGTACCTTCTTGTGCTTCTTTAGATTCTGATTTCTGTTTTAAAAAAATGAAGTTTTTATTTAGTCCCTATTCTTTTAGATTCCAAAAGTTTCTCTATCTGTTCCTTCCCCCACAGGATGAGGAAAGATTTCTTCTTATTTCTAAAGGTACTTGTGTTTGACCTGAGCCTTTTGCTACTTTGTCTAGAATTTGTCTCCAAAGTCTGTATGTTTATCCCCAAAAGAGAAGATAGAATACATTTCAGGGGTTTGAAAGTGCCAATTGGTATGAAAGTCTTTAAAACATAAGAAGTAATCTTATTTGTTCCAATTTAGAAATCCTGTAAATGACTTTAATCATAATAAAATATGGAAGAGAAACATGATTGAATTTATAATATAATATAATTCTGTACAAAGTAAACATGAGAAATGAAGCTATTTGCTGAAAAATGAGGCAGCTTCCACCTCATAACATTTTGGGGCCTTATTTGGTAGCAAAGCTTATATTTGAGAAGACCCTGGATGATCTTTTTCAATTTTGGTTTTGTATGCTGCTGCCTTAAAGCAAATCTTACATTTATTGTTGTGTTATTTATGATCAGAACTCTGGTACTTCAATGACATTAAGATGATTCTTTCTTTATTAGGAAGGGAGATGATACCTAGATCCACCCTAGCAATATCCTTAATGTACTTCCTGCCTTTACTGATGTACTCCTGTGTATTATCAAGATGTGAAAATATTAAACTCCAGAATTCAGATAAATCTTATAGTAGACATCAAGATTCTAGAGTATTAAATGAATTTAAAAAGAATTTCATAAGCAGGGGAAAGATAGTTCAGTTGTCTTCAAGGGTTTTCTTAAATTCTGGAATATGGGGAAATGTTTCAGTATTTTGAAGATTATTATTATCATTACCTTTTAAAAGTTGAGTTGAGAAACACTACATAGGCTTTTCATTCTTTTTCATCAGTGTCAAAGTTTATTGCCAAACTCTGTCTTTTTAATTCCCACTGTGACATTAGGCCATCATAAATTATTATCATGTTATAAAGAACATTTATTCAGGGTCTGCTTTGTAGGGCACTGTGTAGAAATAGGCATAAGACATAGTTCCTGCTCTTTAATAATTTATGGTTGTCGAGGAGTGACACGGCATTTTTTTTTTAGGTATAGTTGATATACAGTATTCTATAAGGTTCAGTTGCACAACATAGTGATTCACAGTTTTTTAAAAGTTATTCTTCATTTATATTTATTATAAAATATTGGCTAAGGGCATGTCTTTTAATTACTTCATTCAGTGAACATTTCCTGGGTGCCCTCTATGTGTCAGCCCTACTAGGCACTGGGATACAGTGGTAAACCAGACAGACAATGCCCCACGCTCTTGGCGCTTACATTCTAGGATCTTAAATACTTAGCATGCTGAACGATGTAATTGTTCAGGACTTTACAGGGGAGGTATTACTTTGTTCTGGTATGGTTAGGAAAGGCTGACTGAGGGGGTAGGGCATGAGCTGGACAGCTGGACAGGAAGTAAATGGCCCTTTCCCAGTGTGTATTATGTGGAACCTGCTGTAAAGGATTTTGTGGCCAAATAAACGTGGAAAACATAGCACACCCTGGGATTGCAGAGAAGTGATCCCAAGAGCTAGAGAAATTAGGTGAGGTTTGTAGAGGAGAGAGGAAGTGGAATTTGAGCTGTTCTTCAATGGGTACAATTTTAAGAGTGAGGTTGGAGTGGAAGGTGAGTGAATGTGTGAACTTGAGAAACACGGGACATGCTGGGGGAGTACTAGTCAAAATGTACCTGTCCCTGTCCCCCCTCCTCTCCTCACTGGAGCTGTCGTTTATCTTGGCCCTACCTTTTCAACTCTTCTTTCCTTTCAGTATTTTAACACATTTAAGTTTCCTCTTTAATGAAAATAATAGCAACAGCAAATGGAAACTCCTGTCTTTTGATTTCACCTCTCCCTCCTCACAGCCAAACCTCACAGAAGAGTCATCTGAACTCATTAGTTCCACATCCTCCCTGCCCATTAGTGCCTCACCTTATTTCTCTTTGGTTGTTATTCCTGTTGCTTCACTAAAACAGCTCTCACCAAGCTCCCTGTGACATCCATACTGCCAAGTCAAATGAACACTTAATTCTTTATTTCACCTCTCTTAGCAGCATACGACTTTATTGCCCACCACCTTCTTGAAACCTTGATTTCCTTGACATCACGCTCTCCCAAGTTTTCTGTATCCTTCTGAGGAGACCATTCCTTTCTGTCTTTGCAGTTTTGGTTTTCTTATCCCTGGCTATTGAACTCTGAGGCTCCTCAAGTCTCAATCGTAGGCTACTTCTCTTTTTATTCCATACTGTCTCCCTAGGACGATCTCCTCTGTGTTTACGACTTCAATTACTGTTTGTTCTCTGGTGACTCCCAAATTTGACCTCAGCTCAGACATTGTCAGAGTACTAGAACATGACAGAGAGACTGTCACATATTTGAGAGTATAGAGTGAAAATAATGGGTCTGATTGATTGTGGCAGAAGGGTAAAGGTGATAACATTTCAGTGAGTTTCATTATTGCAGTTTCTTAAATTCAGAATTTCATTTTTCTTTTGGAAATGATCATTTCACACACTTTATTGAAATGAAAAAAGAGTAACAGTTCATTAATTTTTTTCTTTATGGATGACGCTTTTGGTGTCATAGAGTCTAAGAGTTAATTTGGAGTTAATGTTTTTACAAGATGTGAGGTTTAGGTCAAGGTTTATTTTTTTGTCTGCTGATGTCCAGTTACTCCAGTCATTTGTTGAAAAGGCTGTCTTTCCTCCCTTGACTTGATTTTGCACCTCTGTCATAAATCAGTTGGGCATATTTGAATGGGTCTATTTCTGGGTTCTCTGTGTTGTTCCATTGGTCTATGTGTCCCTTATCACATGGTCTTGATTTCTGTAGCTTTAGAGCTTAAGATTGGGCAGTGTATTCCTCCACTTTATTCTTTTTTTTCCTCATTATTTTGGTTATTCTAGTTCCTTTACCTTTCCGTATAAATTTTAAGATAAGCTTGTCTATATCTATGAGAAATCATGGGATTCTGATAGGAATTGTGTTGAATTTAAAAATCAGTTTGGGTAGAATTGACATCTGTACTGTGTCATAATCTGTTAGTGTTGATATCTTACTACTTCAGGAGAAATGTAGGAACCTTACCACCATTTAGGCCCCTTTATCCTCCCTGCTTTCTAATTAGTTGTTTTAAATATCTCCTTTACATACATTGAGAACCACATCAGACAATATACTTCTGCTTTTAACCATCTAACATAGTTTTAAAAACTCAAGAGGAAAAAGTCTCTTTCATTTACCTATAAAGTTACCCACCAACATTAGTTTACTTTTTACTTCTGGGCTTCCCTGGTGGTGCAGTGGTTAAGAATCCGCCTGCCAATGCAGGGGACACGTGTTCGAGCCCTGGCCCGGGCAGATCCCACATGCCGCGGAGCAACTAAGCCCATGCGCCACGACTACTGAAGCCCGCGCGCCGTGCTCCGCAATAAGAGAAGCCACTGCAATAAGCCCGCGCACCGCAACGAAGACCCAACGCAGCCAAAAAGTAAAAATAAAAATAAATAAAATAAATTTATAAAAAAAATTATGTACTTGTCATTTTTATGACCCCAAATTACTTTGCAGCACATTTTGCTATTTTTTTCTGATTTCTGGTTATGATGGCTCTCTTCCTCGTGTTTTGTAAGCATTTATCAGGCTTTTGACCGTAGGAATATTCTGAAGAGGATTTTTTTGGTTCAGCCAGCACCCTGGGACACTGCAACTTAAGGTCACTTTAAGTTAGTGTCTGTGCTTGGGGTTAGTGTGACTGCACTGCGTGAGTGCAGGACCGTCATTATGAATCTTCTGGGGGAAACTCTCCTTTGCCCCCAGTTAGAGCCCAGGTCAAAACAGATACATTTCTTGATTGTTTTTCTTTATCAGTAGGTGTATTTTTTCCAGCCTACCTTTTCACTGAGTTGTTGAAGACCTCAGGGGTCTTGATTTTTTGCAGTGGGGCTAATCTCCACTCGTCTACATTTCATATGGTGAAGGCTTTATCTCCTATTCCCCCTGCAGCTTTAAACTACAAGCCTCTTGGTACTGAAACCAGGATGTGCTCCCAGGGTCTCTGTAGCCTCAGCTTCTATGTATTCTGGTTCCTAGCTCTCACTTGATTTTTAGCTCCTGGGGATTTTCTTTTCTCTCTTGAGAGCTCAACAGTGCTCTCAAGTTGGTAATATTTTGTTCAGCAGTTGTAGTAATTTGGTATCAGAAGGTTTTTCAGGATATTGACTCCACTCTGTTACCAGAATTCAAAGTTTCTGACATATCAGTCTATAGATCATAGATTGTTAGGTTAGGGACCCACTCCTGGTTCTTTCAGAACTAGTTGCCTGGGACAAAAGTTGCGTGCCATCTCACAGGGGGCTGTGGATGTGACCCTTGTCCTTAAAAGGAAGGAGTACGGGCATCTTTATTACTACTGTCATGTCTGCCAAGGAAGCAGAGAGTCTCAAGAGGAGGCAGAATGTTCAACTGTGTGTCAAGTGCTATAGCAAGGTCAAGTGAGATCAAGACTGAAAACTGACAGTGGGATTTCACAATCGGAGATCTTTGCCAGAGCATTCTCCAAGGAATGAAGGGGGAAGAAGCCTATTGTGTTTTTTAATCTCTGGGAGGATTGTCCTTAGTCCAGGCAATTCCTGTTTTTCTCAGACAGAATGACTTGTTGTTTATCAGTATGTGGCTGTTTATTTTATATTCTCTCATTTAATTCTCTCTGGGTTCCAGCCCTGCCTTAGGTAGATTGGTTCTGTTTGCCATAGAAACTGGACACAGCCATAGAGTGTAGGGCCTATCTAGTGTGTACCTGTCCTGAAAGCTTTCCTTTATATCTCTTCAAATGAGGTAATGAGGAGACAGAATGAAGAGGTGAGAGCTGAACTGGAGTATTAAAATAAGAGAAAGAAGATATGAGGTATTGCCATTTTTTGCATGAAGTTTCTGTTATGTGGAATTTCTAAAATTATTATGAAAAATTTCAAACATACAAAAACTAGAAAGAGTAGTTCATCAACCTTCATTTACCAAATTCAAGAGTTTTTGCACATTTGCCTCATTCATCCCTTTTTTATTTCTCTTTCCTTTGCTGAAATATTTTAAAGAAATCCCCGATGTCATTTGTTGTACATATACATACGTATACATATGCAGTATGGAGATTGTCATACCGAGTCACAATGCCATTATCACACCGGATACAAAATTGACAATTCTTTGGTATCATCTACTATATTGAGAGTATTAATGAGGTCCCTTTTTAAAAGTTCTCTGAACATTCTGAGATTGTTTCTGCTTTGTTGTCTTTGCACTTGTCATTCTCTCTGCCAAGAAGGCCATACCCTGAGACCTTCACATGGACTTTTTGTCATTCAGATTTTAGCTCCGAATTATCTCTTCAATAGAGGCTTTTCCTAATCACCAAAGCTAAAGTAGTGTCCTCTTTCCCCATCCCATTTGTCACTATCTCATCTCTCTGTTTCACTGCCTTGTTGTCTGTTTACTTGTTTATTGTCATCTCTGCCCCCTAGATTGTAAGTACCATGAGAGGAGAGACCTTGTCGGTCATGTTGTGTTTATTGCTCTGTGCCCAGGGCCTGAAGAGGTCCTAGGATATAGTAATGAAGTACATGTTTATAAACAAGTCAGCTATTAAGGAGATTAATACAAAAAGATTCCAAAATTTTCTTAGTATTTTATAACCATTATCTCTTCCTACAACTGATTCTCATTCCAGAGCTTTTCTTTTCTCAAGAGCTTTAACCAACAGCTGTGTTTGCAAAAAGTGCTGGGTTGTTGTCCCTTTCAGGACATTTAATCTTTTAAATCCTCAAAATATTTTGTAAAATATAAGTGAGTAAAATCACTTCTGACCTGTTGAGAGGCAGTGTTTTTATTGACATAACTCTCATTTGAGATCACTTTATTTGAGCTTGCAGCTAATAAATCTCTTGGCCCATATGAAACTGGATGGAATGATCTTGTAGACCACATAACCTATAACTGATTATTTGAACTTCTTTTATTCAGTATATCATTTGTATGATGTTAGGGAGTATTTTTTAATTGATATATTGTTAGCTGTTGGCAATGTTCTTTAGCATGAGAAACATATAACTCAATAAACATACGATTTTATAATTAAAAACTTGGATTCTTTTTGAAAATGTGTAGTTTCAGACCAACAGAAAGATGCAAGAATAGTACAGAAAATTACTCTATACTCTTTGCCAGATTCCCCAGAATCAACATTTTACCACATTAACAGCCCTCCTCTCTTGCCCTCCTTTTTTTGAGCTGTTTGAGAGTAAGTTGCAGACACTCAAAATGAAGCCATTCTCTTTTTTAACCATTGTGCAAGGATCAAAATCAGGAAATTAACACTGATATAATGGCGTTAGCTAATCTATAGATCTTATTCACACATCTTCAAGTTTCCCAATCATGTTGTTTATATGAAAAGAAAATCCTGGATCACAAGTTGCATAGAATTGTCATGTGTCTTTAGTTTCCTTTAACCTGGAAATTTTTCCTTTTATAATTTAACATATTTGAAGATTATAGGCCAGTTATTTTGCAGTAGGTCCCTCAGTTTGGGTTTAAATGATGTTTCACAAGTGACATGTTTTTCTTAACGTTATCATATCAGGAGGCATATGATATTGATTTGTCCTATTATAGGTGTTTACTTCGATCATTTGGTTAAGGTGGTCTGCCAGATTTCTCCACCATCAATATATGCTTTTCCTCTTTGTTTTTAATAAGTATCTTTGAGAGTATTTTCAGACTATTTAATATTCTATTATTCCTGAAACTTTCACCCACTAGTTTTTAACATCCATTGATGAATATGAATTAATTATTATGATGATTATTACCAATGGTAATTTTCCAATGCCATCATTTTTTTCTGCATTTATTATTTGGGATTCTGATGTAAGGAGAGCTTCCCCCATTTTATTTATTTATTTGTCTTTATCAGTATGAACTCATGGATTCTTATTTTATTTAATGGGTTATAGATAATGTTATCATTTAAAATTTTTGATACTTAAATTGTCATAATTTTGGCCAGTAGGAGACTATTTTTTTTAACATCTTTATTGGAGTATAATTGCTTTACAATGGTGTGTTAGTTTCTGCGTTATAACAAAGTGAATCAACTATACATATACATATATCCCCATATCTCCTCCCTCTTGCATCTCCCTCCCACCCTCCCTATCCCACCCCTCTAGGTGGTCACAAAGCACCGAGCTGATCTCCGTGTGCTATGTGGCTGCTTCCCACTAGCTAGCTCTTTTACATTTGGTAGTGTATATATGTCCATGCCACTCTCTCACTTCATCCCAGCTTACCCTTCCCCCTCCACGTGTCCTCAAATCCATTCTTTATGTCTGCGTCTTTATTCCTGTCCTGCCCCTAGGTTTTTCAGAACCATATATTTTTTTTTTAGATTGCATATATATGTGTTAGCATACGGTATTTGTTTTTCTCTTTCTAACTTACTTCACTCTGTATGACAGACTCTAGGTCCATCCACCTCACTACAAATAACTCAATTTCGTTTCTTTTTATGGCTGAGAAATATTCCATTGTATGTATGTGCCACATCTTCTTTATCCATTCATCTGTCAGTGGACACTTAGGTTGGTTCCGTGTCCTGGCTATTGGAAATAGTGCTGCAATGAACATTGGGGTGCATGTGTCTTTTTGAATTACGGTTTTCTCAGGGTATATGCCCAGTAGTGGGATTGCTGGATCATATGGTAAATCTATTTTTAGTTTGTTAAGGAACCTCCATACTGTTCTCCATAGTGGCTGTATCAGTTTACGTTCCCACCAACAGTGCAAGAGGGTTCCCTTTTCTCCACACCCTCTCCAGCATTTATTGTTTGTAGATTTTTTGATGATGGCCATTCTGACTGGTGTGAAGTGATACCTCATTGTAGTTTTGATTTGCATTTCTCTAATGATTAGTGATGTTGAGTAGGAGACTTTTTAATGGGCTCCTGTGAACTTTTGACATGTCCCCATCATTTTTTGAGTGTTTCCTTACTTTCTGGAACAACAAGATATTCTAGGCCAGGGCTTGGTAAACTTTTTCTGTAAGTGGCCAGATAGTAAATATTTTTGGCTTAGTGGGCTGTATGGTCTCTGTTGAAACTACTTAACTCCACCCTTACAGCAGGAAAGCAGCCATAGACAATTTATAAATGAATGAGCATGGCTGTGTTCCAATAAAACTTTATTTACAAAGACAGGTGGCTGATTAGATTTGGCTTCTGGGCTGTAGTTTGCCAACTCCTTTTCTTTTTTTTTTTTTTTTTTAATTTTTTTTTTTATTTATTTATCTATTTATTTATTTATTTTTGGCTGAGTTGGGTCTTTTGTTGCTGCGCGCTGGCTTTCTCTAGTTGCGGCGAGCGGGGGCTACTCTTCGTTGTGTTGCGCGGGCTTCTCATTGCGGTGGCTTCTCTTTTTGTGGAGCACGGGCTCTAGGCGCGTGGGCTTCAGTAGTTGTGGCACGTGGGCTCAGTAGTTGTGGCTCACGGGCTCTACAGCACAGGCTCAGTAGTTGTGGCGCACGGGCTTCGTTGCTCCGCGGCATGTGGGATCCTCCCAGAGCAGGGCTCGAACCCGTGTCCCCTGCATTAGCAGGCGGACTCTCAACCACTGCGCCACCAGGGAAGCCCGCCAACTCCTTTTCTAGGCTCACATCGTCTTTCCCTTCTGCAATCTCAGAATTGGCCGTTTTTCTAAGGAGCCTTGGTTCCTTCTAACTGTGAATGGTATTTAGACACTGAGACCTGGGCCCTTGATATGCTCATTGCTACTGGGATATCATTGATTCTAGGCCCTCTTAGAAGGCAGCTAGGTAATATACGAATATATACATACATAGTTGTATGCATTTGTGTGTGTGTATGCATACAGACACATCTATATTTCTGTATTATAAACCACTGAGTTATAGTAATAGATCCAGTTTCATATCTATACTACAGGGTTTGTTCTAGCCTTTCTACTTCCTATATTTCTTTCTCCAACATTGGTACATCTGACTCCTGTTATCCACAATAGTACCAATATGTAAACAAATATTTACTTATTTGTTTAATCCTAGAATACACAGAAAGTAGTTTTAGAGTTGCTAACTTATACCTCTGTGAAAAACTATTAATTAGAATTTAATTCTTATTTACACTTCTTTTTTGTCTTTAGCCTTAGGGTTGAGTTAAATCATGTGCTCAAAAGTTACTTGGGTTAGTTTTTTTCCCTCCATCCCTTTAGTATGTTGTATTTTTCATTTTAAATATAGTTAGGATCACTTGTTTTTATTTGCACTACATTTCAGGCTATTTCCCCCATTTTTATTTTATTTTATGTCGCTTTTTTTGAGTATGTGAAACATGAGTATGATTTCAAAAGTCAGAACATACAAAAAGGCATATGCAGTGAAGTGTTACTCCACATCCATTTCTTTTACTAAGTTTTCACTTATCTCCTTTTCACCCTGTTCCCACCTACCCCCTGTAGTTATATAGTGTCACTAGTTCTAATTTACTATTTTGTGTGTCTTTTTGCACAAATGAGCATATGTTTGTGTGTAATTCTTGTTTTTTCTTCTTTTTTATAAAAAGAAGCATACTGTGCATCATCTATCCTGTAATTAATTCACAGACTCATGAGTTGGTCAAAGTAGAACACTTCGCTGTGGTGAAATGAGTGGCTTCTGCTAAATCTGCAGGGGTGAGTGGGGACTTCATCAGGTTATGGTCAAGTTGAGCCAAGAACAGGAAGCAGACTGGACTCACCCAGATTTTCTGCTTTGGGTTAAAAAGACAATAATGACTTTGGTAGCAGGGATCTTGGTGATATTGTCTTTCAAGACTGCTCTAATCTGGAGTGTCGTCCTCCAGTCTAGCAGTTGCCCTCTATGCCTGGTGCAGTTGTGATCCTGGAGTCTCCTTTCTCTGTCATCTTGGAAATTACCTTTGTACTTCTTTTGTGCTGTGTTTCTTCCTCATTGTATCCCATATCATCCTTTTTCTTAGTTCATTTTGTCATTTTGGTGGAGCACATCTTTTTGTAGCCTCATAAGAAAAAATATGTGAACTTTTTTTAGATCTGTACTTCTGAAAATGTCTTTTATTCTACCCCCCCATGCTTGATTTTTAGTTTGGCTGCATATAGAATTCTAGGTTAGAAATAATTTTTCTTAACTTTTTTTTACTACTTTATTGAGGTGTAATTTATGTACATTAAATATTTCCAATACTTAACATTTTTTCTGAGGATCTAGTTTTTTCTGGTATCATTTCCCTTTAGCCTGAAGAACTTCCTTTGGTGTTTCTTGTAGTGCTTGTAGTTTCTTGTTATGCTGATGATGGATTTTCTTGATTCCCCTTTGTCTGAAAAATGTCTTTATTTTGCCTTTATTCCTGAAAGATATTTTTGCTGGATATAGAATTCAGGTTGATAGTTTTTCCTTTCAGTCCTTTAAAGAAGTTGTCCTGCTGTCCTCTGGCTATCATGAAAGAAGATGATAAGATGTTTTAGGAGTGCTGACAGTGTTCCACTGTCTTCTGGATGCCTTGAAAGAAGACGATAAGAAATAAGAGGGAATTCTCTGGTGGTCCAGTTGTTGGGACTCTGGGTTCTCACTGCCGAGGGCCCAGGTTCAATCCCTGGTCTGGGAGCTAGGATCCCACAAACAGGGCGGTGCAGCCAAAACAAAAAAAGATAAGAAATCTGCTGCCATTTGAATATATTCCCTTCTATGTAGTGCACCATTTTCCTTTGGCTGCTTTAGATTTTGTCTGTATCTTTGGTTTCTAGCAGTTTGGTTATGATGAATCTATATGTAGTTTTCTTTGAATTTTTCCTTTTTGGGGTTCATTGAACTTCTTGAATCTATATATTTATATCTTTTACACCAAATCTGGGATGTTTTGGTCAATATTTACTCTACTTTTTTGGATGCATTCTCTCCTTATCTTTTGGGACTCCAAGTTCCTATGTTTGGTCTTTTGATATTGTCCCTTAAGACCATAAGGTTCTGTTCATCTCTTTGTTCATTCTTTCTTCTGTTTTTCAGATTGTATAATATGTATTGATAAATTTAAGCTCATTGACTTTTTACTCTTTATCTCTATTTTGCTTATCCACTGAATTTTTAGTTTCAGATATTGTATTTTTCAGTTTTAAAATTTCCATTTTTAAAGTAAATTTTTATTTCTCTGTTGAGATTTCCTATCATTTCATTCATTCACATGTCTTTTCCTTTACCTCAAAGAGCATAGTATTCATGGCTGGTTTAAAGTCCTTGTCTGATATTTCTAACTTCTGAGTCATTTTGAAATTGGCATATGTTAATCTTTTTCACTTCAGAATGGGTCACATTTTCTGGGTTTCTTGTATTTGAAATAATTTTGGATTGTGTCTTGGATGTAGTTAATAGCATCTTTTGTAATTCTGAATTCTTTTAAATTCCGCTGAAGAACGTTGATGTTTTTGATTTCATTGGCCTTTAGTCTCAGACCTCATTAGGTTCAGACTGTAAGTCTTGTATTCTGTAGGTTCAAGTCTCAGTTCACTTGTTTAAGCCTATATAATGCTGCGTTGAGTCTGTCCTACACACTTACACAGTTGGAGGGTCAGTCTGAGACTTGTACAATGTTTATAAGAATTAGGGGAGTCCCTTCTTCAGCTCTCTCTTCTAGGTTGTCACTGGCAGCCAGCTGTGGTTGCCCAGGCTCCTTTCCCTTTCTTCTGGCCAGGCAGCCTGTGGGATTTCTCTTGAAGTTTTAGCTGCCTGTACTGCACCACTCCTGTGACTGCAGCCTGCCTGTCAGGCGAAACTGCCCCTGTTCCAACCCCCACCCCCCAAAAAAACCCCCACAAAAAACAAACACATGAAACTCACTTCAGTGCCAGTCACGTCCCTCAACTTCTACTCCTCCTAATAGCCTCTTTTGTTTACTCTTCAGAATCTCCAGGTAGTGTTTTTCCCTAGAATTTATAGTTGTTAACCTAATTTGTTTCTTATTTATTTATTTTATTTTTATTAGTAAAATTAAAAAAAATTGAAGTATAGTTGATTTACAGTATTAGTTGTAGGTGTATAGCATAGTGATTCAATATTTTATAGATTATACTCCATTTAAAGCTATTACAAAATAGTGGCTATATTTCCCTCTGCTGTATAATATGTCCTTGTTGCTTATTTATTTTATACATAGCAGTCTGTGTCTCTTAATCCCATACCTCTATCTTGCCCTGCCCCCCTTCCTTCTCCCCATGGTAACCACTAGTTTGTTCTCTATGTTTGTGAGTCTGTTTCTGTTTTGTTATATACATTTGTTTGTGTTACTTTTTGGATTCCACATGTAAATGACATCGTACAGTATTTGTCTTTCTCTGACTCATTTCACTAAGCATACCCTGTAGGTCCATCCACGTTGTTGCAAATGGCAGCATTTCATTCTTTATTTATGACTGAGTGGTATTCCACTGTATGTATACACCACATCTTCTTTATCCATTCATCTGCTGAGGGACACATAGGTTGCTTCCATGTCTTGGCTATTGCAAATAATGCTGCTATGAACATTAAGGTGCATGTATCTTTTCAAATTAGTGTTTTCATTTTTTTCAGAATATATACCCAGGAATGGAATTCCTGGATCGTATGATAATGCTATTTTTAGTTTTTTGAGAAATCTCCATACTGTTTTCCACAGTGGCTGCACCAGTTTACATTCCCAGCAGTGTACGAGGGTTCCCTTTTTTCCACATCCTTGCCAACATTTGTTCTTTGTGTTCTTTTTGATGATTGCCATTCTGACAGGGGTGAGGTGGTATCTCATTGTGGTTTTGATTTACATTTCCCTGCTGATTAGTGACGTTGAGCATCTTTCCATGTACCTGTTGGCCATCTGCATGTCCTCTTTGTAAAAATGTCTATTCAGGTCTTATGCCCATTTTTAAATCGGGTTGTTTGCTTTTTTGATGTTCAGTTTTATGAGTTGTTTGTATATTTTGGATATTAATCTCTTATCGATCATATCATTTGCAAATATTTTCTCCCATTCAGTAGGTTGTCTTTTTGTTTTGTTGATGATTTCCTTTGTTGTGAAACAACTTTTAAGTTTAATTAAGTCCCATTTGTTTCTTTTTGCTTTTATTTCCTTTGCCTTAGGGAACAGACCCAAAAAAATACTGCTACAATTTTTGTCAAAGAGTGTTCTGCCTATGTTTTCTTCTAGGAGTTTTCTGGTATCTGGTCTTACATTCAGGTCTTTAGTCCATTTTGGGTTTAGTTTTGTATATGCTGTTAGAAGCTATTCTAATTTTATTCTTTTACATGTAGCTGTCCAGTTTTCCCAGCACTACTTATTGAAGAGACTGTTTTCTCCATTGTATATATTCTTGCCTCCTTTGTTATAGATTAATTGGCCGTAAGTATGTGGGTTTATTTCTGGGGTCACTTTTTGGTTCCATTGATCATGTGTCTGTTTTTGTGCCAGTACCATCCTGTTTTGATTACTGTAGCTTTGTAATATAGTCTAAAGTCAGGGCGTGTGATTCCTCCAGCTCTGTTCTTCTTTCTCAAGATTGTTTTGGCCAATTTGGGGACTTTCTTGTTTCCATACAAATTTTAAAATTATTTGTTTTCGTTCTGTGTAAAATGCCATTGGTAATTTGATAGGGATTGCATTGAATCTGTCGATTGCCTGGGTACTATGGTCATTTTAACAATATTAATTCTTCCAATCCAAGAACACGGTATATCCTTCCATTTGTTTGTGTCATCTTTGATTTCTTTCATCAGCGTCTTACAGTTTTCAGAGTACAGATTTTTTTGCCTCGTTTGTTATGTTTATTCCTAGGTATTTTATTCTTTTTGATGCAATTTTGAACGGGATTTTTTTTTTTTCTGCTTTCTCTTTCTGATAGTTCATTATTAGTGTATAGAAAAGCAACAGATTTCTGTATATTAAGCTTGTATCCTGCAACTTGACTGAATTCATTTATTAGTTCCAATAGCTTTTTGGTGGAGACTTTTGGGTTTTCTATGGCGTATCATGTCATGTGAAAATAGTGACAGTTTTACTTCTTCGCTTCTAATTTGAATGCCTTTTATTTCTGTTGATTGCTCTGGCTAGGACTTCCAATACTATGTTGAATAGAAGTGGTGAGAGTGGGCATCCTTGTCTTGTTCCTAAATTTTGTGGGAAGGCTTTCAGCTTTTCACCATTGCATATTATGTTGGCTGTGTGTTTGTTGTAAATGGCTTTTATTATATTGAGATTTGCTCCCTCTATACTCACTTTGGTGAGAGTTTCTATCATTGATGGATATTGAATTTTGTCAAATGCTCTTTCTTTGTCTATTGAGATGATCATGTGATTTTTTCCCCTTCCTTTTGTTAATGTGGTATATCACATTGATTGATTTGTGAATGTTGAACCATCCTTGCTTGCATGCCTGGAATAAATCCCACTTGATCAGGGAGTATGATCCTTTTTATATATTGTTGGATTTAGTTTGCTAATATTTTGATGAGGATTTTTACATCTATATTCATCAAAGATACTGGCCTGCAGTGTTCTTTTTTTGTATTGTATTTTGTCTGGTTTTGGTATCAGGGTAATGGTGGCCTTGTAGAATGAATTTGGGAGTGTTCTGTCCTCTTCAGTTTTTTGGAATAGTTTGACATGGATAGGTATTTCCTCCTCTTTATATGTTTGGTAGTATTCCCCCGTGAAGCCATCCGGTCCTGGACTTTTGTTTATTGGGAGTTTTTTTTTTTTTAATTACAAATTCAATTTCACTACTAGTGATCAGTCTGTTCAGATTGTTTCTTCCTGATTCAGTCTCGGCAGGTTGTATGTTCATAGAAATTTGTCCATTTTTTCTTGTTTATCCAGTTTGTTGGCATATAATTGTAGAATTCTCATGATTTTTTGTATCTCTATGGTATTGGTTGTTATTTCTCCTCTTTTGCTTCTTATTTTATTTGGGTTCTCTCTTCTTGATTAGCCTGGCTAAAGGTTTATCAATTTTGCTTATATTTTCAGAAAACCAGCTCTTGGTTTTATTGATCTTTTGTGTTGTTATTTTGGTCTCTATTTATTTCCTCTCTGATCTTTATTGTTTCCTTCCTTCTGCTGACTTTGGTTTTGTTCTTCTTTTTCTAATTCCTTTAGATGGTAGGTTAGGTTGTTTGCTTGAGATTATTCTTGTTTCTTGCGGAAGCCCTGTATTGCCATAAACTTCCCTCTTAGAACTGCTTTTGCTGCATCCTATAGATTTTGGAAAGTTGTGTTTCCATTTTTATTTTTCTCAAGGTATTTTTTGATTTCCTCTTTGATTTCTTCATTGAGCTTTTTTTTTTTTTTTTTAGTAGCATGTTGTTTAGTCTCCATGTGTTTGTGCTTTTTCCATTTTCCTCTCTATAATTGATTTCTAGTTTCATACTGTTGTGGTCAGAAAAAATGCTTGATATAATTTCCATCCTCTTAAATTTGTTGAGACTTGTTTTGTGGTCTTAGCATATGATCTGTGCTGGAGAATGCTTCATGTTTTCTTGAAAAGAATGTGTATTCTGCTGGTTTTGAATGGAATGTCCTGTAGATATCTATTATTCCAACTGGTTTATTATGTTGTTTAAGGCTACAGTTGCCTTATTGATTTTCTGTCTGGATGATCTGTCCATTGATGTTGGTGGGGAGTTAAAGTCCTCTACTATTATGGTATTATTGTCAGTTTCTCCCTTTGTGTGTGTTAATACTTGCTTTATATATTTAGGTGCTCCTATATGGGGTACAGGTATGTTAACAAGTATATATAATATTCTCTTCTTTTATTGATCCCTTTATCATTATATAATGCCTTTCTTTGTCTTTTGTTATAAGACTTTGTTTTAAAGTCTATTTTGTCTGATATGAGTATTGTTCCCCTTGCTTTCTTATTGTTTCCATTTGCATGAAATCCTTTTCTATCACCTCTCTTTCAGTCTGTGTGTGTTTTTAGCTCTGATGTGAGTCTCCAGTAAGCAGCATATAGATGGGTCTTGATTTCTTTTACCCAGTTAGCCACCCTATGTCTTTTGATGGGAGCATTTAGTTTATTGGCATTCAAAGTAATTATTGATTGGTATGTACTTATTGCAATTTTATTACTTGTTTTCTGATTGTATTTGTAGTTCTTCTCTGTTCCTTTCTTCTTTTTGTTTCTTCTCTTGTGATTTGATTTTCTTTAGTAGTATACTTGTGTTCCTTTCTTTCTAGTTTTTGTGTATCTATTGTAGGCTTTTTGATGTGGTTACCATGGGGTTCATATATGTTGACCTATAACTATACTTACTTGTTTTAAACTGATAGTCATGTAAGTTCAAACACATTCTAAAAGGTCTACCATTTTTACTCCTCCCCCATATTTTGTGTTTTTGATGCCATATTTTATATTTTCATGTTTATCCATTAGCTGTTTGTTATAGTTACAGTTGCTTTTAAAATTTTTTGTCTTTTAATCTTTGTACTACTTTAAGTGGTTGATCTCAGCCCTTACCATTAATTTGCCTTTCCTAGTGGGATTTTTCCTTTCCTACAGATTCTTAATTCTTGTTATAGCCTTTTCTTTTTACTTAGAAAAGCCCTTTTAACATTTATTTTAGGGTAGGTTTAGTATTGATGAACTCTTTTAGATTTGCTTTTCTGAGAAGTTCTTTATCTCTCCTTCAATTTTAAATGATAATCTTGCTGGGTAGAGTGGCCTAGGTTGCAGGTTTTTCCCTTTCAGCCACTCCCTTTTGGCCTGCAGAGTTTCTGCAGAAAAATCAGCTGATAGCCTTGTGGGAGTTCCCTTGTACATGACTCTTTTTCTCTTGCTGCCTTTAGGATTCTCTCTTCATCTTAACTTTTGCTGTTTTAATTGTGATACATCTCGGTGTGAGTCTGTTTAGGTTCATCTTATTTGGGTCCTTCTGTGCTTCCTGTATCTTCTTTAGGTTTGGGAGTTTTTCAGCTGTAATTTCATCAAATACATTTTTGACCCTCTTCTCTCTCGTTTCTCCTTCTGGGACTTCTATAATGTGAATGTTGGTGTGCTTGATGTTATCTCAGAGAGCTCTTAAATTGTTTTCATTTTTAAAAGTTGTTTTTCTTTTTGCTGTTCTTATTGAGTGATTTCCGTTATTCTGTCTTCCAGATCACTTCTACATTCTTCTGTTTCACTTAATCTGCTACTCATTCCTTGTAGTGTGTTTTACCTTTCAGTTGTTGTATTCTTCAGTTCTCACTGGTTCTTTTTTATATTTTCTAGCTCCTTGTTAAAAGTTTCACTGTTTGTCTATTCTTTTCCCTAATTCAGCTAGCATCCTTATTACTGATGCTTTGAATTCTTTATCTGGTAAATTGTTTATTTCTGTTTCATTATTTATTTTTTTCAGGGATTTTCTCTTGCTCTTTCAATTGAGACCAGTTCCTCTGCCTTTTCATTTTGCTTAACTTTCTCTGTCTCTATGAATTTAGGTGAACTAGTTACCTATTGCAGTCTTAAAGGGGTGTCCTTATGTAAGAGTGTCCCTGTACAGCATGTGTGTGCCCAGTGCCTTTAGTGGGAGAGCTGGATTTGTTGTGAACAGGAGTCACCATCTTTCTTTGGGGTGTTCTGGCAGCTATCACCTTGGTAGGAGGTGGGGCTGGAGATGGAAAGGCTAGGGCGGAGCCAGCTGTGAGGCAGGACTTCCCCTCTGCTCAGTGACCATTACTGCCTTATTGGGAGGTGGGGTTGAATCTCAAGGTGATGGAGCAGAAGCCCTGAGGTTCTGGTCTGAGCTGGCTCTGTTCCCTTTAAGTGTGTGTTCTCCCCTCTCTCAGCACTGGCACCCTTGCCCCAGAGGGGGCCAGTGCTAGAGCAAGAGGAGCCTGTGTGGGCTCTCAGCTCATGATGGGGTGCAGGCCATGGTGAGATGGCTGCTGTCACAGATCGGAACTGCCCCCACGTGCTGCCTGTGTAAGTGCCAGCAACGGCCGCCTCTGCCATGCTGAGACACCACCCTGGGTCCCAGTTGCCTCTGTGTCCCACAGCCAAGCTCTCTTCCCACTTGTGGTAGCCCTTGCTCCAGTGTGGAGCTGTGAGGTGAAGTAAGTGTGGCTCTGGTGTTCACTCGGCTCAGGCTAGGGCACGTGCCAGTGCAGTTGTGGGAAACTGGGCAGCCGCTGGAGCAGTCCTTGTTCTGCCCTCTCCGCCCTGCTTAGGAAGCAAGCCAGCGCTTGCACCCTCCTCATGAGTGGAATCCAGGGTTCCCACAGCTCTCCTGTTACTCCTAGTAGCCCTCCAACCAGACAAGGGAGCTTGTCTTCCCTGGGTTGGACCCAAAACACTCGCTCCCCAGGGTGGTTCTCTGCCTGTGTATTCTTCCTTTTCCTCTGAATCCCCTCCCAGTGGCGCAAGTCCTGACCTGATTGCTTCTCTTCCCTTCCTACTCGATTCCATGTGGATCTTTCTTACAGCCTTGGTTGTACAGGAGTCTTTCTCCCAGTTTCCAGTTAGTTTTCAGTGAGAATTGTTCCTCATGTAGCTGTATTTTTGATGTGTTTGTGGGGGGAGGTGAGTTCCACATCTTCCTACTCCACCATCTTGATTGATCCCCCCCAATTTGGTTTTAAGTCATTTTTCTAGCTTCGCCGCCAGGCATGGGCTCTTCTGACTTACCATTTTCATCAGGAATTCACATGGTATCATATTGAAAAAATCTTTAGTAAGAGATGAGACCTGGAAGGTAGGTGTATTAGTCAGGGTTTTAGAGAAACAAAGCCACTAGGACATGGATATGGAAAGGTATTTATCATGAGGACTGGCTCATGCAGTCATGGAGGCTGAGAAGGCCCACGATCTGCTCTCTGCAAGCTAGAGACCTAGGAAAGCAGGTGGTGTAATTCAGTGAGTCTGAAGGACTGAGAACCAGGGGGCTGATGATGTACATTCCAGTCAAGGTCTGAAGGTCTGAGAACCAGGAGTGCCGAGGGCAGGAGAAGATCAGTGTCCTGGCTCAAGTAATCAGACTGGAAGGGCCAAATTCTTCCTTCCTCTGCCTTTTTGTTTTACTCAGACCCTCAACATATTGTATGATGCCCACCCGCATTAGGGAGGGTGAACTGCTTTACTGAGTCCACCTATTCAAGTGCTAATTTCATCCAGAAACATTTTCACAGATAGACTGAAATAACGTTTAGCCAAATATCTGGGCACCCTGTGATCCAATGAAGTTGACACATAAAATAAACCATTACAGTGGGTTAGATTACAGAGTTGCATTGAGGAACCCTGAAGGGTTTTGGAAATGCTGTTCATAAATTGTCTTCTGTGTTTTAGGTGAAACATGGATTGAAGAAAAGAGATTAGTTGTTGAGAGACCTGTTAAGAATCTTGTCATCTTTAGGCTATGCTATTGCAACAACCTGAATTCAGACAGTGCTAATCAAGTTGGAAAGGAAGGAATCTGTTTAGGATACATTTTGAAGACAGAATAGACAAAATACGGTAATAGAGTATTATTAATGGAGAGAAAGAAATTAGATGACTACTGTTTGCTGCCTACCGATGATAATGATGTCATTAATCTGGATGCAGTATGCAGGCAGAAAATCTGGTTTGAGGACAATAATAACTTGAATTAGAAACATGTTGCATTCAAAGTGCTTGCCAATATTATTCAGCAGGAAGTTGGAAAGTTAAAGGAGAACTTCAGAGAGAAGGGTTGGAGATGTAGATTTAAAACTCTTTAACAGAGAAGTGAGATGAGTCTTAATAATAGAACATTGCAAATGGTAGGAACTGAAGAGGTAAGTGAAAGAAAAGGAGTCATCAAGGAAATTTGAGAATTGCAGAGAGAGTTAGAAGAACCAGGAGACTGCTGTGTCCTGGATGTCACTGGAGAAGAATGTGTAGTCCAAGGGGCTGATCAGTGGCATCCTGTTCTGGGGTGGCCTAGAAGAAAATAACTGAGACTATACCATTGTTCTGGTGATGAGGATTTTCCTCCCTAGGAATACCGAAAGACTTATTTCATTGTAGAGATGAGGGCAAAAGTCATATTCCAAGGGGGATTAAAGAGTATGTCATGGGGAAATAGAGCTTATGAGTCTAGACCACATTTTCAAACTTTGGCAGAGATGGGAATGAGAGAGATAGAATGGTATCTGGTAGCTTGAAGTGTGCGTAATAAGAGTAGGGCCAGGCCCTTGATTTGGATGTATTCTGTTGGGGAGGCTACTGTGGAGAAAATAATGAGTATGACAAAGTTCTAGAGTAGATAGATAAAAATTGGATGAAGAACACACATTGAGGAGGTTGTCAACATGTAGGGACATTTCTTCCTCTCATACAGGATTAGAGGAGAGGATAGATGAACTCTTAGAGAGCTTTTGTCAGAGAGAAAGAAGAGTGAGTCCGTATAAGGGAGAGTTGGGAATTGAAGGCGTTGACTGTAAATGAGAGAGTTAAAGGTTAGGTTGACACTTCCTCTTCCAGCTATAGCATAGAAAATAATTGGAAACCAGTCTTCCTTCTGAGAACAACTAGAAAAGCTCACTACCACCCTCTCTCCCCCAGCAAAGGAAAAAAAAAGAAGGTATTTGAGAGGTAATAAGAATGAGTATCTAGGAGAGAATAAAGGCTTAGGGAGATCAGGCTAGTGTTTCGTGTTGTTTGTCTCCTACAGATGTTTACTAATTTTTGGAGGGATCAGCTGAAAGACTTAGAAGCTAAAAAACTGAGTGGTGAGTTTGATAATCTCTTAGGGCCAGAGAGAAAAGGATTAGAATTTAGGCCCTGCCCAGGTTAGGAGTGTGTGGCCCTGGTGAAACAGTCTTATTTGGGATTGGTAGATAAACCTACAAGTAAGGGTGACTGCATGTATATAGGCCTTTAAAGGAGTTGTAACTCTACTTTGAATACATTTAAACCCTGAAAAAAGATTAAGGTAATTTGTTTTATTTGTCTTAGGTTCTTGGCAGAAGCAAATGTAAATCCTGTTTGAAAGATGATAACATTACACTAGACCTCAAATTATTACTAGAAACATTTTGCAAATATAAGTCCAGCCCATAATAATAAAAAAGAAAATCAGGCACATGATCAAACAACACAAACAAAATCAAATAGAAGAAACAGAAGGTAATATTAGATCAATAGGGACCTCTGATATTGGAGTTTTTGGGAGCCAACTTTAGTATAGCTATTCTTACCTTGTGCAAAGAGATAAAAGATTCACCATTTTCCACAGAGAACTGAATACTTTTGAAAGAATGATATGGAAAATCTAGAATTGAAAACATAATAACTGAAATTAGGAACTTGATGGGTTCAACAGAAGATTAGATATAGCTGAAGAGAGAATTAATGAAGTGGAGAATTACTTAAGCAATTGAGGGAGACATTAAGACTTTGAGAAGGTCAAAAGTGTGTCATTGGAGTCCCAGACAAGGAGTTGAGAGAGAATGCGGCAGAAGTGATATCGAAGGAAATTTGCTGTAAGCTTTCCATAACTGTTGAAACTTATCAAGCAATAGATTCTCAAAACCTTACTAACACCACGCAGAATAAAAAGAAATCCATACCTTGGTATATTGTATAAACCTGTAGACAACCAAAGACAAAGCAAAAAATTTCAAAAGCTGCTAGAGATGGGGAGAGGGAATAAAGTATACTTTCAAACAACCAACATGTAGACTAATGGCTAACTTCTCAACAGACACAGTGGAAGCCAGAAGACGATGGAATGATATCTTCACATTAGAGAAAATAACTGTCAATCTAGAATTTTAAAACCTGTGATAATATCCTACAAAAATAAAGATGAAATACAGATATTTCAGACTTGACAGTTTTTCAGTTGCACTAGCCACTCTTTAAAATGTTTGAAAGACAAATGTGGCTAGTGGCTACCATCTTAGGCAGCACAGATATTGAAAATTCCCATCATTTCAGAAAGGACAACATTGCTATAGGTATTAAGAAAACCATGAGGATATTTTGAAGAACATCCCCCCACCCCTCAAAAAAGGGAACCTTTAGGTGAAATTGACAAATGCCTAAAAAATGCAAATTAGCAAAACTGATCTAAAAAGAAATTTAAAAATTGAAACTATTTAAATGTTTTTTTTAAAAATTTATTTATTGATTGATTGATTGCTATGTTGGGTCTTCGTTTCTGTGCTAAGGCTTTCTCTAGTTGTGGCAAGCGGGGGCCACTCTTCATCACGGTGCGCGGGCCTCTCACCATCGCGGCCTCTCTTGTTGTGGAGCACAGGCTCCAGACGCGCAGGCTCAGCAGCCGTGGCTCACGGGCCCAGCCGCTCCACGGCATGTGGGATCCTCCCAGACCAGCGCTCGAACCCGTGTCCCCTGCATTAGCAGGCAGACTCTCAACCACTGCGCCACCAGGGAAGCCCTTAAATGTTATTTTATTTTATTTTTTTTGTGATGTCTGCCTTTAGTATCAGGGGGAATACTATCCCCATAGAATTAACTGGGGAGTATTTCTCCTATTTTTTTAGAAGAGTTTGAAAAGGATTGGTGTTATTTTTTCTTTCTGTTTGGTAGAATTCACCAGTGAAGCTACCTGGGCTTTTTTATTGGAAGATTTAAAATTACCAATTTAATTTCTTTATTTTTTATATGTCTATTTAAATTTTCTATTTCTTCTTAAGTCAGCTTCAGTAATTTGTGTTTTTCTAGGAATTTATCCATTTCATCTAAGTTGTCTAGTTGGCATAAAGTTGTTCACTGATTCCCTTATAATCATTTTCATTTCTATAAAGTTAGTAGACCTGTCCCCTTTTTCATTCCTGTTTTTGTGATCATCCTGTGGAGGTGGAATGGACCCATTCCCAATTAGTAGGATGTCTATACTGATTGCACTCCATACATCAAGAGAATCTGAGAGAAAATTTATTACTCACCCAGGAGACTCCTGGGGAGAGAAGGGTGGGTATAAGCATCTCTGGCCTGGCTTGAGGCAGAGGAAAGGAATGAGTTTGGCCTTTATAATGGTTAGGGGACTGAAGATGCGAAGGTCCCATGAGCAGGCTGGGGATTTTTGAAATGTGAATTTCCCTCTCGTGCCAAAAAAGGTGGGGATGCAATGGACTTTCTTATCAACCTGTCCAGGTTGGGTCAAAGGGGAAGGGGGGGTGAGGCTTAAGGTAAATTAGTGGTCAAACATCAAAAAATGGAGCCAGACTCTTTATTAGAAATCGTAAATTTTGGTTAAAATTTTTTTTGCAATTTTTGATTTTTCTTCAGATTGGATAATCTTGATTGATCTGTTTTTCCATGCTTATTGATTCTTTCTTCTGTTAGCTCAGATCTGCTCTTGAGTTCCTCCAGTGAAATGTTCATTTCAATTGTTCTATCTTTCAACTTGGAATTTCCATTTGGTTCTTTTTTTTTTTAACTTATAATAACTTTATTATTTTTTTTAATATTTTAATATTTTTATTGTTTATTTTTATTTTTTTTAGTTATTTCTGAGATATAAATTTTAAAGTAATAACTAGAATTATGACTTATAACATTATACCAGAACATATAAGAGTTTTAGAAATTTCATGTAATGTGTGAAACATTTATATTAACATATTTCCATACAAATAACCCAATGAAAGTTTAGTATTAGTTGTTTTGTTTGTTTTTTTTATACTGCAGGTTCTTATTAGTCATCAATTTTATACACATCAGTGTATACATGTCAATCCCAATCGCCCAATTCAGCACACCACCATCCCCACCCCACTGCAGTTTTCCCCCCTTGGTGTCCATATGTCTGTTCTCTACATCTGTGTCTCAACTTCTGCCCTGCAAACCAGCTCATCTGTACCATTTTTCTAGGTTCCACATACATGCGTTAAAATACGATATTTGTTTTTCTCTTTCTGACTTACTTCACTCTGTATTGACAGTCTCTAGATCCATCCACGTCTCAGCAAATGACTCAATTTCGTTCCTTTTTATGGCTGAGTAATATTCCATTGTATATATGTACCACAACTTCTTTAACCATTCGTCTGTCGATGGGCATTCAGGTTGCTTCCATGACCTGGCTATTGTAAATAGTGCTGCAATGAACATTGGGGTGCATGTGTCTTTTTGAATTATGGTTTTCTCTGGGTATATGCCCAGTAGTGGGATTGCTGGATCATATGGTAAATCTATTTTTAGTTTTTTAAGGAACCTTCATACTGTTCTCCATAGTGGCTGTATCAATTTACATTCCCACCAACAGTGCAAGAGGGTTCCCTTTTCTCCACACCCTCTCCAGCATTTGTTGTTTGTAGATTTTCTGATGATGTCCGTTCTAACTGGTGTGAGGTGATACCTCATTGTAGTTTTGATTTGCATTTCTCTAATAATTAGTGATGTTGAGCATCTTTTCATGTGCTTCTTGGCCATCTGTATGTCTTCTTTGGAGAAATGTCTATTTAGGTCTTCTGCCCATTTTTGGATTGGGTTGTTTGTTTCTTTAATATTGAGCTGAATGAGCTGTTTATATGTTTTGGAGATTAATCCTTTGTCCGTTGATTCATTTGCAGATATTTTCTCCCATTCTGAGGGTTGTCTTTTCGTCTTGTTTATGGTTTCCTTTGCTGTGCAAAAGCTTTGAAGTTTCATTAGGTCCTATTTGTTTATATTTGTTTTTATTTCCATTACTCTAGGAGGTGGATCAAAAAAGATCTTGCTGTGATTGATGTCAAAGAGTGTTCTTCCTATGTTTTCCTCTAAGAGTTTTATAGTGTCCGGTCTTACATTTAGATCTCGAATCCATTTTGAGTTTATTTTTCTGTATGGTGTTGGGGAGTGTTCTAATTTCATTCTTTTACATGTAGCTGTCCAGTTTTCCCAGCACCACTTATTTTTTTTTTTTAAACATCTTTATTGGAGTATAATTGCTTTACAATGGTGTGTTAGTTTCTGCTTTATAACAAAGTGAATCAGTTATACATATACATATGTTCCCATATCTCTTCCCTCTTGCATCTCCCTCCCTCCCACCCTCCCTATCCCACCCCTCTAGGTGGTCACAAAGCACCGAGCTGATCTCCCTGTGCTATGCGGCTGCTTCCCACTAGCTATCTGTTTTACATTTGGTAGTGTATATATGTCCATGACACTCTCTCACCCTGTCACATCTCACCCCTCCCCCTCCCCATATCCTCAGGTCCATTCTCTAGTAGGTCTGTGTCTTTATTCCCGTCTTGCCACTAGGTTCTTCATGACCTTTTTTTTTTTTCTTCCTTAGATTCCATATATATGTGTTAGCATACTGTATTTGTTTTTCTCTTTCTGACTTACTTCACTCTGTCTGACAGACTCTAACTCCATCCACCTCATTACAAATACCTCCATTTCATTTCTTTTTATGGCTGAGTAATATTCCATTGTATATATGTGCCACATCTTCTTTATCCATTCATCTGATGATGGACACTTAGGTTGCTTCCATGTCCTGGCTATTGTAAATAGAGCTGCAATGAACATTTTGGTACATGACTCTTTTTGAATTATGGTTTTCTCAGGGTATATGCCCAGTAGTGGGATTGCTGGGTCGTATGGTAGTTCTATTTTTAGTTTTTTAAGGAACCTCCATACTGTTCTCCATAGTGGCTGTGTCAATTTACATTCCCACCAACAGTGCAAGAGTGTTCCCTTTTCTCCACACCCTCTCCAGCATTTATTGTTTGTAGATTTTTTGATGATGGCCATTCTGACCGGTGTGAGATGATACCTCATTGTAGTTTTGATTTGCATTTCTCTAATGATTAATGATGTTGAGCATTCTTTCATGTGTCTGTTGGCCATCTGTATATCTTCTTTGGAGAAATGTCTATTTAGGTCTTCTGCCCATTTTTGGATTGGGTTGTTTGTTTTTTTTGTTATTGAGCTGCATGAGCTGCTTGTAAATCTTGGAGATTAATCCTTTGTCAGTTGCTTCTTTTGCAAATATTTTCTCCCATTCTGAGGGTTGTCTTTTGGTCTTGTTTATGGTTTCCTTTGCTGTGCAAAAGCTTTTAAGTTTCATTAGGTCCCATTTGTTTATTTGTGTTTTTATTTCCATTTCTCTAGGGGCTGGGTCAAAAAGGATCTTGCTGTGATTTATGTCATAGAGTGTTCTGCTTATGTTTTCCTCTAAGAGTTTGATAGTGTCTGGCCTTACACTTAGGTCTTTAATCCATTTTGAGTTTATTTTTGTGTATGGTGTCAGGGAGTGTTCTAATTTCATACTTTTACATGTACCTGTCCAATTTTCCCAGCACCACTTATTGAAGAGGCTGTCTTTTCTCCACTGTATATGCTTGCCTCCTTTATCGAAGATAAGGTGACCATATGTGCGTGGGTTTATCTCTGGGCTTTCTGTCCTGTTCCATTGATCTATATTTCTGTTTTTGTACCAGTACCAAACTGTCTTGATTACTGTAGCTTTGTAATATAGTCTGAAGTCAGGGAGCCTGATTCCTCCAGCTCCATTTTTCGTTCTCAAGATTGCTTTGGGTATTCGGGGTCTTTTGTGTCTCCGTACAAATTGTGAAATTTTTTGTTCTAGTTCTGTGAAAAATGCCAGTGGTAGTTTGATAGGGATTGCATTGAATCTGTAGATTGCTTTGGGTAGTATACTCATTTTCACAATGTTGATTCTTCCAATCCAAGAACATGGTATATCTCTCCATCTATTTGTATCATCTTTAATTTCTTTCATCAGTGTCCTATAATTTTCTGCATACAGGTCTTTTGTCTCCTTAGGTAGGTTTATTCCTAGATATTTTATTCTTTTTGTTGCAATGGTAAACGGGAGTGTTTTCTTAATTTCACTTTCAGATTTTTCATCATTAGTATATAGGAATGCAAGAGATTTCTGTGCATTAATTTTGTATCCTGCTACTTTACCAAATTCATTGATTAACTCTAGTAGTTTTCTGGTAGCATCTTTAGGATTCTCTATGTATAGTATCATGTCATCTGCAAACAGTGACAGCTTTACTTCTTCTTTTCCAATTTGGATTCCTTTTATTTCTTTTTCTTCTCTGATTGCTGTGGCTAACACTTCCAAAACTATGTTGAATAATAGTGGTGAGAGTGGGCAACCTTGTCTTGTTCCTGATCTTAGTGGAAATGTTTTCAGTTTTTCACCATTGAGGACAATGTGGGCTGTGGGTTTGTCATATATGGCCTTTATTATGTTCAGGAAAGTTCCCTCTATGCCTACTTTCTGCAGGGCTTTTATCATAAATGGGTGTTGAATTTTGTCGAAAGCTTTCTCTGCATCTATTGAGATGATCATATGGTTTTTCTCCTTCAGTTTGTTCATATGATGTATCACGTTGATTGATTTGCGTATATTGAAGAATCCTTGCATTCCTGGAATAAACCCCACTTGATCATGGTGTATAATCCTTTTAATGTGCTGTTGGATTCTGTTTGCTAGTATTTTGTTGAGGATTTTTGCATCTATGTTCATCAGTGATATTGGCCTGTAGTTTTCTTTCTTTGTGACATCTTTGTCTGGTTTTGGTATCAGGGTGATGGTGGCCTCGTAGAATGAGTTGGGAAGTGTTCCTCCCTCTGCAATATTTTGGAAGAGTTTGAGAAGGATAGGTGTTAGCTCTTCTCTAAATGTTTGATAGAATTCGCCTGTGAAGCCATCTGGTCCTGGGCTTTTGTTTGTTGGGAGATTTTTAATCACAGTTTCAATTTCAGTGCTTGTGATTGGTCTGTTCATATTTTCTATTTCTTCCTGGTTCAGTCTCGGTAGGTTGTGCATTTCTAAGAATCTGTCCATTTCTTCCAGGTTGTCCATTTTATTGGCATAGAGTTGCTTGTAGTAATCTCTCATGATCGTTTGTATTTCTGCAGGGTCAGTGGTTACTTCTCCTTTTTCATTTCTAATTCTATTGATTTCAGTCTTCTCCCTTTTTCTCTTGATGAGTCTGGCTAATGGTTTATCAATTTTGTTTATCTTCTCGAAGAACCAGCTTTTAGTTTCATTGATTTTTGCTATTGTTTCCTTCATTTCTTTTTCATTTATTTCTGATCTGATCTTTATGATTTCTTTCCTTCTGCTAGCTTTGGGGTTTTTTGGCTCTTCTTTCTCTAATTGCTTTAGGTGCAAGGTTAGGTTGTTTATTCGAGATGTTTCCTGTTTCTTGATGTAGGCTTGTATTGCTATAAACTTCCCTCTTAGAACTGCTTTTGCTGCATCCCATAGGTTTTGGGTTGTCGTGTCTCCATTGTCATTTGTTTCTAGGTATTTTTTGATTTCCCCTTTGATTTCTTCAGTGATCACTTCGTTATTAAGTAGTGTATTGTGTAGCCTCCATGTGTTTGTATTTTTTACAGATCTTTTCCTGTAATTGATATCTAGTCTCATAGCATTGTGGTCGGAAAAGATACTTGATACGATTTCAATTTTCTTAAATGTACCAAGGCTTGAATTGTGGCCCAAGATATGATCTATCCTGGAGAATGTTCCATGAGCACTTGAGAAAAATGTGTATTCTGTTGTTTTTGGGTGGAATGTCCTATAAATATCAATTAAGTCCATCTTGTTTAATGTATCATTTAAAGCTTGTGTTTCCTTATTTATTTTCATTTTGGATGATCTGTCCATTGGTGAAAGTGGGGTGTTAAAGTCCCCTACTATGATTGTGTTACTGTCGATTTCCCCTTTTATGGCTGTTAGTATTTGCCTTATGTATTGAGGTGCTTCTATGTTGGGTGCATAAATATTTACAATTGTTATACCCTCCTCTTGGATCGATCCCTTGATCATTATATAGTGTCCTTCTTTGTCTCTTATAATAGTCTTTATTTTAAAGTCTATTTTGTCTGATATGAGAATTGCTACTCCAGCTTTCTTTTGATTTCCATTTGCATGGAATATCTTTTTCCATCCCCTCACTTTCAGTCTGAATGTGTTCCTAGGTCTGAAGTGGGTCTCTTGTAGATAGCATATATATGGGTCTTGTTTTTGTACCCATTCAGCTAGTCTGTGTCTTTTGGTGGCAGCATTTAATCCATTTACATTTAAGGTAATTATCGATATGTATGTTCCTATTCCCATTTTCTTAAATATTTTGGGTTTGTTATTGTAGGTGTTTTCCTTCTCTTGTGTTTCTTGCCTAGAGAATTTCCTTTAACATTTGTTGTAAAGCTGGTTTGGTGGCCAGCACCACTTATTGAAGAGACTGTCTTTTCTCCATTGTATATCTTTGCCTCCTTTGTCATAGATTAGTTGACCATATGTGCGTGGGTTTATCTCTGGGCTTTCTACCTTGTTCCATTGATCTATGTGTCTGTTTTTGTGCCAGTACCATATTGTCTTGATTACTGTAGCTTTGTAGTATAGTCTGAAGTCAAGGAGCCTGATTCCTCCCGCTCCGTTTTTTTCCCTCAAGACTGCTTTGGCTATTCGGGGTCTTCTGTGTCTCCATAGAAATTTTAAGATGATTTGTTCTAGCTCCGTAAAAAATGCCATTGGTAATTTGATAGGGATTGCATTGAATCTGTAAATTGCTTTGGGTAGTGTAGTCATTTTCACAATATTGATTCTTCCAATCCAAGAACATGGTATATCTCTCCACCTGTTGGTATCATCTTTAATTTCTTTCATCAGTGTCTTATAGTTTTCTGCATACAGGTCTATTGTCTCCCTAGGTAGGTTTATTCCTAGATATTTTGTTCTTTTTGTTGCAGTGGTAAATGGGAGTGTTTCCATAATTTCTCTTTCAGATTTTTCATCATTGGTGTATAGGAATGCAAGAGATTTCTGTGCATTAATTTTGTATCCTGCAACTTTACCAAATTCATTGATTAGCTCTAGTAGTTTTCTGGTGGCATTTTTAGGATTCTCTATGTATAGTATCATGCCATCTGCAAACAGTGACAGTTTTGCTTCTTCTTTTCCAATTTGTATTCCTTTTATTTCTTTTTCTTCTGTGATTGCCATGGCTAGGACTTCCAAAACTGTGTTGAATAATAGTGGTGAGAGTGGCCATCCTTGTCTCATTCCTGATCTTAGAGGAAATGCTTCCAGTTTTTCACCATTGAGAATGATGTTTGCTGTGGGTTTGTCGTATATGGCCTTTATTATGTTGAGATAGGTTTCCTCTATGCCCACTTTCTGGAGAGTTTTTTTTATCATAAATGGGTGTTGAATTTTGTCAAAAGCTTTTTCTGCATCTATTGAGATGATCATATGGTTTTTATTCTTCAATTTGTTAATATGGTGTATCACATTGATTGATTTGTGTATATTGAAGAATCCTTGCATCCCTGGGATAAATCCCACTTGATCGTGGTGTATGATACTTTTAATGTGTTGCTAGATTCTGTTTGCTAGTATTTTGTTGAGGATTTTTGCATCTATATTCCTCAGTTATATTGGTCTGTAATTTTTTTTTTGTAGTATCTTTGTCTGGTTTTGGTATCAGAGTGATGGTGGCCTCATAGAATGAGTTTGGGAGTGTTCCTTCCTCTGCAATTTTTTGGAAGAGTTTGAGAAGGATGGGTGTTAGCTCTTCTCTAAATGTTTGATAGAATTTGCCTGTGAAGCCATCTGGTCCTGG